>NW_027468598.1:13340702-13347062 GCF_046254945.1 Alosa pseudoharengus | reverse complement strand
TGGACCAGGAAGCCCTTGGGCGGAAGGGGTAAATACGCTGTGTGCCTGTGCTTGTGTGTGTGTGTGTGTGTGTGTGTGTGTGTGTGTGTGCGCGTGTGTGTGTGCGTGCGTGCGCGCGCGCAGGCCTCGTGAGCGTGCAGAAGGGGCGGGGGCTCGACGCTGTGCGGAGGGAGGCAAGAGTACTGACCCCGTCCACATAAAACGGTGATTTATGGCGCGCGGGGCGGCAGCAGCGGGGATGCTGTCCTCTCTCGGAGAACCAAATTACCGAGGTGGAGATTAACACGCGCGCGCTACGGGCCTACTTCCAGACCCGAGGAAATTTCTTATTTACATTTTTCCCTTTTCATTTCCTCTCGGCGCTTTTAATGATAATTGGCCCAAGAGGAGAGCACTGGGTGAGCGTGAGAGAAGCAGTGAGAGAGGCAGAGAGAGAGAGAGAGAGAGAGAGAGAGAGAGAGAGAGCGAGAGGCAAAGAGAGAGAGAGAGAGAGGAAAGAGAGAGAGGCAAAGAGAGAGAGAGAGAGAGAGAGAGAGAGGCAAAGAGAGAGAGAGAGAGAGGAAAGAGAGGCAAAGAGAGAGAGAGAGAGAGAGGAAAGAGAGGCAAAGAGAGAGACCAAGAGACTGAATAAGTGTTCAGTGTGTTTTTATGAGGGGTATACAGTGGCCGAAAGTGAGGAGTTGTGTATCAGTTTTGTTTTCTTTTTTTCCTGTTGGTCACACACGCGCACACACACACACACACACACATAGAGAGAGAGAGAGAGAGAGAGAGAGAATGCCCAACAAATAACAAAACAGTTAAATAAGCATTTCTCAACGTTTAGAATTTTAATTTAATTTTCATTAGGTAGCCTATCAATTAATTGTCTTAATAAAAATATATTTGAAAAAGCATGGTATAAACAATTTCTTATCCATAGAACAACCACTTGAATACAGACTTCAATATAGACTAGGCTATAGCGAAAAGTGAAAAAATTAAATTCGCTTAAATATAGGCCTACTTAAAGCAGTCAGCCTATAAGGCAAATTGATTCATGGACATTTTCAGTGTGGGGAGTGAGAAACAACTGGGTTGTTTTAGTCAATCAGTTGTTGTATTTCTTCTTTAACATGGCGGTGATGGCGGATTAGTTTAAGCCAAAAAATGCGTTTAAGCCTATCCCACTGTTAAATTAAACGAACAAAATGAGAAATTAAATCATCAGCATCATAAATTAATGATAAACGACACATTATTGTCATTCATGTTCATTGTTTTGAAAATACTTGTTTGAAAAAAATATTAGTGTTTGAAAAAAAAGAAGAAAAAAAAATCCAAGCCCTCTGGCCATTTTGGCTGAAGAGACCCCAATCCTAAACTCCCTAATGCCGCTTTTCGTTTGTATCAATAGGAGGTCCTCCTCAGAATGAATAGTTGAACTATTTCATGTGGATTTGGCAGCGATGTTTTCTTTATGCTTGGTTCCACACACCCGCCCCTCAACACCAGTCCCCGTAAGGATGTGCAGGAATGCACCTGGTACACGGGCTTTCCATTAAACCAGCAAGTCCGGGGCCGGGCTGAAGCCGTGGGGGACCAGCTCCATCCCGGCGTCAGTTCTCGCTCATCTGGGATTACCACTCAGTCTTATTTTCTTGGGCGTATACGAGAGAAGGATGCCCTCTCTCCCTCTCATTCTCTCCCCTTCCTTTACTAAACCACTTATGGGCTCACGGTAAATAAACATATCAAACTGTTATACCTTTGGAAAGTCACAACCGAAGCGCTGTTTACAGAAACAGGGGCACGGTGAACAGTGTGAAGGTGAAGAAACAGGCGGAGTAGTTAAGACGAAGAAAGCTGTTTGAACTCTTCACACAAAAGTCTATGAGTTCAATAAAGTATCCCACAAAGACAGATAATACAATAGAGCATTCAGCATGAAATTATTCTCAGCTAAATAAAGTAGAGCGAATTTATAAAATGACCACGGACACTTGTTTGAAAGAGCGTCTCTTTTTTGCTCGGAGGATGAAATCGTTTGAAACGGAACTTATACAAACAGTACCGTGAAATCCCACAAGGAATTTGAGAGCACTTAAAAGCTGGTGTATGAAAACACTCTCCGGAAGCAGTTGATTTAAAGAGCCATCAAAAATCAGCCAGAAAAAGGTGTGTGTTTGAAATGAACAGGGAAGGAAAGAGAAAGGGGGAGGATGTGGATGAGGAGGAGAGGAGGGCTAGAAGTAAATGCCCTACAGCTTTCTGAAAGCCGCCTTAATGTGTTGATAAACAGCCATTACACGGCGCGAAGTTAAAGGTTTTAACCCAACTGAAGACGATGGTCTCCAGTTTTTTTTTTAACCTAACGATTTGCATCATGTTAGACTAAACGTTCACATTGCAGTTTTCGGCAAATAGTTAATGGCCAATATAATAAATTGTTAAAATGTTTTCATATGGGATAAACATATAAGAGGGGGGGGGGGGGGGCATTCTTTTTTATGGCTTGGTGGCTTTGTTGGTTCTTCGTTCAGGTGGTGGTAGCCTATATGGCTCGTTGTGATATTCTATTCAAAAAGAAATAGGGCTGAATCCTTCATGTTCCATCTAACAAATTTGACGCCTTAATGGAGATGGCGCGGTGTGCTGCAATTCCGTGGGCCGTGAAAAGAAATGGCCCTCTCGTCTCGTCTGAATACCCCGGCGTCTCCCCGCTTGACTGATGCGCTACGCACAGGAGACCGAGGGGGTCCCGAGCACGGGAATTCGCTCCGTAAGTAAATAATTAGGTCCACCAACAGAAGTAAATAACCACGAATCTGGAGAATTAACTCTCCCCGCCTCGCCTCAATCCCTGTCGGGGACCAAACAACGCGATCAAACTTTGCAAGGCTGCTGCAAGCACGCCACAACTCTCCACAGAACTGT
Source organism: Alosa pseudoharengus (assembly GCF_046254945.1). NCBI lineage: Eukaryota > Metazoa > Chordata > Actinopteri > Clupeiformes > Clupeidae > Alosa > Alosa pseudoharengus. Next base: position 13,344,146 of record NW_027468598.1, on the reverse strand, counting down.
TTCTCTTCACAGCTCAGAACGCCATCTTCCGAGTGTCCGATGAACTACGTGTTAGTGTGGTGAAATGCTATGGTATTTCAGTGTACAACTCTGCGAAGAACAGGGAGAGCAAGAGAGTGAGTGGATGAGTGAACCCATACACACTGTGCGCAAGCCGCAAGGTTCCCCGTATTTTACCCTGTTTTACCCCGGTGCTGCAGAAAGACACCCGCATCCCATTTTGTTTATCCCCGGCCGTTTCCTCCTTTTGAGGGAGACATCAGACAGAGCCACCTCTATCAGACTCCGCGATCAGACCCCGTCCAGGCCAGGCAATCACTTTCCCAGATTACTCGTATTTAATACACAATGCATCATAAAACAAATCCCTCATCCTGACAGCCAGAAAATAGAACAGCTCATAGCTTGAGCTTTCCCAATTTATGGCTAAATTAAAAAGGCTTCCAACAATGGAGGAGTCGCGCGGTGGCAGGAAATCGATGGCCGGCGGAGCGAGGGGGGACTCTTCACTCGCTTTCTCAGGGCTCGCGGGGGTATGGGAATGCGCGGCGAGGTCCGACTTATTTACACGCGATTTTTCCTGCCCCACCTTGCTACCGCGGCCCTGGCGGAGGCGGGAAACAATGGGCGTTATCTCAACCCGAAGTTCAATGTCACAGATAACAGGGGCGCGAGGCCCTGATTCATCATCATCGCTGCATTAGGCCCGGCACTGACGGGGCGGGTGAGCCCAAATGAAAAAGGCCGTGCATGACATGAGGAGATTGGGCTAATGGAAGCTTATCGCTGGCCCGGAATTCATTTTTGTTGATGTAGTCAGAGCCCCAAATTAATCAGTTTGGTTAATTTATCTTTATGAGGCTGCCCTGTAGTGTGAAACTAATGTCACGATATTTTTAGCTCATTTTGCTAATATGAATCTAAAGTTAAAGCCCAATCCTTGTTCATAAAGGTTATTTATTAAATTAGCCATTTCTGATTGTAGGCTACAGGCTATTGGTGCTTAGACTTGTTGAGGGTAGACTAGGCTATAACTTGTGTCGATGTGTCGTGGTTGTTAGTGGTTCATGAGTGGGGGGGGGTTGTTGGCAATTTGTTATGATTCACCTGTGCCCCGTGGCCTGAGGTGTGCTGCGCTGTGGTAATGTGCAGGTGTAACGCAGAAAGTGAGAAAGGGACAAAAAAGTCTTAAAATCTTAAAATGTCCTAAACCATGAAGTATGTTTTATGAAACAAACTTTGATGTTCATTTCTGTTAACAATTCGAATTCGACAAGAAATACCCAATGAGCAGTTTCAATTCACTCGTTTGCTCGTTATCCTCACTTTCTTCCTTCTTCTCGAGGGAAGAAATAGTGTGGAAAATGGCACATAATTGCACGGTTTCAAGATGGCTTCATTAAAGGCGCAGGGAATTTGGGGCAGGGCGCTCCGTCTGCAGTCAGTCCAGTGGACCCTGTCCCGACCTCGTCTTGACCCTGTCTCTCCTACCGAGATGCTGTCAGGGGCGCGTCGGCAAACTTCCGAGCGCACGAGCGCAGACAGATGAGATAGTACCCACCATGACGGCCCGCATCAAACAGGCCCATTCGAGGACCCTCCATTAACGAGACAGACACTCCACGAGACACACGCACACATCATCTGCGCTGAGTGGACGCGCAGACTAGAGTGGGCGATCCTTTATCTCTTCCTCTCTCTCTCGTGCAATCTCTCCCTCTCTCCCTGATTCTCATTCACCGTTTCACTGTCACTCATTGTCTATGGAATCTGGGTAAAGGGATCCACTGAAAGAAAAGAGAAGAAGTGAAAAAGGAGGAAAACTTTTTTTAATCCTCTCGCTAGTCAGACGGAGACGCAGCAGCCGGCCGGACGGACACCTGGGAGCGCGAGACAGTCGGTGAAAGGAGGGGAGGAGAAGGGAGGGGGAACCTTCATCCCACCGAGAAGCTCGCGGACGAACCGGCTGTCTGTTAGCGGGGCTCTCGGGGGCTGAAGTTGGACAAAGTTGAACGTGCCAGGGGGATTAAGCGCGAGCACCGCCGGACTGACAGTCAGCGCGAGTTAGCAACGAGACCGTGGCGTGTCGGTGCAGACTAAAGCGGAGAAGAGGAAAGGAAAAAAGACTGATGTTGAAATCCTAAAAATCCCAAGATGTCTCACCGATGAGATTTGCCAGAGTGACGGGACAATCTGAACACAAAACAAAAACTACGTATCTCTGCCTTGCATTCATGGCTAACACGGGGCGTTCAGACTTGTACTTGAAGCGATTTTAATCCCATTATTCATCGCCGACATTGGACTTTAATTCAAATATTTCGTGAAATTAAACACGTTTTAAGTGTTTTTATATTTCCGAAGCGTTTTCCAGAATTATATCGGTAAGTAGTAACATGTGAGTTTGTGCTTATTTAGTTGATATATTTTTGTGTCCATTTGCTAAACCTGGACTAGTTTGTAACTTAGCCGACTCCCACTTAATGATAGAATAACAGTCGATCAATCTCTCACCTCTGAACTGAAAATACCGGGATCACAAGAGCAGTAGCCTAGCCTTTTCTGCTGGGATTGCATAGAGTCAGCTGCGAGTTCCGCGAGGGGTTTTCTGCGGCAGAGCTTGGCAGGGATCTCGCGTTTGGATTTCTGTTTGCTACTGTTGTTGGATCGTGTTTGTGTTGGGTTTGAATTGAGACTTATCAACAACTGCTTCCTGGGTCAATGCCATTGTCTTTCACAGTTTATAAATTTGACAAATAGTTTTTACAGCCAAGAGAAATTCACATTCACATTTTAAATAAACCCCAGTCATGACCACAAACGTAGTGACTGTAGAAAAAATGATTAATGTTCTCTCTTAAATAATTTATTCGACCGCTATGAAAATTACATCAACGTTAATTCACTGTCTCATATTCCACTATATGTCAATATGTTTCGTTACATTTTGACATTATTTTTCCTGGGTTTTAAGGATGTTTTTGTAGCCGATATAAAGTAATTTATTGCTTAATTACAACAACCGTTATTTATAATTTTATATTTCACATTTATTTTACTTAAAATGCACAAATTAAATATATAAAATAACACAAAATTCGTAAATAATAATGTCAAATGTTCTATTGTAGGAATGATATTGCAATCTTACGCTGAAATCCCACACTTTTAGTGTCTCTGCTGAGATAGGCCTACAGTTGCACTTGTAAAAGAGATTACATTACCTGCCTAGAAATCTTGGACAAAGTTCCTTTTAATGTTTTAATATTTTTGTGCAGCATTGTTAAAACAAAGTTATGAAGAGGCCAAGCATATACATTTAATTTAATACAGACAATAGCGTGCATAAATAGCCTACACGCTGTAGGCCACTTATTTCGCAATCAAGTCGACTAAAAATCAAGCGTTTGAAGGCAGCTGTTTCTTCGTAGTTAATGCTGTGAA
>NW_027468598.1:13320702-13325702 GCF_046254945.1 Alosa pseudoharengus | reverse complement strand
CGCGGCCCTGCCCCTGGGTGGACACCCGGGCTCCGACAAGCCCCAGTTGGCCGCGCTGGGTCACGCCGCCGGCGCCGGATTGGCCGATTACTTCGGCGGTCGGCACCACCACCACCACCCGGGCGCGGGGCTGACGTTCCCGGCGGCGCCGTCGTTCCCGTTCGGGTTCCCGGGGCTGTTCACGTCCGGGCTGTACCCGCCGCACCCCAGCAGCGGCGCTCCGCACCACCAGCCCCTGCCGCACCGACCGCCGGGCCTGGTCAGCCCCCCAGCGTCGGCCTCCTCGCCCGGGAAAGAACGCCCCCTGCTGTCCCCGACCGCGTCGGCGCTGCAGCAACAGCAGCAGCTGCGCTCGCAAGGCGGCGACTCGGGCACCAAGCGCAAGGACGAGGGCCGCGCCGGAGAGGACGGGTCAGCGGGACACCGCGAGAGGGGCTCGTCCTCCTCCTCCTCGTCCAATCAGAGGCGCGCCAACGGCAAGGGCAGTGACCAATCAGAGACGAGCGACGACGTGGACGACGTGAGCACGCCCAGCGGCAGCGAGCTGGAGACGAGCTCGGAGGCGTCGGAGCCGGACAGTGAGGGCGAAGGCGAGCGGGACGGAGACGTCGGACGCAGCATCAGGAGGAGCAAGGCAGCGGCCGGGAGGACTCCGGCCAATGGCGCGGCAGGGTTGGCCGGACTGTTGCCGCCGGCGCTGGACGAGCGGTCGGCCGTTTCCGGGGCGGTCAGCGACTCCATCAAGGCCATCGCGTCCATCGCCGAGAAGTACTTCGGCTCGGCCGGACTGGCGGGGCTCGGAGGTGGTGCCGCGGCAGCGGCCGCCGTTGCCGCTAGCGACAGGAAGCTGGGCGGGTCAGGGGGCGGCTCGCTGGGCTACCCCTCCGTCTTCCCGCTCTCACTGTTCCCGGCGTTCTCTGCCGCCGCGTCCGTGTGCCCACCGTTCGGCGCCGAGCGCGAGGCTCAGGCCATCCCGGGCCTGACCCCGACCACGGAGTCGCCCTTTGACCTCAGCACGGCCAGGCGCAAAGAGGAGCGGCCCGCCAACTCCGAGGCCACCCACTCTAGGCCTGAGACACGCCCACAGCCAGCTGCCGCGGCCAATCCGGACCAGCCACTGGACCTGAGCCTGGGCGGCCGCAGTCGCACACGGCCCAAGGGCGAGGAGCCGAAGAGGAGCGGTCATATGTACGGAGGAGAGGAGCGGTCAGAGATGGCCGCGCCCAAAGCAGACTCATCCCTCCAGCACGCCAGACCCACCCCTTTCTTCATGGACCCCATTTACAGGTACTGTCGGCTCTTAGTCCTGAATCATGAGCTGACCTCTCCTGAAGCCTGACCTGAGGTCTGACCGTAGTTAATGTTTACTATGCAGTGATAATGCTACTAATTAGTATATTAATTTTCATAGGCAGTAATAAGATTATTAAGATGCATTCAGAATTGTATGCATATAAATATCCATAAATAGGTGTTTGTGTCTGCATGATTGTGTGCTTGTAAGGGTGTATGCATGCATGTGTGTGTTGTTGTGTGTGTGTGTGTGTGTGTGTGTATGTGTGTGTGTGTGTGTGTGTGTATGTGTGTGTGTGTGTGTGTGTGTGTGTGTGTGTGTGTGTGTGTGTGTGTGTGTGTGTGTGTTTGTGTGTGTGTGTGTGTGTGTGTGTGTGTGTGTGTGTGTGTGTGTGTGTGTATGTGTGTGTTTCTCTGAGCCCTCGTGCTGAGAGTACGTGTAAGAACTGATAGAGGTTTGCACTTTAGCAGGGTTGAGAAGAGGAAGGTGAACGATCCGTTTGAGACGCTGAAGGACAAGTATATGCGCCCGGCCCCAGGATTCCTGTTTCACCCCCAGGTGAGCCCGGCCCTCCTCACCTCACCACTCATCACCCCAACCCCTCACACACACACACACACACACACACACACACACACACTCCTGCCGCACCCTCTCTAGTCCCATTCCTCACACACAACCCCCTTCCTGGATCCCTTCCCTTATTCCCAACACAGTCCTACACAATTCCCCATCACACTCCCTGTCCTCCGGCAGTATTCCGAAATACAAATTCCCATTTTTATTTTTATTTTTTTCCCAGAGAAATTCCCTCAGGCGCCCTGCCTGCGTTAACTCCCTTTGGGTTGACCTCAGCTTTCCTGTCCCGACCCTGCCAAAGCCTAGCGGCTGAAATCATTTAGTGGAAGTCAAAATGTCGAAATGTCAAAGGATCACAGATACTATGTCAGAATACAGAGGGTGTGAATCTATGAGCTGAATAAACACTGATGCACTGGTGGAAATTAGCATAAAGGGGCCGTGAGATTATAGGATCCTTTGGGTTATGAAGTGAACTCTAGGTAGTCCTGAAACTAATCTTAAAAAGTGTAGGTATCATAAGTGTAGGGCAGTCGTAGCCTACTGGTTAGCACTTCGGACCTGTAACCGGAGGGTTGCCGGTTCGAACCCCGACCAGTAGGAACAGCTGAAGTGCACTTGAGCAAGGCACCTAACCCCTCACTGCTCCCCGAGCGCCGCTGTTGATGCAGGCAGCTCACTGCACCGGGATTAGTGTGTGCTTCACCTCACTGTGTGTGTGCTGTGTGTGTTTCACTAATTCACGGATTGGGATAAATGCAGAGACCAAATTTCCCTCACGGGATCAAAAGAGTATATATAAGTGTAGGCGCAATAATTAACTTAAAGTGACTGTCTGAATGGTGGCAGAATTATTATATAGGTGTTCATGAGAAACACTGTCAATTCCCAATTTTACATTAAAAAAAAATAATTCATCATATTTTTAATCCTCACTCTTGATTATGAAGTTCAAAGGGTATGCTACTAATTTTAAAACAATTGTTGTGCTTCTTTGTCTTCACAAACAATTGCAAAGCTGATACAGGTGAAAATAATAGAGCATACCTTTTCTATTAGCCATTGTTTGGATTTGGCTCATTGAATACATATGGATGATCTTTCTGTGTGGAGATGCCTGGGAGTAACCTGAGGCTGGATCCCCACAGACAGGCCCCTGAGAGGCGGCGCACTGGAGGGTCCCTCTCACTCAGGGTCAGAGTCAGGGTTAGATGGGCAGGGATCAGGGCCCTCCACAGGTTATAACCCACAGACTCACACACAGGATTATCATGCACACGTTAGACACAGGCGTAACACACACACATGGACAAACACACACTCACACACATGCACACACACACACACACACACACACACACACACACACACACACACACACACACATGCACACATACTTCCGTACAAACACACACACACACACACACACACACACACACACACACACACACATACACACACACACACTATATAGGCTTTCAGACATACATACATTTATACATACATTCATATATATATATGATGAGCTGTGAGTTTTTGGGAAACTTGGAAGTTTTCAGAGAGAAACATGAAAACCATAGGCAGATGTCTTTTACCAGAATATCATATCATCACATTAGGAAACACACACACACACACACACACACACACACACACACATATACATGTGTGAGCATATACACACACAGCGATATATAAGTACTGTACCTACATGCTTACCTTATATGTAGATGTTGAGCAGGACAGGATTATGTAAGCCTTTGTGTGATGACAGTTTGTATTCTCATGTATGTTTTGTTTGGGATGTATAATTTAATCCAGATGAAAATGTGTGTGTGTGTGTGTCTGTCTGTGTGTGTGTGGTGTGTTTCCTAATTAAGATATGTAAAATATGATATGCTGGTAAAAGACATCTGCCTATGGTTTTCATGTTTTGTTCTGAAAAAGTCCAAGTTTCCCAGAAACGCACAGCTCATCAGAGCCTTTTTTACTGGACCTCTCAGGCCGACGTTTTACTAGTTGCTCTGCTGCTTTGATTTATGAGGCCTTGTGTCGTGTGTGTGTGTGTGTGTGTGTGTGTGTGTGTGTGTGTGTGTGTGTGTGTGTGTGTGTGTGTGTGCATGTGTATCTCAGTGCGATGGTAACCACATGTTCCCCACGACACTAACAAGGTGTCCTTTCAGCAGATGATCTCTGCCATCTTTATTACCATCAGCTCAAATCACTAACAGCCTCTCACAGTAGCACTATTGACCAGATGCACCATGGGAACAGTAGTTTTTTATATATAGAAAGGAAAGACTTTTAGAGATAACATGATGAGTAGTGGAGCAATTTGTCTGAACCAGACAGAGGATACTGGTGGTGAATCATTTACTGGAACGCCATCGGTACAACAGCCAATCAGAGGTACTTCATGATGTCCTGCTTCCTGTCTTTGATTGGTCTTTTCCTTTTGTGTCCCCTTTAGTTCCGCATGCCGGACCAGAGAACATGGGTAAGTTCCTCTGACTCCTAACCTTGCTCTTTCTATGTGTGTGTGTGTGTGTGTGTGTGTGTGTGTGTGTGTGTGTGTGTGTGTGTGTGTGTGTGTGTGTGTGTGTCTGTGTGTGCATGCATGGATGTGTCTGAGTATGTGTCTGAGTATGTGGGTATGTGCATGTGTGTGTGTGTGTGTGTGTGTGTGTGTGTGTGTGTGTGGGTGCGTGCGTGCACACGCACACATTGATATGTGTCTGTGTGCATGTGCATGAATAGCTAATCAGACGTTTACAACTTCCACTTATAAAATACTGACCAATCACCTTTGCTCACAAACCAAATGTCACCCCATTCAGACCAAGACTGACTTAGTGTGTGTGTGTGTGTGTCTAGGTCTAATTCCAATCACACCACACACTTAGCCATTTGTGTAGCGATTCCCACGTCCAGTCACACACTAGTCTGGCTGATGCAGGGTCCTGTTCGCTCTGAACTCTCACGGCCAGTCACTCATCGCCCTCACGGTCACGATACACACACTTGCTCACACACACTTACATGCACACGGTCACGATACACACACTTGCTCACACACACTTACATGCACACGGTCACGATACACACACTTGCTCACACACACTCACAT
>NW_027468598.1:13295702-13313202 GCF_046254945.1 Alosa pseudoharengus | reverse complement strand
ATTCTGTGTGTGTGTGTGTGTGTGTGTGTGTGTGTGTGTGTGTGTGTGTGTGTGTGTGTTTTATAGGTCTGCTCAGCTTTTCAGACCTTCCGTTGATTCTGTGTGTGTGTTTTTTTGTTTGTGTTTGTGTGTGTGCGTGTATGTGTGTGTGTGTCTGCTCAGTTTTTCAGACCTGTCATTGATTCTGTGTGTGTGTGTGTGTGTGTGTGTGTGCGTTTCGTCTGCTCAGCTTTTCAGACCTGTAGTTGATTCTGTGTGTGTGTGTGTTGTGTGTTTGTATGCTTGTGTGTCTGTATGAGCTGTTAAGAGCGGTGAATTTGTGTGTGAGTGTGTGTGAACGTGTGTGTATACAGACACTCATCCCTGCTCCGAGTGTTATTAATTAACCTGTGACTCCAGGAGCCTCTGAAGGCTGGCCAGCCAATCAGAGACATGGACAGCAGCCATAACGAGTGTGTGTTTGGTGAACGTGCAGGCCTCTGAAACCCTGTTGACTTTTTGGAAGGCTCATGTACACACACACACACACTCATACACACAACACTTGCACACACGTACCTGCACAACTATGCCAGATTTTTATGCAAATTAGTCCCTTGAAAGGGTTTTCATGGTGAATGGCACTCATTCACTTGTGCTTAATCATGCACACACAAACACACACACACAAACAAGCACTCACACAGACACACACACTTGTTGAACTTGTTCTCTGATCCTGTTTGTTTTTTGTGTCTAACATCCAGTTTTTTACACACACACACGCACACAGATATACACACAACTGATTGCTGTTGAGAAAGAAGCCCGATATGCATCTCAAGACTTTCTTTTGATTTTTTTTTCTCATTGTACTCTCATTAAAAGTTCCCCAAATGTGGGTGGCAGATTACAAGCAAATCTGATAAAGAGTATATCGTCATGCCTGTGTGTGTGTGTGTGTGTGTGTATGGGTGTGCACGCGCGCACTCATATGTTTATGTGCATCTGCATTTGTTTGTGTGTGTGTCTATCTATCTGTATTTAAGAGTGTGTGTGAGTGAGTGTGTGTGTGTGTGTCTATATCTATCTGTTTGTGTGTGTGTGTGTGTGTGTGTGCTGTGTAAGTATGTTCCTCTCAGTCAGTCTGACTACAGTCCACATCTGGACCCAACATGTCCCTCCCTCTTCACCCCCCTCGGCCTCCTCTCCAGCAGGAAGTGGGTGTAGGACGGAGAGGTCAAGGGTCACGCAGTGTTTCCTCTCAGCGCCAATGGCTTCTGACTGCTCCTGATGGATACTTTATCCCCTGCAAATTACCACCTCTCCCGCAGCCTAATTAGTCAATCTGTTTTCTTAATCACCCCTCTCACCCTCGAACACACACCCCTCCCCACCCCATGCCCGCCCTGACACATACATACAAACACACACACACACACACACACACACACACACACACACACACACACATATACATACACATACATACACATACATACACACACACACACACACACACACACACACACACACACACACATATATATATATACACACACACACACACACACATAAACACACACACACACACACACTCCTCTCCATTCCATCATGCCCTGCTAGCCCAACCCCCCCCCCCCCCCCATCCACACACACACACACGCTCACGCCTGCACCTACTTTTCTAGATGGTTCCGAGCACACAGCTTTAATCGTCTTCCCTCCCTCTCCCTTTGCTCTAGAGCTACCAAAATGGCCGTCTTTTTCCCCCTTTCACCCGTCAACACACATAACCACCACCAACAACCATCCCAACACACCCAACCTCCATCCAAAAAAAGCTCAATTGAGCTCATTTTCTCGATTTGTATGTTTGTAGATCTGCAGATTGGCGTATTGTCGCGGGACGATCATTTGGGCCAATTATGTCCCCCCCTCTTTCCGTTCTTATGTGGAGGAGTGTTTTGGCGAATCATTGCCAGCTCAGCTCTTCTGCTACTAAATGCTCAGGCCTTTCCTGCACTTAGCACACACACACACCCACACACACACACACACACCCACACACCCACACACTTAACCGACGTCTGGGTAGGCTGATGGGACTGATACAGAGAGGGGATTTTTCGGTCCTCGCCCGCTTTTCTTTCCATCTCTTTCCTTCTGTCTTTCATCATATCCCTCTCTTTCTCTCTCTCTCTCTCTCTATCTGTCTATCTATCTTTTTATTTTTGGATTTGCCATTAGCCGCTTTTTCACTAATTTCTCCTTAACTCAAATCAGTCCTCAGTTTTTGCATTCCTGCTTTTTGTTCGCTGTTCTTTATCTCATTTTACATACATCATTAAGTTTCTCTCTCTCTTTTCCATGTTGCTCACTCTCTTTCTCTCAACAGTCCCCCCTCTCTCTCTCTCTCTCTCTCTTCTTTATTTTGTCTATATTTTGTGTTTACTTGATCTCTTTCTGCTTTTTCTTCTTCTCTCTCAGCTTGGCCTCTCAGAGATTCATTCTCTATTGGTGGCATATCTCTCCTACTCACACAATCGCTCTCTTCCACCCTCTCTCTCTCTCTCTCTCTCCCTCTCTCTTCCCTGTCTTCTCTCCCTCCCGCTCTTCTCCTTGCCTCCATCCCCCTCTCTCTCTGGGTCTCTTGTGGGTATGGCAGGCCGTGTGTTGTGAACAGCAGGAGCGGTACTGGCATTTTTGGGGCCTGACGACAGACAGACAGGCCGGGACATAATTAGTGAATCACTCTTAATGCGACTCCAGATGACTGCCCCAAACGCTGGTTTCCTGTGGCGCTCAGTTTGGATAGCTGGATTCTCGCATTCGCTTTCTCTCTCTCTCCTCCCAGCTCTCTCTCTCCTCCCCTCTCTCCTTCTCTCTCTCTCTGTGCCCCTCTCACTCTCTCTTACTCTCCTCTGTCTATCTCTCTCTCTCTATCTCTCTCTCTATCTCTCTCTCTGTCTATCTCTCTGTCACACTGCCTCTTCTCTCTTTCCTTGCCTCTAATTTTTTCACCTGTTAACTGTCTTATGTTTTTACTCTCAATTTCATTCGCTTTCTTCCACTCTATCTGCCTCTCTCTCTCCCTCTCTCTCTCTCTCTCTCTCTCTCTCCACCAGTCACTGGGTAATGGGCCCGTTGGCAGCAGTCTCCCGGCTCTCTGACCAAATGTAGCTGTCAGCTAAATATTTGGCCTATTAGATGAATGGGAGATGAATAGGAGACACTAAGGAAAATAAACAGGCGGAGGCCTCAGTGTTGAAGGCCCTTAAGCGCCCAGGCCCCCAGCCCAATCCAGAACACCCCACCGCACACACACACAGACACACACACACACACACACACACACAGACACACACACACACACACACACACACACACCTCCCACTGCTGCCAACCAGGGGGCTTGCCGACACGATGACAAACGAGATTCTACCGCTCTGCCTTTTTTTCCCCCTCTTTCCCTTTCCTTTCTCTCACTCTCACTCCATTGGTTCTCATGAACATGTGAGAACCTCTCTGGGTGTGAGTGTGTGAGTGTGTGTTTGTGTTTGTATATTTCTATGTGTATGTGTGTGTGTGTGTGTGTGTGTGTGTCTGCTTGTGTTTGTGTGTGTGTACATTTGTGTGTGTGTTTCTGTTTTGTTCCTTTGTGTGTGTGTGTGTGTTTTTGCATAATCTGGTGTGTGTGTGTGTGTGTGTGTGTGTGTACATAATCTGGTGCATGTGTGTGTTTTTGTGTGTGTGTGTGTGTGTGTGAGCATAATATGTGTGTGTTTGTATGCATCCATTGTGTCTATTGTTCTTTGTCTTGTGAAAGTCACAGCTGGTCTGTAATAGTTTGCAGGACAACATCGCACTTTAAAAACTGTGACAGTTCACAGAGCTGCTCCTCCAGGGTGTAAAAATAAGTGAGTTCTAAACACTCCGGTCCCTCCGCAGGATAAACGGTGGCCATTTTGAAGAGGACAAAGGCCCGACCCCCAGCCGAGAGTCACGTGACCTGGAAGAAGAGGAAGTGGAGGAGCCTGGAGCTGAGGAGGAGGCCGGGGAACAGAGCGAGGTCACGGGCAAGCCTGCGGACGACACGCTCCCTAGCAACCTGGACGATGACAACGATGCCACCATGCGAGATGAGATGGATTTTGAGGGGACCAACGATCTGGAGCTCAACTGCAAAACTTCCCCAAGGAGGTAGGAACCCTAAACTAGGAATCTATACATAGTGAAGCTTTTACATACACTTTTACCTGAAATCTTACCAAAATCTTATCACACACGCACGCGCATATACACAACAAAAATACTCAGACATTCACACACACACACACACACCAAGTATATGAATAGTATATGTATATATGGTTTTGATATAATAATAACTGTGTTATACTGTATATGTATATATTTGGTGGATTCATAAACACAAAACAAAACGTCTGTGTTTAGTAACACATTTGTGATGCTAATGGGCAACATGTTGGGCTAACAGAGCTGTGTTTGTTTATAATAGGTTTGAGGAGGAGGAGGAGGAGGAGGAAGAGCAGGGCTCATTCTCCGCTCTGGATCACATCCGCCACTTCTCCGACATGCGCAAGATGGACGACAGAGAGTTCGGTGATGGTGATGTCACCGGGTTCGGCTCCAGCCGCCTCTCAGAAGCTGTCAAGCAGCCGCTCTATAGGAAGTCCAAGTCCCAGGTAATGGTGCGATCCATTTGTCCATTGTGCTTGTCTTACGAGTAGTAAGTCCAGGTCAAAGGACCCCCAGTTCACAGAGAGTTAATAGCAAGAAATGTTAACACTAATGGAAATGGTATGTTAATATTGTGATATGTCTATCTCTGCTCTGTGGCAGGCCTATGCCATGATGCTGTCTCTGGCTGATAAGGACCCACTGCACGCCGGTGCCCACGGCCCCTCTGCCATGTGGCACAGCCTGGCACGCGCTGCCGCCGAGTCCAGCGCCATCCAGTCACTGAGCCACGTATGAGGCGCCCGCCACGCTCCCTCGCTCCGTCACGACGATGACCTCTGACCTGCCGTCTCTCACCTCTCCTCTTCCAGCCTAACCTCCTGCACCCATCCCCGACCCTTGACCCCCCCCAGTACTCCTACCTGAGGCCCAGCCCAGTACCCTCCACCACTCCCCCCCCCACACACACACACACAGCCGTGGGCCCTCAACAGACTGCTGAGCAGATAGACACACACACACACAGACACGCCACATGCTGTCACCCAGGCTCTGACAAATACACACACATGAACCTCACAGACAACACACACACACACACACACACACAGCAGACACCACAGCAAATGTGACCTTAAAGGAAATGATTAATTGACTGATTAATTGATTGGTTTGTTGATTAGATCATATGAATAATGACAATGATGATAGCAGTGCTTATGATGATGATGATGATGATGATGATGATGATGATGATAATAGTGAGTAATAATAGGTGTATTTATTCTGTTTGAAGTTTCCATGTTTTGCACAGCGAAGGCAGCTGGTGACTAGAAGGGTAAAACAAAAAAAAAGTTCTTAATATGTTGGTATGATGTTGTAACGTTAGCATCTCCATAGAAATAGTGATTGACAATTATGAAAAGAGTCTTCCACATGAAAGGATCAGAATGATATTTAGTTGCCCCCCCCCCCCCTCCAAGTGCACACAGTCATACACACACACACACACACACACACACACACACACACACACACACACACAGCCTCATACATAAATGCATACACATACACACATTAATGGAGAAAGGGTGTGTTAAGAAACATTTCTAGTGTTCTTCCCTTTAAGTCCCTGTAAAAGAGGCAGAGTGAGACTTAATAGTGACATAATTATGGGGCATTTAAATAAACACTCATAACTGAAGCCACACAGCTTAGCAGACACCAGAACAGTAGCAAGTGGATATATGATGGGAAAATGCTAAAAAAAAAAAAAAGCATCTCTTTAAAAGAAACAAATTTTGTTGTTGAGACAAAATTGATATAACACCACTTTCTTTTTTGAAATCTTAGAAATTAAAAACAAAAAGACAACACCCCAACCCCCCCCAGTTGTATGAAAGAGGAAATTAAGAGACATATGTAGCACCCTTTTGTGTACAGGTTGCGTCTCTCTCCTCTAAATCATTTAGCTGAAGTTCTGTGGAGTGTCAATATGAAGGGCATTTCTTCATTAGTATGTACAACCCCACTCTTCGTTTCCTCTCTTAGCTTCTTCATGATACCACTACGCCTCCCGATGCTCACTGTTAGCTGCTAGTCGTTAGCCACTAGCCGTAGCTAACCCACCCTGTTCTATCCTTGTGTGTCACATTCCATCCTTAGACAATCATTGTTCACTTTTTTGTGTATTTTTAAATGTTTTTCTTTCTTTTGTTCTTTGTTTTCATTTCATTTTTTTTGTCTTAGGTCAGTCAGTCGCTGTGGTCGTTGGTATTTCAAATGTGTATGTTTTAAAAAAACTACAATGGTATTTATTTTAATTAGTTTTATATATTTCTTTGTTTTTGTTTTGTTTTTTGCAAACAGTTAGTCTGTTTACTGAATAGCACTGTTCTTACCCCCCCCCCCCCCCATCCCAACCCACCCTCTCTTTCCCCAGCACTCTGACTCCACTCTAGAGGAACTGTGGAGGGTTTGCTGGGTGTGTGTGTGTGTGTGATGGGGGGACAGTCTAGCTCTTACTCCATGGATGTTTGTAGGTCTTTGCTCCCAGTATTCATTAGTCATTTAACCCCCCACCCCCACCCAAATCCTTCTAAGTCTCTTTCCTTCTCATCACCTGATTGATGACATATAGAAACGATTACTTAGAGCTTCTGATTCTTTTTATATGACAGAAATTGAGTTGATTGTACAAAAGGAAAAAAAAGAAACAAAAAATCTGAAATAGGAGGAATGTTATTGTATTTAACAAAAAAAAGAGAGAGAAAAAGAGATCAGATATCATCTTCATAGTCGCATGATTGGTCCAGTTAGCGCTGTTCTCTGCCATTTTGTTTGCCTTTTTCGCGGCCGTCAGCAAGCTTGTGTGATGTTCTCTGGGTTCCTGTCTGATCCTTTGTGCCAAACCTAGATGATGAAGCCGTTTCTGATTCCCTGCGTTCGTGTCTTCCCAGAAGTCCAAGGACCGAGCCTACATCCCGTTTGTTTTTTATTTTATTTTTATTATTATTATTGTTATTATTATTTACCATTGCCTCTCTGGTTTGTTTGATTTGGTTTAAGTTTTTCGTTTAGCATTCCTGTTGTTGTTGTTGTTGTTGTTGTTGTCGTTGTTGTTTATAATCCCATTTTTATGAAAAAGAAATCCGATCTGTAAGAGGAGGTACTTTGTTTTAATGCTTTCTACAAGGTAAATGTAATGCGTTTCAGTTCTATACTGTTGGGAAGGGGGTGGGGAGGAGGGGTGGGGGTAAAATGAAAAATAAAGTAAAACAATGTGGAATACAGAATGTGGTCTCTGTTGCCCTCTTTGTTTGGCCTCTACTGCATATTGTATGCTTTTATTGCATTAATTAATCAATGAATTAATTCATTCATTAATCAATTAATTTAGTGTTGTTTCAGTCCTGTCTTTCCAGTTCATAACTATCTCCCCAGTTTTAACTCATTCCTTACATCAATGCTGTTCGAGAAACTGAGCCATTTTGTACTTTACACTGTCAGTGTCTTGAACACACACACACACACACACACACACACACACACACACAGACATACATGCATGCGCACACATACACACACATGCACAAACAGAGAGAGATTTACACGCAATCCCATGGCTGGAGAGAAAGCATGAGTGACTGAACTCAAGAGACCCATACAATTATTTTATTCCGCACTCTGGCTGACAAGCAAACACAAAGGCAGACAGGCACACTGGTGGGGGAGAGATGAAGAATAGACGGAAGGCAGTGAGAGAGAAGGACAAGAGAGAGAGAGAAAGAGAGACAGAAAAGAGTGCACAGAGGACAAAGTGGAGACGGAGAGACAGATAGACAACTAAGAGTAGACAAATCAAGAGTGGGTGAGATAGAGAGAGAGAGAGAGAGAGAGAGAGAGAGAGAGAGATTGAGACAGAGAGAGAGAGAGAGATAAAGTGGCAGAGAGAGAAATAGACGTAGTATGGGACGAGAGGGAGGAATGTCCTTTCTTTGCGGCCAGCGGCGGCGTTGGCGTTGGCGTGTTTTGTGAGGCCTGAGGGCCATGATGGATGAGCTGGAGAGATGTGATGACCCGGCTCATCACTCAAATACTCAATAAGAGCCTCCACTCAGCCCATCCCAGCCCACATACAGAGCCCTCTGACAGGGGCCGCTCTCAGGCTGTCTCCTTCACACACACACACACTCTGTCTGTCTGGGCCAGTACATCTCTCTCACACACACACACACTCTGTCTGTCTGGACCAGTACATCTCTCTCTCTCTCACACACACACACACACACACACACACTCTGTCTGTCTGGGCCAGTACATCTCTGTCTCACACACACAAACACACTCTCTGTCTATCTGGACCATTACATCTCTCTCTCACACACACAAACACACTCTCTCTTTCTCTAACTGCGCTAGGACACAAACTCTCTCACACACACAAACTCTCTCTCTTTCTCTCACTCTATTTACCCCACCTCTCGTCTGCCAGGACATCTCTTTTACAAAAGCTGTCTCTCTTCCTGTCTCTCTTTGTCTTTCTGTCTCTGCCATCTCTCTCTCTTTCCTTCTCCATTCATCCACCCGTCTTTCTCTATGTCTTTGTCACTGATCTCAGATCTGATCTGTAAGCTGTCACCACGAACCTCTCAAAAGGGAATTTGACATGCATGGGACTCTTGGTGTGTGTGTGTGTGTGTGTGTGTGTGTGTGTGTGTGTGTGTGTGTGAGGTTCTGCTGTCCACCTGCTCATGCTCCTTTAAATGAGGGCGTGATCCCTGCTGCTCCACTCTGTTATGCAGTGTTTCATCACACCTGCCAGAGCTAACAGAGAACAACACACACACACACACACAGACACACACACAAACACACAGACAGACACACACACACACACACACTCACACACATGCCACACATATTCTAGGTACAGGTACACACTGAACACTGACACACACACACATATACACATGCACTTGTGCAAAAAAAAGAGAGAGAGAGAGAATAAAAAACGAGTAGGAGGGTAAATTACATTTAGCATAAGGGCGTCATACGCAGCTGAGCAGAAATAGAGTTTGACCCCTGCCCCCGTCAAGACCCGACTGGACTCTAAAGTCATAAACAGAGGGCATGGCGGATTGCGTTCAGAGTCAAATGAAAGGGGAGCGAATTAGCCCAAAACAGCTGCACTGATTGTGGTCGTGGTGAATATGAATGTCAATGAGGTGGACCGAGTGGGCCGTAGGATGCTGGTCTGCTGGACCTTTGTCCCCCACCGGGGACGTGTCTTCTGGCGTTTCCCCGCAGTCAGCGCCGTGGCTCAGTGGGGCGTCCCGCTTTGATGAGGTCACCAGTGGTCAGGCAGCTTTGATGAGGTGACGGCAGGTCGTCCAGCTTTGATGAGGTCAGCATTAGTAAGGGCTTTTCTTGGGGTGCAAGTGGGCTAGAAGGGGCTAGATGTTGTGGTGTGTGTGTGTGTGTGTGTGTGTATGTGTGTATGTGTGTGTGTGTGTGTGTGTCTGTGTGTGTGTGTGTGTGTGTGTGTGTGTGTGTGTGTGTGTGTGTGTGTGTGTGCATGTGTGTGTGTTTGTGTATGTGTGTGTTAGAGTGCAGTTCGGGCCGCAAATTTCTTTTCGAACCCGGCCCGTGTCCGACAGAGTTGCGTCCGAACCCGACCCGAACCCGACAGGCATTTTCATTTTTATGTCCGAACCCGACCCGAGCCCGACGCAGATGATGCCTCAGTTATTCCCATGCTTGTGATTAAACGTTCACGTTTGTGGATAGCCTGTCTTTCTTTAGCCCATTAAACGGAACAAACAAAAATGGAATTCTTGTCTACAGAATCAGATGACGCAGGTCACACACAGCGCACATTAACAAGAGGCCCAAGCAAGTAGAATTATAGTCTTACCATTGACGAAAAGTCTTGAAATGAACTGCAACAGTCTTTGAAACTACAGTCCCTCTGTCACTGATCCATATGCAGCATCAACGCTAATTGGGGCAACTTGAGGAAATCCTCCTCCAGTTGAACGAGACGACCTTAGGCCTATAGCCTACCGGTAAGCATATGTCTTTACCACAGTATGCAACGCAAATAGGACTGCCTTCACATAGTAGGCCTAGACTTAATTTGCTTAGTTTTTCTTTGGTCTTAAAATCTCCTGATAGGCTAACAACTTTTTTTTAACGTCACAAGACGTGCCGCCTGAAATGCACATGCGTTGTCACGGCTACATAAACAAATCTTGCACACAGGAAGAAAGCTGGTAGGTCTTTTTTACATTTTATTTTATTCTCAAAAAACAAACGTTTGCATCATGTAAAGCAGAACTGTTGGTTACTCAACATAATAAGCTATTTTAAATGTAAAGCTTCAAATGCATATCGCCCCCATGTGTCCGAACCCGAACCCAACCCGACTACAATTTCTAAATATTTGTCCGAACCCGACCCGTCAGGTACCGTCAGGCTCGGGTCGGGTAGTAACACTCTAGTGTGTGTGTGTGTTTCTCTGTGTGTTTGTGGGTGTGCGTCTACGTGATGTAGATTGTAAGGGAATTATGTGTTCATGTGTTTTTCCTGTGCAGAGAATACAAGTTTATGTGTTTTCTGTGTGTGTGTGTGTGTGTGTGTGTGTGTGTGTGTGTGTGTGTGTGTGTGTGTGTGTGTGTGTACTTTAGCTGGGTGGGGGGTTTCCCTCTCTCAGCCCTAATGTAATGGGCCAGTTGGCATTGACTCAGAATCCATCAGATCTCATTACAGTGGGCACTGCCCTCTGAGGCCAGGGTGCCAACGCGCCCCTCACTGCGTATATATCACGCCCCAGGGAGCTCTTGCTCTGTCTCTGACACACACACACACACACACACACACACACACACACACACACACACACACACACATACACACACACACAGGCCAATGCACACAGACACACACATGCACAAAGGCCAACACACATTCACACACAAATGCACATGCAAAAACATACACACAAACACACACACACACACACTCACGGAAAGGCACATGCTAACACATACAAAGACACATGTCAAAACACACATGCACACACTCACATGTTGAAGTAAGTACCAACTCACACAGACACACCTTTCACATGGACAAAACACATATCCATACATGCACACTCTGCAAACATAAAACATAAATTTACTAATGGAGACACACAAACACACACACACACACACACACTATTTATCTGTTTGACTGCAGCACACCCCTTGAAATTATTCTCTCTCTCTTTCTCTCTCTCTCTCACACACACACACACACACACACACACACACACACACACACACACACACACACACACACACACATCCATCACACTCTGGGGAGCTGGGCGTGACACCACAGCTGGCACTCTGTGTGATTGGGCTGGCACGGCCTCCCAGTGCCATGCCAAGGGAAACATCCAGCCGAGCCGGGTGGCAGAGCCCTGGCCAGGGTGTCAGGCCAGGCCGTGGGCACCAGCGGAGGGGCGGGTATTGCGGGTCGTAGGGCTCCGGGCCATGCAGTGGTGCAGAAGAGGTCCATGAATAGGTGCCAGTGTGCAGAGAAATGCCACCATTCCTGACCCTTAGTGGAGAGAACTGAACAATGTGAATAGCACTGCTGTAGGGTCATAGACAAATGTAACAACATGGAGGTGGTGGGTGTCACAGACAAATTTGGTTGGACTCTGGTTGGCAAGCTTCTGTCTTCTCTGCACAGGGAACTTTAGAGAGAGAGAGAGAGAGAGAGAGAGAGAGAATAAGAGTCTATGGATGAGAAAAAAAGAGAGAGAGAGAGAGAGAGAGAGAGAGAGAGAGAGAGAAATCACAGTTCCAGTCCAGGATTTCGCAATGCTATGCTTGCAACAATTAATGCAAATGCAACCAATCAGTGGTAATTCGGGGCGACCTTGCAATTTTGTCCAACCACCACAACTTTCATCCTCATAGTTTCCCGAGAAATTTCACCAACCACAATAGACCCATGTGTAAGATAGGCAACTGAGCTACCCTTCTGCAGACGTGCAGGAACGTGCAGGAAATAATTGTTAAAGACATGCATTGTTGTTCTGATGACTTGTCATCAGCCATTTAAGTTATTCAACCATTCAAAGTCTGAAATGTAAAACTTGTATTCATGTTATCTTTAAGCTCGGACCATAACTGACAGCTGACTGCCTCGTTAACTTAGCCTATCTGTTGAGTGTAGGCTACCTCTGTTACAACAGGACAAACATGCCAGCAGTTTGTGAGGTAGTCCAAAACACACAAGTCTTCCCAATGAAGTAATGAGACAGAGCAGTAAATGATGTGGTGCTGCAGTTTCATTGCTTACCCTCATAGGCTACAAGTAGGCAACAGGAAGCTTACTTCTCTACATAACTGCCTCAATATGGCACTTCAGTTCAGTTCCCTTACTCCCTACCCATGGGCACATACGCTGGCATCACAAGAATTTCAGCTTTCAGTTTTTGATAAGTTTTTTCAATTTTCAATTTCAATGTATTGTGCTTATAGAGTGCCAAAACATTACACATGTATCATGGCGCTTTACAGAATGTAGGCAATCAGAGAAAAAAGGAAAGAAAGGAAGAAAAGAAAGAGAGAGGCCCATGGGTAACAGGGGCGAGGAAAAACTCCCTAGAATTGGAGATACATATAGGAAGAAACCTCGAGCAGATCCACGACTCAAGGGCCTGACCCATCTGCCTAAGGTCAGTACAGGACAGTAAGGTCTGTATACATGACAAATGCATATGATAGTCAGGTGTAGAGAATAAGACATGGTGTTAAAAACATTTGAGCTGAAAGTTACAAGAGGTGGGAGGATTACGTATCCGGTATGATAATTCATTAATCCTGATTTAGTGACAGAAAGTTCAAATAGTCCAGCGTTGGATCTCTTTCAATCACACCCTTTCAGTTAATTTTTGTTACAGTGTGAGTTTGAGTTCTACAAAAGGTTAGCCTATGCTGCTTTGTGAATTACCCCACCCAGAGCATTTCTCAATTTACAAATAAATAAAGCATATATTGTCAGCTCTTTGTAATACTTTACTTATTTATTCGATGTTATGAAGTAGCACAGTCAGAACCATGTAATTTTGGTCTCACTAGATCAGTTAGGCCCTACCATTTCAAATTCAAATTCAAAATTTTCAAAAGGAAAACAATAAAAGAAAATAAACTATTTTGCATTTTTAAATCACTCCTTCAATTTCATTGGCACAAACGTCTGAAGACGCTAGAACTTCCATTGTTTTCTTTTTTTACAAAAAATGTTGTGAAAACCGGCTCTAACAATGTCAGGCCCAGAAATCCTGAAAGGATTAGAGGAGGTCTCCATAAGCATTTGACAGAAAATTAACAGGTCAATATATTTGCTGTGTCCCTAATTTTCAAATTTCCTAATAAAATTATATTTTGACCCTCCTCGCACGTCTCCATTTTTTTTTAACATACAGACTTCTCAAGGGGGCCTTGCAAGAAAGTTTGATTTGCGGGGAACACATAGCTTCGTTTAAGCCGGGGTATTTGTAGTTATCCCGTGGGACATGCACCATTAACGTTATTGATGGGAGCTCGTCGTGAAACCCGGACTTATCGCTACGCACATGCTTTTAATACGACATGGCCTAATCACCGAGAGGCGTGCTAGCGGAACGGCTCCGGGCTCGTGCTAAAAGCCGTTTAAAGTTTCGTTAATACAGAACAATAAAATAGCAGGGGAATCCTTGGCCATCTCGGTATGGCCCCTGGCGCTTTTCCTGTAGAGGCAATCTCAAATGGATAGTGCTCCATTCAAGAGAATGACGTAAAGTCAGTTGAAATGAGTACAAGGTGTTGTCCAGATTGTTAAGAAGCTTAAATCAGCTCAAAAATAGGCTACGTTACTCTAATTTCAGAACACCTCTGACAAAAATACAACGCCCACTTCAAGACAGTGTGCAGAGTTTAAAGCTTTCATTCACTGTATGTTGAGCAACTCGGCATGAAAAAATAAAATGTCCCCTGTTCCTGCAGTCCAGCCATGTTAAATTCACATATTCATCAAAAAATCTGTAGGCCTATATAATGTACAAATATTTTAATCAATTTAACACGCAAATTAACCTTTTTAACATAAGACTGGAATGGAATGGGAATGCAGACTATGGCTGACCGAAGTCTTTATACCAGCAGTCTATCGGCTTTCGTCTGAGCGTGCATACTCTCACTACCAAAGAGTGCAGTGTTGGGCGCCATCGAGTGGTCGTTCTCTGTCCATGCTACTACATGACGCGGATTTAAAATCTACGCACGCCAGTATTGAACCACTTCGCACTCTTTCTGTCGTTTTCATGTCAAGCCACTTTTCTGAAAATAGGTGGAGAGAGAGAGAGAGAGATGAATTAAGGGGATTTTCGCTCTCCCCAGACATTCCTCGCCATCTCACCACGCAGGCACAGGACAATTTCGCAAATAAAAAAGCGTCAAACAAACAAACAAACGACGTTTTTTAACACTCCGCCGAGTGTGGGAGAGTTGTCAGATAGCCATCTCCTCTCGCCGGCTTGGCATTTAAGGTTTGTTTTCTCTGGGCGACGAGCGGTCTCAAATGGCGCAGTACTCGTTGAAGTGATTTCCCCCGGTTGCTTTCCCCAGTTATCTGCGCCGCCGTCTCTGACAGCCCAAGTTCAAAAGGCAGGGTTTCTTCTGGGAGCTGGAGACATGGAGAAGAAAGAGTGAGAAAGAGGGTGGAGGAGAAAAAAGGGCTAGAGTAGTAATCTCCTCGGCGTTAAGACAGCGGGGCTGATAGTGTCGCTTCGCTGACAGCGCACGCGTAATTACAGCGCCAAAGTGGCCCTGATCGCATCTACTCTCGCCACGGGTTGCTGCGCCCCACGTTTCCTGCCACCCCTTCCTTGTCTGACCCTCAATATCCCCCTCTCTCTAACCGCGCGCACACACAAAACACACACTTGTGTGTTGTCTCTCCTCTCTGTCCTCTCCCCGACAAGTCTCCCGACACAAGGGGTTTCTACCACAATGGCCGATACACTCGACACAGATTTCTGGATGGCCTTTGTAGAACTCTGCACGTGCTACAGTGTGTTAATTCGAAACACATCAGAGAAGGTCTGGGTACTTGCAGAGCTTCAGAGACCCTGGCTGCTGATGACAAG
This sequence comes from Alosa pseudoharengus, assembly GCF_046254945.1. NCBI lineage: Eukaryota > Metazoa > Chordata > Actinopteri > Clupeiformes > Clupeidae > Alosa > Alosa pseudoharengus. The sequence continues at coordinate 13,297,829 of NW_027468598.1, read as the reverse complement.
CCGTAGTAGACTGTTCTGTTAGTAGATGAAAAGTTGGTAGCAGTGATTGAAAGCCCGATATATCTGCCTCAGCTGTCAAGACGTTAAGACTATCAGAGATGAAGTGAATGAGAATAGGTATGCTGCGTTTTTTATTTTTTTTTATTTTATTAAACTCAGCGGCTCCACAGACCCTCTCTGACTGGCAAGGTCAAACAAACACCAAGGTCAAACCACCCTAGCACCACCCTCTAGGCTCATACCCAGATCAACATGATATTACAGTAAAACCTTGCTAAATGCAATAGCCCATAACATAAAAAATAAATATCTGAGAGATACCGTAAATGTGTCATTAGTCTGTCCGACTGCATAAGCATAGCCTACACTTATGTTATGCAGCGTCTGTTTATAGATCCATAACAATTCAATTCAATGCGTACGCCACACCGTGACAATGGTAGGCATGGTATGGTAGGCGTGTGCAAGGTAGGTGTGTTTTACTAGCAAAGTGTCCTTTCCTAAGTACTTTCTCTTGCGTGGAAAAGTATGCAGGGTGATTTAAGGTGTACACACCACTGATGCATGTGTCCCAATGTATAACTAGAGTGAGAGGATGTTTGTACAAGAGGGCTATTGTGCGGTAGAGGCAGCATGAGGATCTGGGCCTGTGTGTACACTGCAGAGCACAGAGGACTGCTGGCATGTGTGTGTGTGTGAGAGAGAGAGTGTGTGTGTTGAAGACTGGTAGCCTTTGCGTGTGTGTGAAGATTGGTGGCCTCTGGGTGTGTGTGTGTGTGTGTGTGTGTGTGTAAACTGGTGGCCTGTGTGTGTGAAGACTGGTGGCCTCTGGGTGTGTGTGTGAGGACTGTTGGCCTGTGTGTGTCTGTGTGTGTGTGTGTGTGAAGACTTGTGGCCTCTGGGTGTGTGTGTGTGTGAAGACTGGTGGACTGCATCTGGGTGTCCCTGTGTAAACCTGAAGGTGTTTGTGTGGCTTGATGTGTTAAACTGTGTGTGAGGTGTAGTCGGACAACTGTGAAGGTTTTTTGTGTGTGTTTCTGGAGCTGTGTGGTGATTCATGAGATGTGTGTGTGTGTGTGTGTGTGTGCCTGCCTTTAGTTGATGTATCTGTGTGTGCATTAGTTCTTGTCTCAAAAATGAGACAGAGGGTGTGTCAGAGAGAAACTGTGTTTGTGCATTAGTGTGTGTGAAAGACAGGAGGGAATATATCTGTGCAAGACACACACAGATATGTGTGTGTGTGTGTGTGTGTGTGTGTGTGTGTGTGTGTGTGTGTGTGTGTGTGTGTGTGTGTGTGTGTGTGTGTGTGTGCATGGATGGATGGTCTCGGCGTGGCTGTTTGACTGGAAACAGGTGTGTGTCGTCCCCCCCGTCATCCCAGCGGCTGATAAACATTATTGGGGGAACATCTGTAGGCTGTCACAACACGCGCCGGCCCTCCATGGCCCTCATCCATCAGAGCAAGGGGGCCGGCCGGCCGCGCGCCCCACTCCGCCATCACTCACGCTGGGGCTGGCGGGTCGGGGCGAAGGAGGGGTCCCGTCTGGGCCTTCCACCTGTGCCGCCATACCTCAGCCACAGAGACGCTCCGCTGCACCTGAGAAATGCTCTGGGAGAGGATGAGGGGAGGTGGGTCACGTAGAACAGGAGACAGGCACACACACACACACACACACACAAGCACACTGACAGCCACACGTACACAGAGGATCTGTGGCAGTTTCACGCTCAGGTGGGCTGTCCGCTTAATGACAGGTGTAGGGCAGGTGACACTTTCTGCTTGACCCCTCTTTCTCTGTTTGTGTGCACTTGTGTATGTATGTATGTGTGTGTGTGTGTGTGTGTGTGTGTGTGTCACCCTCAACTCTGTCCTCCATCACTACTGCCTGACAGACCGTTCAGAGCCCCACTAACCCCTAGACACACACACACACACACACACACACACCTCTTATGGTACGGTCATCAGAGACGCAAACATTCCCTCATCCCACCTTGGCCTTGTGTCCTAGCTGGCCTAAATAAAATGCAACACTCCCCCTTTGGAGGATTTCAAAACTGGCAGAGAAGGGGACACATAAGAGATGGCCCAACCCAACCGGCCCCACTAAACTACACCCACCAACC
>NW_027468598.1:13278202-13288202 GCF_046254945.1 Alosa pseudoharengus | reverse complement strand
AGGAAAAGTAGGCAACAACGGCTATTCTGATAACAGACTAAAGCACTTGAGAGCACCTGATCGGAATAGAATGTACGCCATGTAAACAGATGGCACAATTTCTTCAATCGGAATAGTTGAATTGACAAAAAAAAAAACTGTCCATGTAAACATGGCTAGTGTGAAAGGAACAGTGCTCTACTCAGGTACCATTGGCATGAGCTCGCCTGCCCCGGGCCCCTTTGCCACACAGTAATCAATCAACTACTTAATCTGTTGAGCAATCAATCAATTAATTAATTAATTAATCAATCATCAATTCATCCATCAATTAATTCATTAATTAACCAACCATCAATTGATCAGCCATGCAGTGGCCTGGTATACACCCTGGTTCTCATGTCTGGATCACTGTAGATTGGACTTTGCAGATGTATTAACTTTATCCGTAATACAGCCTTTCAGTACCAGTAATACCTTAAAACGTATGTAAACTGTGTGTCATTACATAGATTTGTGAGTGTGAGAGTATGTTGTCAGAGGATGTCTTTTCTTTTTTATGTCATTACATAATCATTCATTTAGTTAATTACACTATACATGTGTATACAGTACATATAGGCTGGGGAGAGACTTTAAGTGTGTGAAAAAAGTAGTTTGCTGTTACACACAAACACACACACAGAGGTAGTAGTTTGCTGTTACACTCACGGTGTTGGCAGGCGTTGCCATAGTAGCCAGGGTAGCAGTCACAGTGGCCAGTGAGGCGGTCACATGTGGCGTTATTCTGACATGGGCATTCCAGCTCACACCCTGGCCCATACAGACCTGGCTCACATGCTGTAACACACACACACACGCACTTGTTTGTTGTTTTTAACTACTTAAAAACAACAAAATTACCTACCAATGGCAAAGGAAAGTTGCAACATACAAGGACAAACAAGCTTGAAACAAACAAGAAGAAATATCTCATGTCTGTCTGACATAAAACAAATGTATATTGCCTTAATTTATAAGCTCATTTCATCTTACTCAAGTTTCCCTTTTACTGTCTGAGTCCTGGACTCACAGTGTCTCCCATTGGTCTATCATACACTCTACATGTTGAAAGCAGGACTAGAGAAAGCCTTCTGGTTATGAAGGTAACCCTGGTTCTCTAAAGGATAACCTTAGACATCCATAAGTTAACAGGCAGGAACAACACGTCAGGCTCACCACGTTTTCTTTAGTCATGGTGGAGTGGGGAAACACTTTGACAAGCCCAAATAAACGTCGGCGCAGGGTGGGTTTAGTCTGTGGCTTTTGGGGCTCTAAGTTACGCCCCATGCAAAGTGCAAAGTCTAAAGTCTAACAAAGCATAATTAAATAACTAATTCAATATCATGAGCAAGATCTCCTTCAGAAGAGCTGACCTCAGTGGGTCAGCTCTTCTCTCCCACATGTCACATGATCACGTTCATACAGTAGCATGCACACTTTGCAATTTGTGCGTGAATAGAGTCCCGAAGCCATGACGTAGCGTTGCCAAGGCAGCAATTTCACTGGATCTAAACAAATCAATCTACCATTAGAAATCACCATAGCGGTGGCTTTCTTAATATATTTCAATCATTTTACAACGTTTCTAAGACGTTAGTATATTTTTTTTACATTGTAGGAATCACATACTACAACATATATTCATACCGACACGATCAAATTCGTGACTACAGAGTTTTATTTTAGCATGGGTTTCCTCCGTAAAAGAGTCCTGCATGTAACTTCACAGCATGGTTAAAATCCTTAAATTCACGGACGTGTTTTGGCTTTATTTTTTGGCAAAAAACGTCGCTCTTAACAGCCGCCAGTCTTTGAGAAGACGTGAAATATCCACTGGAATTTTGTTTCTTTCTATTACACCTGCCAGGGAATCCGTGTTATGTGGCTAAGCTGCTGCCTAGCAGGTAAAACACGTTTAAATGGATATATTTATTTTTATTAGCTAGAAATGATGCCACATGTCTACATTCAATGCTATTTATGGCACTTCGAAAGTTTGTTTAGATCCAGTGATTCTGCCGTCATGGAAACTCTACGTCACACTTCGGGACTCTATTAACTTTTATAATTAATTAATTATTAATAATGTTTATTATTATTTTTTATTATTACTAGTAGTCTCTTTAGTCTCTCACCCTGGGTGAAAAGAGTTATATTACTGGTTGGTTTGTGAGACTACAGTATGAACTTTGACCTTTTGACCTCTGTGGTGGGAGGCGCAGCAACGTACCTGTCTCACAGTGAGTACCTGTCCAGCCGAGGCTACACCTGCAACTCCCGTCTGCCGCGTCACACACACCTCCATTCACACACTCACACACACCGCGGCAGTGCAGCCCGTACCGACCTGTGGGACAAACTGTATACACACATAAACACACACAAACATACACACACACACACATAGAAAGACACATAACATACAGACACACAGACACACACCACACACACACACACACACACACACACACACACACACACACACACACACATAGCACAACTAAATGAAACTGTTCATAGGTTTTCTGCATTATTCACAATATCAATAAATGACCAAATATAATCTAACTTCATACGTAAATAGTGCATGCAAATGAACTACACAAACACTCAGGCATACACACACACACACATACACACATTCCTCTAGTCCAGTCTGCTCAGGGCCAGGTCCTTTCACCTCTCTTCTCATCTCTCTCCTTCCTTCCTTCCCTCTCTCTCCTTCCCTTCTCATCACCCTTTCCACTCCTCTGTCATGCTCCCTCTCTCTTTTTCCCACTCTGACTCATGCCAATCAAATCCCGATTCTAATTCCTCTCTCTCCTCCAATGTGGAAAGACACCAGGCCTGATTGCTCCAGCAGGGAAAGTCAACAGTAAGACAGACACCATGCCCATTCTCTCTCTCTTTCTCTCTCTTCTCTCCCTCTCTCTCTCTCACTCTCGCTCCCTCTCTCTCTCTCTTTCCTTTAATCCTCCCCTTGTTCCCACGTAATCACAATATTTAGACAGAGAATATTCTGGGTTCCCCCAACAGGGGTGGCTGAGAGATGTTCCGCTCTGGTTCCATGGGAGAACGGGAGCGCGGATCAAGTTCCTGATATCACTCTTTAAGAAGTCGTTCCGAGAGAACAATCTTCCAAGAGCCGTCTCTCTGGATTTCTATTCTATTTCACTGTCTCACTGTCTCTGTCTCTGAGTGTGAGTGCGTGTGTGTGTGTCCGTGTGTGTGTTTGTCTGTATGGAAGATGTGTGCATACCGTGTGTGGAGATTTATCTCTGCGTCCAACTGTGTGTGTGTGTGTGTGTGTATGCACGTGCGTCCTCCTCCTGGTCTACATGTGATATGTTTGTGGTGGAGATTAAGTAGCAGCGATGCCGTGTTCCGTGTCGATGGGACTGGCGGAGGAACACATAAACAAAACGGGAATCAAAGAGACCGATCCCTCTGTGCGTGTGCGTGTACAGACACACACACACACACACACACACACACACAGATGCACACACACACACACCACAAAGATGCGCGTGCCCGCACACACACACACACACACACACACACACACACACACACACACACACACACTAAATTACCCAGAGAAACATGATTATTCTTTTATGGTGCTGCCAGATCAGACCACTTCTCACTAATGATATGGGGGCCTAAATAAACTTTGTGTGTACATGGGTGTGTGTGTGTATGTGTGTGTGTGTGTGTGTGTGTGTGTGTGTGCGTGTGTGTGTGTGTAAGTATGTGCATGGGTGTGTGTGTGTGTGTGTATGTATTATAGGCCACATTATTTAGATGGAGAGGTGGAGTAAAAGGCTATCCAGTGTGTGGCAGTGTCTTTTAGCGTGAAAAATGCTTTTCTGCTGTGTGTATCTACATGTGTCCGTGTGTATGTGAGAGTGTGTGAGTGTTGGGTGGGGTGACTGCCTGTCTATTAATGTACTTGCATGTGTCTTTATCTGTGCATGTGTGTGTGTGTGCGCATGTGTGTGTGTGTGTGTGTTGAACAGCCCCATGCTAATCGTGATAATGGAGACATTTGGGGGCTGTTTATTTAAGAGACGTGCTGCGAGAGTGCCTGGTTGGTCGGGCTGATGCCAGCCGCTCTGATTGGTTGCCAGCCGGTGGCCGCAGCAAAACTAAGGGTTTATTTTAAAACAGATGAGCCAGGGGTGGGTGGGGGGGGGGCATTCTCTAAAACCAGACACTTTGGAGTTAGCGTTAGCAGATGTAGTCAGGGGCTCACTATACGTGTCTGTATGTGTGTGTGACGATATAAAGACATCACTCACAGTGTGTATGTGTATGTGTGTGTGCATGTGTGTGGTGTGTGGTGTGTGTGTGTGTGTGTATGTGTGTGTGTGTGTGTGTGTGTGTGTGTGTATGTGTGTGTATGTGTGTGCACACGGCAAGCGTGTGCATGTGTGTGTGTGTGTGTGTTTCTATACGAAATCAAGGTACTGATGGCAAACAAGTTAATGCAGATGAAAGAATCTAATTACTTCTAAAAAAAACCTCCATGGAGGAAAATACACAAATCAGCAGCCCTAGCGTCCATGAAACAGTAGCAATGAGCTCATAAACACAATAACAAACAGTGAGAGATTTGAACACAATTGAATGAGAGCAGGAAACGCTAATAGTGCAAAGAAGGAAAGAGAAGAGAAAAAAGCTGTGAGCAGACGGAGAAATGTGGAGGTAGGACATTAACAAATATGGTAGATGGAGAAAACAAAGAGAGAGTTAGAACGGCAGAGGACGGAGGAGAGAGAGAGAGAGACAGAGAGAGAGAGAAAGACAGAGAGAGAGAGAAAGACAGAGAGAGAGAGAAAGACAGAGAGAGAGAGAAAGACAGAGAGAGACTGGCTGCCAAGAGAACAAAGAATATGTGGTCACTGTCAGGCAGAGATGGTTGACACAGAGGACCACTTCTTTCTACACTGTGAAAAGTATAAAAATATAAGACGCACATTCTTCCCCGAATTCCAAATAGGTATCCCACATTTTCAAGATTGTGAAAACAATGAAAAAATGCCCATTCTTCTTGGCGAAGGGCCCTCTGCTGCCTTAGCAGCACAATTTATCTTGAAATGTGAGGATCTGAGGGACTCTAAAACAAATTTGTGTCTGTGATACATACATACATACGCATGCACACACACACACACACACACACACACGCACACACGCACACACACGCACACACACACACATGCGCGCGCACGCACAAACACAAACACCTCATCCTATTACCCTTGTTCTTTACTGCTGTTAATTCTAGATCCTTTATATCCAACCCCACACTGATGTGTTCCTCCCCCCTCCTTTTTATGTTTTTCAATGGTCTTGTGTTCTTGTATGTTATGTTGTATGTAACAATAGCTTTGGCAACACTGTTCCCATACAGCCATGCTAATAAAGCTACTTTGAATTTGAGAGAGAGAGAGACAATGAGAGACAGAGAGAGAAAGAGACAGACAGAGAGAGAGATAGAGAGAGAGAGAGAGAGACAGAGAGAGAGAGATATGGAGTTCAGTGCCAGCAACTCACCTTCCTGGCAGGACTGTCCTGTTTGTCCAGAGGCGCAGTTGCACCTCCCAGTCACCGGATGGCACTGTCCACCATCTCCACACAAGCAGAACATAGCACAATCCTTCCCATAATAGCCGGCTGGACAAGCTGGGGAAGACAAATGGGCAGGAGAGTGTGATCCATGTGTCAAGGTACCTTCAGTTCATAGTTTTTTCCCCCATAAATCTTGAAAATGTTCAGTCATTTCAAATGCCATTTCCAAAAGCACAACAGTCAAGCTACTGCAATACAAACAAGAGTAATATTAGATAATTCTGTCTCTTCAAAATCTCTTCAAAATCTCAAGCTCTTCCCTAGTTCAATGTAACAGATATATATACTATAACTTTATTTACAGACTCAAAGTCAAGAAAAAAATACACACAACATATCACAAAAAGGGTACAAACAAAAACACATATATAATATACATACAGACATACGAATGACTGTCCACATATAACATAAAGGGTACACACATACATACACACTCACACACACACACATACATACATACATACATACATACATACATACATACATACATACATACATACATACATACAGATAGTTAGTTAACTCACAGCTACTGCAGTTGGCTCCTAGGAATCCAGGCTTGCACTCACAACTCCCTGTCTTAAAGCCACAGCGCCCTCCATTGGTACATCGACACCTACGCCTGCAGTTTGGTCCATATGTTCCCTCCCGACATCCTTAGGCACACACACACACACGCACGCGCACAAGCATGCACGCACGCACACACACACACATTAGACACATTGCTCATTCACACCAATTACCCTTGCTGTTTTGAAAGTCAGACGCACTTACTGATGTCACAGCGGTTCCCATAGTAACCAGGTGGGCAGGTGCATCTTCCGGTGGCGTGGTGGCACTGCTGGCGTGGGGCAGAGCACAGACACACCTGGGTGCAGTTTGGGCCAAACATCCCCTCCGGGCAAACTACAGACAGAGCATTATTTAAGGACAAGCTCACAACCTACAGACAGATCCTTGGGGATCAATAAAGTATCTATCTATCTATCTAAAGGACAAGCTCACAGCCTCACAGCCTCACAGCCTTTCCTTTTTCCCCTTCATGAAAATGTTCTTGCAACATACTGTATTAATCATACAATAATTCAAGTTAATAATCATCTAGTATTATAATCATAATGGCTTTTGAGGTAGCATGATTACATATGATCAGGCCCACTAAAGTATAATAATGAATAAATTAATTACAAGAATGAAGCATAACTTTTCCCAATAAAAATGTTGATATTTAGTTGTAACCCAACATACCATATAATAAAGTATTTATATGGCCTATGATCTCTGAGACTGCAGGAAATGATTACAAGCAGTTTAGACTAAAACTGAAACTACTGCATTTCTCATCGTACACATCATAACACACTCACACACCTTACTCATCTCACAGACGATGTACCTCACAGATGATACACAGTTATTAAAGTAAATAGTAAACAAGTACATGATATCATCAGTACATCGGACTGACAGATTGATTAGATCCACAAACACACTGTGCAAAGTTGCTTTGTGTCATAAGCGAAATGCCAACCATCAACATACATAGAGTTTAGAGCGGAGAACGGCGGCCATCTCTGGTCTCTCTCCCCCCACTTACACAGAGTCATTACACATGGTTGAGATAGGAGGATAAGGTCAAATAAGTGGAGCAAATGTAGTTTGAGAGTAAGTGTGTATGTGTGTGTGTGTGTGTGTGTGTGTGTGTGTGTGTGTGTGTGTGTGAGAGAGTATGTGAGCATTACAGTGTGTGTGTTTGTGTGTGTGTGTGTGAGAATTAGCGTGTCTGTGTTTGTTTACTTGTGTGTGTGTGTGTGTGTGTGTGTGTGTGTGTGTGTGTGTGTGTGTGTGTGTGTGTGCGGCTATGATAAAGAGTAGATTATAGACTGAGGAGGGCTATTAAGTGGCTGTCATTAGGCCAGTCTACAGCCATAGCCCAGACTAAAACAAAGACCTGCTTTGCTTGGCAGCTTTAGCATATCCTTTATCAGATGTCTGGAGTGTGTGTGTGTGTGTGAGAGTGAGAGACAGAGAGCAGAGAGTAAGAGAGAGAGAGAGAGAGTTTGTGTGTGTGTGTGTGTGGGGGGGGGGGTCTGGCAAGGTTTTAGGGAAAAGGAATGGCAAGGGGTGGTGAGAGAGTGTGTGCTGAGACACTCTCTTTCTCCCTGTGTGTGTGTGTGTGTGTGTGGCGTGTGTATGTGTGTGTGGTGTGTGTGTGTGTGTGTGTGTGTGTGTGTGTGTGTGTGTGTGTGTGTGTGTGTGTGTGTGTGTGTGTGTGTGTGTGTGTGTGTGTGTGTGTATGTGTGTGTCTATGTGTGTGTGTGTGTGTGTGTGTGTGTGATCTGAGACAGTAAGAGTGGAGACAGATTTCATAGAGTGAAGAAAAGGGAAAGACCAGATTAGTGCAAGGAAAGAATGGGAAGGGAGTGTGTGTGTGTGTGTTTGAGTGTGTGTGTGAGTGATAATATGTATGTGTGTGTGTTAATACATATGTGTGTCTAGTATATCACCTGACTGTATAACATCAAAAGTGAATGAGGATGTTGCTCCTGGCAGTTTTATGGCAAGCTGTTTTAACATGCATTACGGCAAACCGCCTACACTTGGTAAACTTGAAAGCAGAGCTCACCAGTGTGTGCATGCATGGCAAGCTGTTTTAACATTTAAATGTATTATTCGTAGGAGCAATGAGATATTGATAGTAAATTGAACATAACAGTTCAATTTCATGTTCAAAATTGTCTTATCAATAAAAAAAAAGCAATTCATGCTTTAGACCATTTTAATTTAAAACATTTTAAAAACAAAGTACCGGTTCAGGCACCGGCACCGTTTTAAAAGTATTGATTTAGCACCGGTATCGGATAAAACCCAAACGATACCCAACCCTACTTCCGTCCCACAGAGGAAGCATGAGGCAGTTTGACTTCTAGTGGTGCAGCACTATAAAAGTTCATAACTGTTTATTTTTACATAATAATCTAATTAAATGAACCCTTACAATAGACACCTGTTCACTTTATAGAGTTCATAATGTTTCATGCAGTATTAGCCTACTAGATACATGGATGAAACAATTTGGATCCTGTGCTTAAACACATGGATGATCAGGAATAGGTTTTCTTCAATGATGTCAATGCCTGTTGTCATCAACATGAATTTGAGGATGTCATTTAAAACTAGCTCCTACCAAAACATGCCTGAAAAAAGCCTGAATAAATTCAAATTAAACCTGGTGACATAAATGCCCATCAGACACTAACACACTTACAAACACATACAAATAAACTAAATAAACACATGGGTATCATAACCATTTATTTATCAAACCCAATAACATACAAATATAAGTAATAACATAATTATTCATTTAGCAGACAGTGTTGTCCAAAGTGACATACATATGTCATCTTTATTACAAGGGATTACACTGTCTCCGGAGCAACTTGGGGTGAAGTGCCTTGCTCAAGGGCACAACAGTGGAAGCCGGGAACTGAACCTATTTTCAGGCTACTGAACGCTAGCCCAGCTCCTTAACCACTACTCACCGCCCCTTTAATAAGTAATAAGTAATAAGTAATAAGTAACATGGTGTGCATATAACTGGTAACATTACATGTATAAGAACAGCAGTAGGGTCACTGCAGACTTTTGCCCTCGTCACGCAATATGAAGCAAAGTCCAGCCAAATTCTTGTAGAAGGGCCGAGATATGGTGACCATCAGACTTGTATAAAAATGTGTAGTACATTAGACCTTATCCAAAGTAACAGAGACGTGCGGCTACAGGTTCAGGAATTGGATGTGGGCTAACCAAACTCTACCACTCCATCACCATGCCCAAGTCTTTAAGTGATGTGAGTGGATATACACACATATGGACTGGGCGATCATAATACATGCACACAGATACAAGAGCAACAAAGAAAAGAATATTCTAACATAAAAAGATGAAATGTCATGTCAGACAAAAAAAAGAGTATATATTGCAATTACTTAAGATTACTTCATCCTACTTAGATAACATAAAAATACAACCATTAGCCAAAAGTCAAGCGTATATTTTTAAGATTTAAGATTACTTTATCCTACTTAGATTTAAATCCTGCAGTGTACCACAGAGAAGCATGAAACAGTAATATGAAGGTGAATGAGGCTTTTAATTCTCAGACGTCTTCAATAGTATTTACATCATCATCATCATCATCATCATCATCATCAGGTTCACCTCCACTCTGCTCTGCCTCTCTGGTGGGATGTCCAGACGGCTCAGCTGCTCTCCTCTGTCTCTCCTGGGAGGCCTGGTCCCCTCGTCTGACCCTCAGATGGACAGAGATCAC
>NW_027468598.1:13270702-13273202 GCF_046254945.1 Alosa pseudoharengus | reverse complement strand
CAAAACTTTAGAATACATACAAGGTGACAAGCAGTTGTGGCGAGTAGCCGTGCAAATCACCGTGCAAAAACCACTGTCGTTAATGCTAGCTAGCTAGCTAGTGGAAGATTGATACTAAGATATGTTAGGTTACGTTAATATTTGATGTAGTAAGAATATAGTAGTTGGTTAATGAGCATTTTCATCTTGGGATTTAACAGGGAACCTGTGCCCACGTTGTTGGCTTAGTAGCCTACATTACGTCGAGCTGTTGCAAACGCGAGAGACGTCCTGTAGGCTACTGTTGAAATATACCCCGTTTTCTAGCCTCTTGGGGTACCGGCTATCAGTATTACACGTCCCCCATGCAAAACGTTTGACCATGGTTATCCGTCGGGGTTTTTTGAGTTAATAAACTCCATAAATAACCTTTTTTTTTTCATTTTATGCCTCCTCCCTGTTGTTTCCTATGGAGTGAGGCTGGACTGTCATTGGCTCATCAGCGTTCTAAGGGTGGCGCTTAGCGACAGGTCAATTGGGGAAAAATTCTGTTTCAAAGCCCTGGTCCGCACATTCGTGTGAAAATATTTTAAAATACGAAGAAAGAAAAATACTGGCTTTTGCAAATACCTGCCTATGTGTGTACAAGGCATAAAACTCCATTAGAAGGGGAATGAAGACCCAAACCCTTGTCACCTGGGTCACACACACACACACACACACACACACACACACACACACACACACACACACACACACACACACACACACACACACACACACACACACACGCACACACACACACTCACACCAAAGGGTATCTAGACTCACCAAGGACTCGCTATCACTCTCATGGTGGTGTCCCTGGAGACACTGAAGTCCTCCACAAGAAAGCAGGACACGTGTATGTGTATGTATGCGTGTAGGACACATGTATGTGTATGTATGCGTGTAGGACACATGTATGTGTATGTATGCTTGCAGGACACATGTATGTGTATGTATGCTTGCAGGACACATGTATGTGTATGTATGCGTGTAGGACACATGTATGTGTATGTATGCGTGTAGGACACATGTATGTGTATGCGTATAGGACACGTGTATGTGTATGTATGCGTGTAGGACACATGTATGTGTATGTATGCTTGCAGGACACATGTATGTGTATGTATGCTTGCAGGACACGTGTATGTGTATGTATGCGTGCAGGACACATGTATGTGTATGTATGCGTGTAGGACACATGTATGTGTATGTATGCATGTAGGACACATGTATGTGTATGCGTGTAGGACACATGTATGTGTATGTATGCGTGTAGGACACATGTATGTGTATGTATGCGTGTAGGACACATGTATGTGTATGTATGCGTGTAGGACACATGTATGTGTATGCGTATAGGACACGTGTATGTGTATGTATGCGTGTAGGACACGTGTATGTGTATGTATGCGTGCAGGACACATGTATGTGTATGTATGCGTGTAGGACACATGTATGTGTATGTATGCATGTAGGACACATGTATGTGTATGCGTGTAGGACACATGTATGTGTATGTATGCGTGTAGGACACATGTGTGTGTATGCGTATAGGACACATGTATGTGTATGTATGCGTGTAGGACACATGTATGTGTATGTATGCGTGTAGGACACATGTATGTGTATGTATGCATGTAGGACACATGTATGTGTATGCGTGTAGGACACATGTATGTGTATGTATGCGTGTAGGACACATGTATGTGTATGTATGCGTGTAGGACACATGTATGTGTATGCGTATAGGACACGTGTATGTGTATGTATGCGTGTAGGACACGTGTATGTGTATGTATGCGTGCAGGACACATGTATGTGTATGTATGCGTGTAGGACACATGTATGTGTATGTATGCATGTAGGACACATGTATGTGTATGCGTGTAGGACACATGTATGTGTATGTATGCGTGTAGGACACATGTATGTGTATGCGTATAGGACACATGTATGTGTATGTATGCGTGTAGGACACATGTATGTGTATGCGTGTAAAGCCGTACCACATTTGGATCCAGGTGTTCGAGTCTGACCTGGGTCACTTCGCCATCCCTCTCCCACTCGCTTCCTGTATCTCTTCCTGTCACAATAAAGGCAAAAATCCCCAAAAATATACTTCAAAAGAAAACACTTACTCTGCTCACAGCGCACGCCGGTCCATCCTGCTGTGCAGATGCAGGTCCCAGTGACATGGTCACACAAGGCCCCGTTCACACACTCACACTCAGTCTCACATCCTTTTCCAAAGCGGCCCTCCTTACACTCTGTGAAAGGAATCGTGGGAAATGTAGGCGTTACTGGAGCTGGTCTCACAGTTCTAAATTACAGTACAGTTGTAGAACCGTACTTGAGAACCAGGGATGTCTGTGACCTGTCTCAGGAAATCACACAGAGACAAATATTTTTAGATACTAACATAAAATACCCGTTCACACACCCAAACTATATGGGCACATTCCGGTTGTTATTT
>NW_027468598.1:13248202-13268202 GCF_046254945.1 Alosa pseudoharengus | reverse complement strand
AGGCCAGAAGCCCAAAAATACACTTACAAAAAAACAATGACAATGAGTCAAAATGACAGGACACACACAAAGACCAATACAGTATGTATGTGTGTGTGTGTGTGTGTGTGTGTCCGAGTGAGTGTATGAGTGGATGTACTCACGCAGGTGGCAGAAGCGTCCATAGAGGCCGGGCGCACACACACACCCTCCGTACAGGCGGTGACAGTGGCCGTTGTTGGGGCAGTTACACTTCCTCTGGCAATCCCGCCCAAAGTAGCCTTGAGGACAGCCTGCAGACATGGATTCATGGCTTGATTGATGGATGGATTTTTATATATTTATGGATTAACAGACACATCAAATATAGAACAGGATAACATATTAAAGTGAAAAGACTTATTTCTAACATGGTCCCAAGACTGTACAATAGGCTCTAATTTGTATGATACAAAACGCATCATGCGATGCGGTAATATTGCCCAGCACAAAGTAATGTTACTTTACCACTGGGCAAATATATCTGGCTAATTTAATACCAGGCAACACCAAGCTACATGCTACACATAAACACCGGTGGGTCAGTGCAAGGAAGTTCTCAGTACATGAACACACCATTTTCTAAACTTCTAAAATCATAGACGACAAATTATCTTGTGAAGTCAGCCTCCATCTTGTATGTATTGTCTTAGATGTATTGTCTCTTTTGTAAAACAAAGTCTGACAAATTACTCAATCGATTTCTGCTGCATTGCGAAGAAGCAAAACATGAATACTTTCAACATAAAAAGCTTGACATAGACTTTAAAACACAAATTTAGAATACAAAAAGGGCAATATCATCACAAAATATATAATAAAAGAAATACAAATCAATATGGAGGTGTTCCCCTACATACTCCACGCTCATAGCTTCACATTGCTATTAAGAAAATTATTTCTAGTATTTCCCAAGCCTGTATGTTTGATGTTTGTGTGCAGCCATGTACTGTGGATGGGCATCTCTCTCACTGTGTGCGTGTGTGTGTGTGTGTGTGTGTGTGTGTGTGTGTGTGTGTGTGTGTGTGTGAGTGAGTGAGTGAGTAAGTGAGTGAGTGAGTGAGAGAGAGAGAGAGGTATTGTTAGTAGTTCAATGATTTTGGGTAACAATTTTGGGAAATGTATCCATGTTCTCTGTAGTTCTCGGGTAATGAGCTAAACTCTTGTTTTGGCTTTCTGTTTTCACACTCTAATCTCTCTACTTTATGTATTGTGCGTTGACATAGAGGGGACCATAGACAGAGAGAGCATGCTCGTACACCTAGGTTTGGAACCAGGACACGTAATGACAGAAAAGTCTGTGGCCCCTCAGGGAAAGGATGGATGGAGATAGAGGGGTAGAGAGATGGAAAGGGAAGAGAGGGAGGAGAGAGATAGTGGATGGACAGCAAATGATGAGGAAAAAACATGCTTCAGCAGGACAGATCCCCAGCAGAGAAGAAGGCCTCAGACAGAGGGGGGGGGGGGGGGGTAGAGAGAGAGAGAGAAGTAAAGTTTGGTGACGCAGTTAGGTCCACACTGTAAAATAAAAAATAAAGTCATAAGTCATAATGTGGAGATAAAGTCGAAACGTTACGAGAATAAAGTCATAATGTGGAGATAAAGTCGAAACGTTACGAGAATAAAGTCATAATGTGGAGATAAAGTCAAAATGTTACGAGATTAAAGTCGTAACGTTGCGAGAATAAAGTCCTAATGTAGAGATAAAGTTGAAATGTTACGAGAATTAAGTCATAATGTGGAGATTAAGTCTAAGCGTTACGAGAATAGTCATAATAGCCTATTACCAGGTTAATCTTGAAATGTTACAAAATAACGCTATGAGATTATGATGACCCATATTACCCAGTAATCTGCTGTGCTGCTCTGAGACCTGGAGAGGCGTGAGCTCTATGCTCTCGACTTTGCATGGATGCATATGGTTTCTTGTGGAACCTGTTGAATTGCACGGAGGTGCAACCATCTGTACCCTTGCACTCAACCGCTTACTGCCAAGTCTTCCTCTAGAACAAATATGATGTCCTCCAAATCTATATGCTGTTTTCTGCAATAAAGACCCAGTCTTTTGCAAGGTCGCTTTAAGGTTCTAATGCTAATAACTACATTGTGCTGATGTTCCAGCAGTTTAAGTATTTCTTTATTTGACAGGCCTATGTTAAAATAAAGCTTTACAAGATTTTCTACCTCCATTTCAGCCTGGCTGGTGTGGTAGGTTACTGGCTTTAGGCTCATAACATTTCGACTTTAATCTGGTAATATTATGACTATTCTCTTAACTTTTCGACTTCAATCTGGTAATATTATAACTTTATTCTCATAACATTTCGATTTTAATCTCGTAACATTTCGACATTATGACTTTATTTTTGAAGTGTAACACTTTTTTTTACAGTGTGTTCCTAATACACCGTCATAATAAAGAGAGAAAGAAAGAAAGAAAGAAAGAAAGAAAGAAAGAAAGAAAGAAAGAAAGAAAGAAGGATTAAGAAAAGGTTCTCGTACCATTCTCACAGTGTCGCCCTGACACCCCGGGAGGACAGAAGCAGCTGCCGGTGACGGGGTCGCAGCGTCCCCCGTTCTGGCACACACACACCCCGTTACACCCCTCACCAAAGGAGCCTGCCACACACGCTGCCAAGCAGGAACACAGGGAATGAAGGAGAGGGTGTTAAAGGAGAATTCCGGTGTGATTTTGACCTAAAGTGTTTTGAAACATGACGCCGAGTGTGAACCTATGTCTCATAGCCCATCTCGGCTTGTCCCCTGCACTCCGAAATCTGGCGCTAGTTAGCCGATGCTACCAACAAGCCAGGCAATGCTGGTACCTCGGGCATCGGGCTAGCCATGCAAATAAATCAATGTTTTACACCATTTACAAGGCTCAACATATCTCCACACTTCATTGGTATACTTTCCAAGGCCCTGACATTTAAAACGAGACATTGAGAACTTTGAAAAAGCACTGGTAGTTTACTTACAAGACGATTTATACAGACAGTGTCTTCACGAAGTTTAGCGTTTGCAGCCATCTTGAACTTAGTCACGATAAGTCGAGCGACGAGCAGGAGCGAAACTACAGCTGATAAGTCACGTGAAAACTCGCTTTAGTTGTGGACTGGAGTTAGTGCAAACAGTTGGCAACTAGGCTATTGCAAGGATGTCGGATGATGAAGCTACGGAGTTTTATGAAGACTTTGAAGACGAGGAGGAAACATTTGAGTTTGATGGTCCTTATTTATTTGAGCCTGAATATACGGAGGAAGAGCTGCGTGAGCGCCGTGAAAGGAGAGAGATTGAGAGACAGCGTGCGGAGCAAGCAGCTGTAAGCACAGCCACAACACAGCCTCGTATCACGGGGAAATGGTGGTGTTCCTGCCGATGCTGTGAGATAATGCCTACCGATATGGAGTGTTTTTGTTGCAAAGAGTGGGACCTTTTGCACCATCGCACTCAAGACGCACGCTGCGTGACATTAGCGCAAGGCTTTTCTTCCCTTCTGGACTTGTGGGTATTGGAAGCCTTTTTCCATGTCCCAAAATTAAACTGGACACGAAGACCCACGCCGGAGGGGCAAGATGGACATTTATCTACTGAGTAAGTACTCTGCACACTTGGGTTTTATTGCTTTTGATCAATCCAATAGTTACTGTATTTGTAGTTTGAATTGGCAGCTAAGTTACTTGATTATGATAATGATATGATATAACAATGATAATGACCGAAGTGTCACCTTTTCTTGCCTCTCCCCCCCCCTCCCCTCCCCTCCCAGACAGTGCAGACTTGTGGCTTACCGGGTTTTCCTTGAGTGGGTGCTTCAAGGAGAGAAACTGGGACGAGGGGAAAGACAAGTTCTGCCAAGCTGTGTGGTTACAGCAATAAGAAAAAAATACCCCTCTACCAGTGGAGTATACCATGGATTCCAGGAGGCAGAAGACGCCTCCAGGATCATCTAGTTACCAATTACTAAAATGTGTTACTTTGTTGATATTATTTGTATTGCAATGTGAGGGGGTAATATTGTTCATACTCATTTGAAATAACAATATAAAATCAACACATTTTGTTTGTTTTCATTCCAAACTACAATATTTATTTACAGACAAACAACAAAGATGTAGACCACACATAGAACATGAAATAAACACAAGGAAGGAAAAACAAACTATGTACATTATAAATAAAAAATACAAAGAAAACGATACTCTAAAAGAACAAAAGAAATGTCACTACAAGTCAGAGTTGCTTGAACCGCGACAGCCTTTGGGCCACCAACTCAGACGGGTCTGGCCTCGGCACTGGTGCAATATTTTGCAGCAACCTTCTTGGGCAAGGAGGAGGACGGGGTTTTCCAGGCTTTTCTCCTCCCTCAACTTCAAGACGTCCTCCATCAGGTCTTTTCTAAAGTCCTGAGAGGTGGGCTCATACACTGGCTTAGCCACCCACTGCTGTGTCGTCTTTGTGTACATGTACTTGTACTGTGGTTTTCCTATCCCACAGACAAAATAAGTCGTTGATTATGTAGGCTACTATAACACTGTTTAGCTATGTGTGTCATGGTAAAATAAGTCCGAAATCAAGTTAGTTATTCTACTAATTACTGTACTGTTCAGAACACACAAAATTTGGACGCAAAGCCGTTTCCTTACCCTCAAGTGTTGTTTTTTGTTCCCTTCCAATATTGATATTGTGATCTATGACGGCCAATTCTGTGCGGGCTCTCATTGAGTCGTATGTAAAGTGAAGTCGCTTTGGTGCGTACTTCAGGGTGACGTTGTGAAAGACTTCAAGAGATCCTGCAAAATATGTCCAATTTAAATATATCAATCAATATCAGTCAGTCATGTAAAGTGATAATAGCTGGTGTTGAAAAGTTACGATTTATCAGGAATGCTGACAGTCTTATGCTGTCTGAGGTTACAAATGACAACAGTGTGACTAGATAATAAACAGCTGTTCGCTTCCTCTTTTTAATAACAAAGATAATGCAATTCTAAGAAACTAATTTCAATGACTGAAGGCATACCAGTGTGCTCGAACAGAGCCATCTGTCTCAGGTCACGCAGGAGGGTTTTTTCCTCAACCAACTCTTTGAGAGCACGGAAAGCTGGGGAGTCATGTTCCAGCCACCTTTTTTTCTCCTGATCCTCCTCTGAGAGAGGTGGGTGAGCACATTGGTACTCCCGCCCATTCTCTTCCCATCTGTGGATGCCACGAATATGGTGAAGAACAGATGTCCACCGTCGCACACACTCCTGAAAAACGACATAAAATACAACCCTTAGAAATTATGGAGAATACTTTTGTGAGTTCATGTGTCAACACTGTCTTGGGTTGTACATTTTTTAACTAAAAATATTTTTTTTTCCTAATGTGAGTCATAAAATAATGATTCATAATTTCATGGTTACCTGTTCATCACCATGGCTGGAACTGCATGCCCAGTATAAGTGATTGCTGATAGACCTCAGCCATGGTCGAAGCTCTCTGTAATTTTTTTTATTAGAGACAGACACCAGTTTCTTCTTGAGACCTATGGAGAGTTCAAAAACAATATGAGCTTCTATTTCACCAGCAACAACCAGTCACACACGTGTGGATATCTAGTAAATATGATGCATACTCTTGTTCACATGCCAAGGGTCATATTCGTGACGAATGTTGCCATAGCTTTCCCTCATTAGTTTTCTTATTGATGGCGATCTGTCGGTCGCCATCACCCCAATGTCCCGCCTGAGATCGAGGAGGTGATTTAGGCCTCTCTAAAAGCCCATTGCCTCCATTGCCACGGAACTCAATGCTTCTGTAACCTAATAACATAGTAAAAATACCAGTTTGTTATTTCACATGTGCATGTACATAGTCCCAACTTATTGCCTTGACAGCAACTGTACGCTTATTTCACATAACAACAACAGGCATCTATGCTTGTTTACCTGTACAAGTTCAAAATGAAGAATTTCTTTTGTTGCATCATCTTGAAAAGAATAGGTGCTGTACTTGCAGCTGTAGCCTTTTGGAAAAACAAACATGTCTGTGATTTTGGAAAAAAAAAGGAATTGTGTATATTTGAAAGTCAACCAAAATCTGACGAATAACAATGCTTACCAGGGCTATCACTCCTCGCATCACCACACATTTCCAGTTTTTGCCCCGAAGCAGAAAGTTGAGAAATCCTCTCCAGAATTTTTTGTTGTTGTCCCTTGTATGCATGATTTATTACAGGGATGAGGTATTTGGATTGAACAGCGTAAAACTGAGTCTTGCCTGGTAGCTGCAGGTTGATTAGTTCTGCCCATTCTTTGATGTCCGAGTAGGTGGCTCCGGTGAAAAATGTTGCAGCACATGCCAAGAGGTTGTTGCGGGCCATATTCCTTTGGTCAGTGCATGATGCCCATTCCCCGGTGTGTCCCTTCAAACACGTCCAGTGTATTCTGATCTGGCTGGCACGTGTGGCTACTCGTTTTTCCTCAATGGCCACACCACACTGAGTGCATGTTCTAAAAAGCTCCATCAGCTTGGCCTCATCAACTAGCCACTTTCTTCCTGCCCATCCATTTGTGCTGCCAGAGCTGGAGACAGAGCCAGAGCTTGGGCTGGATGAGGTGGTGTCACTCAGGGGCACAAAACTGGTGTCTTTAGGGTCCAAATCCATTTCCCCAAAGCTAATGCTCATATCTTGCACAAATGTGTCTGAAGCACCTGCAACACCT
Source organism: Alosa pseudoharengus (assembly GCF_046254945.1). NCBI lineage: Eukaryota > Metazoa > Chordata > Actinopteri > Clupeiformes > Clupeidae > Alosa > Alosa pseudoharengus. Next base: position 13,261,474 of record NW_027468598.1, on the reverse strand, counting down.
TCCTCTACATCTTCCTGTTGATCAAAGGACAGATGAATAATGTCATTGTTGGAAATGATTACAAGGTTTACTTCTAAATGGAGCATCAGTGTAGCACATTATCACCAGAACCATATATGAAATTAAAAATTCAACTCACTGATTGTGTCACTCCACTGGCTTCCCTCGAGGGACTCCACAATGAGGGGGGTGTTTCAGTCCTTTCCTTCAAATTTATAAAAAAAATGACACATAGCTACTTCAGTGGTGACCAAGGTGTTGCAGACATTACAGTGAAAAGTAGTAGTAGTAGCACCCCCATACTATGCTCCTATGGGGAGCCTCAGCAACATAGGCACATAGACACATGGAAGACAACGGGGGGGCATCCTTTTCTGCAGCCATGGTCAGCGCTGTTCCAGACACGCTTGTCAGACTGGGAGTAAGAAGCGGCGAATGCATGGGATGGGGAGTAGGGGGTGTACGTGTGTAAAGATGTGTGTGTGTGTGTGTATGTGTATAGAGTTCATAGTCTGTTTGCAGGTGGGGTGAAGGGATACAAAGAATGTCTCATTGCAGTTATCTTCTGGGGGAGATCCAAGGCCAGTGCTGGATAAGGGGAGCCAAAAAGTAGATATTATTCTAGACTATTCTATGGTCCATGTGAACTCCGGCTGACTGTCAACACAATACATGGCTTACCTGTGGGTATTGCCATGATGCGGGTCTGGGAGTGTATTGTCTAGATGATGATGGCCTAGTTCGTGGCCTTACTGAGGGCTGTTGTGTCACACCACTGGCTTCCCTCGAGGGACTCAACAATGATGAGGGTGTTTCAGTCCTTTCCTTCAAATTGATAAAAAAAATTCCACATTGATACTTCAATGGTGACCAAGGTGTTGCAGACATTACAGTGAAATGTGAACACTGGCTGACTGTCAACACAATACATGGCTTACCTGTGGGTATTGCCATGATGCAGGTTGTGCAGTGTATTGTCCAGATGCTGATGCCTAGTTCGTGGCCTTACTGATGGCTGTTTGGGGCTTGAAATGGTAAAACTGAGGCTAGTGGACCAATCAGACCTCCTGTGTTGCAGTTGTCTATGGGTTTTTTTAGGCGTGGACTGGGGGGCAGCAGCCATTACAGAGGGAAACATTGCCGGGTCCTCAGAGGTACTGGCCTAAGAAAATACATACACACAAAGTACGTTTATTTATTCATTGGTTTATAGGACACTCAGATGCACACAGCAGCACATCTGTTTTGCAATCCATCCAAAGTGGCCCCACTCTGTTCATTGACCATCACTTGCTACTTTTAGGTACTCTAACTACCTGGAAAGTTCTAACACTTCAAACTGTGAGGAATGTACTCCCCAACACCCACCCCCCGCTAATACTTTAGACCATTACGCATAACAATGCAACTGAATGCAGCATAGCAAACCCATCCCCCAAACACCTTAGCGGACCCCAATCACGGTCAGCCAGGTTAGCTTACATGGCAAGTTTTATATTGTAACGTATTTATCAAAAATATCAGAACAAACCACACCACTCCGTCCCTCTCCAGCAACATTTCTGATGGTGGGCTAAATAATGAATGTAGCATAATCTGCCTCATTTCTCTTTCTGGAATACAAAACTACGTGAATTTGTAGCAAACACAATGTTCAGTGCTGCACACGATTTATACATGCTAACACAATTTACAGTCTAATAACCAAATAAATTCATACCTCCGGAGAAAGTTGTGTCGCTTTCGGGATGGCAGATTTCTTCAGACGCATTCGTTGTCGAGGGTTAGAGCCTCTTATAATGAAGTCGTCTGGATCAAAATGTGCACTACATACACGGTAATCCTTCTGTTTTAGTATATGGATAGGTGTCTCGACATCGACTTGCAAAACAACAAGCCACTGCTTCCAAGTTGACTCGTGTAGAGGTAGCCTGTGAAAACTTTCTGGAACATAGCTTTGCCGCAACCTGGAAAAGCACAAACGCGAACCTCTCTTCCTTTTCTCTTATCCTTCGTAATGCCATCTGAAGCTGCAATCAGTAGGCTATAGTATGCACACCTGGCCACTCCTTCTTCACGTGTAGCCTACAGCACGTCTTCCGTCAACAACAGTAGGCTATAGATGCAAGATTTACGTCACTGAGTAGTAAAACATTTATGCCATTTTTTGTAAGGTGCTCTTCGTTGTCATGTACATCGTCAATACATAATTTAAGCAGCAACTGGAATGCATGCATTTCCACAGGATTATTTTTGCAACCTGATCCCTTATCCTGTTCATTCGTGCTCGTCACTCGACTTATCGTGACTAAATTCAAGATGGCTGCAAACGCTAAACTTCGTGAAGACACTGTCTGTATAAATCGTCTTGTAAGTAAACTACCAGTGCTTTTTCAAAGTTCTCAATGTCTCGTTTTAAATGTCAGGGCCTTGGAAAGTATACCAATGAAGTGTGGAGATATGTTGAGCCTTGTAAATGGTGTAAAACAGTGGTTTATTTGCATGGCTAGGCCGATGCCCGAGGTACCAGCATTGCCTGGCTTGTTGGTAGCATCGGCTAACTAGCGCCAGATTTCGGAGTGCAGGGAACAAGCCGAGATGGGCTATGAGACATAGGTTCACACTCGGCGTCATGTTTCAAAACACTTTAGGTCAAAATCACACCGGAATTCTCCTTTAAGAACAACTAGGCTAGTGACAAATGGTCAGAAAGGGCTTTAGTTTTTGAGATACCCCTACCGGAGGTAGAACTAAACCCAACAATGTTTTTCCTCATCTCTAAGGTCTCCCATATATGAAATGGATTCTTGGCTAAAAATATTTTACTGCTAAGATTGTTAAATTAACAGATATTGTTATACACCCCAAAACCAAAAAAGGACTAAAATATAGCCTGTCCGTATTGGAGTTAAGGCATATAAATTAGTGCAGATCAATTACACAAGCTCTGAGACCTTTGAAACTTGGCATGTTTATAGTCAGGAAGTTGCTTTACCTACTGGAAAAAAACTGGATGTGAATATCTTGATGTATGGAGTGAGTAGAGACATGTAAACATACACCTAAAATAAGCGGACATGCAAAAAATGAATATCTATGCAGAATGTTTTCATTTACTTTGTGGCTGCTTTGCCAGGGATTATCATAGAAACACATATGATGGCTTGTTGGAAAGGTGGGATTGTACTGAATCCAACAATACCAAATATGTAATATAGTATGACAAATTAGGGTGTTCTGTCACTCAATGTATGAGGTGTCCAAAATGAAAGAAAACAGAACACTGGCAAAATACAGTCTCAAGTCCAAATCACATTATCAGTGGTGAGAAGAATGTTGACAAATTCATTGTTACTGCAAGGTAAGTGCTGATCTATATCTACATTTAATAATGATACATTTCATATGAAACACAGATCCAATTGAATCAGGTTAACATTGGAATGAAACACCTTTATTAAAATATTTACATTCACTTGAATTTTGTTTTGGTCAAGTCATTACTGAATAATGGAAAATAATATTGTTAGCTTTTGTCTGTCCAGACCAGCAGTGGACAGTAGAGCCTACACTGCTTACTTCACCCCTAAGTAGCTAAACAGTTAGTTGTAGAAACTACTTTCCCTAGCTAAGAAAGTACTTAGCCCTCTGACTAATGTTGCATGTGTAATTCAACTTGATTTGCATTTCAATTAAATATCTGAAATGTATATCATTTTTCCTTTTCATTAGTCTCTTGAATTATGGAGAATGTCTTACAGACATTGGATCCAAAGCTTTGTATCATTTGTGGAAAACATTTTGAAAAGGGCAAGAAAAAAGATCCCTATGTCCAAAACCCCACAGTAGAAGGCCTCTAACGCATACTTACCCTTGCTCAGCAGAGAGAGAGAGATGGTGATGTCCATAAAACTCTGGCTCCATATACAGATGATAAAGTTTCATATCATGTATCATGTAGAGCGAACTACTGCAGTGAGACAAAAATCAGTGAGCAGCAGCAAGTTGCAAATGTTGAGAGTGAGAGCACATCTGCACCAAGAAGGCTGAGTAGGGTTACAACAACATTATTTCAAATACGGAGAGATTGTTTCATTTGTGGGAAGGCCAGCTCTAAACCAGAACCTCTGACAGCAATTTCAACTGGAACAGGCGCAAGTACCAGGTCCTTCGGGCAGCTTCTGAAAGGCTTGATGAAGATAAAAAGGGAGATCCAAGGTCTAACAAGTCTAAAGTGATTTTTATTAGTGCAAACTGACTAACGTTTCGACGCCCATGAGTCAAAACCAAAGATGATGAAGATGTACAACTTTGAATTCTTTCATGCCCAAATCTCTTTGCATACGATACCAAATACCATAAAATGCCTTGCACACTACATATCTAAATGAAATATAGCATAGAAGCCATAGAAAAGAATAAAAAAAGCAGACCAATGTATATAACCAGAGGCGGACAGAGTACACAGCTTCATTACTTGAGTAAAAGTACAGATACCCTTTGGTAAATTTTACTCAAGTACAAGTAAAAGTACAACAGTCAGATGTCTACTCAAGTAAAAGTACTAAAGTACTTGTTTTTAAAAGTACTTGAGTATCAAGAGTAGCCTACATTTTCTAAATATTGCATTACTACTGCCACAGTGCTTACATTTATGTACAGAAACGTCCTACATGGAGTTATGAAAAAATTAAATTTTAATACCTTGGAGAATGTAAAAGGAATTTAAAAAGTAAAATAAAGTCATTTTCATCTTTTTACCATGTTGCCAGGGATGGGCAGTATTTCTAATACATGTATTTAAAATACGTATTTTCAAATAGAAAATACTATTTTGTAATTGAAACACTTGAAGCGAAAACTATCATGAAATTGTTCAGAAAATTGAAATAGTCTGGCGAGGTGAGGCCACGGGTTGGCACATTCCCGGGATGGACCTGCTGCGTCTTCATCCATTGTTTCGTCCATGGTTTCGTCTCTTATCTAAATCTGAACAAGGAGTTGACTTTGGCGGAAAGCTGAAGGTGATTGCTGATAGGCTATTCCAATCAGTGGTGCCTGCACAATCCAATCACGTTTGAGAGGGGAAAAACAAATTGAACAATTTTTTTAGAAGTAACGGGTACTCACGTTTATGGATAGAAATGTATTGGAGTAAAGAGTACAATATTTGCCTCTTAAATGTACTTGAGTAAAGTCATGAGTACTCCCCAAAAATGATACTCGAGTAAAGTACAGATTCCTCAAAATTGTACTCAAGTACTGTACTCAAGTAAATGTACTCCATTACTGTCCGGCTCTGTCTATAACAAAGCCTTTATTAAGCTCACCGAAGACATTGATAAAACAGTATTGTCCAAAGGTATGAAAGTAAGGACTCTAAACTCGTTTACTGATAGCTATGAGAACATACTAAATACCATTGCTGAGCAAGTAGGTGTGTCAACACAAGAACTATAGATCAAGGACAGTGGTGTCTACATCCAACTGTTCTCACTTGAGACGCTGAACATGGAATTGTTGATGCAGCCATCAACAACTTTTACCAAAATGAAGACACCCTGGATGGGAAGCATACAACTCATGTTATGGCATCGTTGTGTTCCGAAGAGGCCAAGTCTCCACAGCAGATAAATGCCTATAGCACAGGTTCCACAGAGGTCCCTCACCACCTTAAACATGTTTGATATGAATGGAGATAAACTTTGCAGGTACATTTTGTCCATTCTTTTGTCCATTCTTCACATTCAGGGTGTCTTCATTTTGGTCAAAGTTGCTGATGGCTGCATCAAAAATTCCATGTTCAGCAACTCCAGTGAGGCCAGTTGGGATGTAGACACCACTCTCTGTCCTTGATATCTGGTCTGCTGCAACAGATGTGACAAGTGCCTGACTTCTGTATAGGAAACACAGTACCCCATTGCACTGAGCTCATTGATGACTGTCTTACTACCAAACTCATGATGTATCAAAATGGGAAGTCCCAGTGTGATTGGCGTATGGATGTGACAGCTCTGTTCAATGAGATCATGACAAATTGCGATAACACACAGATTCTCCTTTGAAGCTGGGTCATCATTAACCTGACTCTCGCTAGATGAATTTCGTTCCGCCTAGCTCCACTCATCCATCTGGGATCGATTCATTGGAGTGGTGCTTCAGAAGGCTGAGCCTTATTAAAAAATCCTTGCATAAGATTGGATAAGCCACTTGTCCGTCATCTATTGACGTGTTACTTCAAACACTTACATCGAAGCCAACCCGTGACGCTGAGAACAGTATCACAGTCGCTTCTACGCTAGGGCACATCTATGAAACTCCCGCCCTGCGTCCTGATTGGCTCTACCATACAATCTCGTGCTGAAATCACTCTCAACGGAATCGATCCCAGATGGATGTGAGTGGAGCTAGGCAGAGCTAGGCGGAACGAAATTCATCTGGCGAGAGTCAGGTTAGGTCATCATCACATGTTTGGTAATCTCTGTGGGCATGTTAATCAACACACCAGTCCACAAAGTCATACAGGATGTTGGGTATTTGCTGCATTGGAAACATAATAGACAGTCACTGCTGACATATTACTCACTGTCATACTCTACCTGATCCATGCTCTTCCTCAATATGTCTGCAGCCCTGTGTAATATTTGGATTTTATGTCTATGAGTTTAGCAGCTTCCCTCAGTGCACAATATGGTCATACTATCTGAGCAGATCAGATCTGACTGTCTTGGACGTGGAACAAATGCAAGCCTGTCTTTGTGCTGTATCAGCTTTTCCTTTAGTTTCCAGGATCTATATTTCTTGTTCAGCAATGGTCTTTAGTATGTTGTCATAGCTATCAGTCGAAGAATTGAGTCCTCACTTTCATATCTTTGGACAATACTGTTTTATCAATGTCTTCAGTGAGCTTAATAAAGGCTTTGTTATAGACATTGGTCTGCTTTTTTGATTCTTTTCTATGGCTGCTGTTATATTTCGTTTAGATATGTAGTGTGCAAGGCACATTTTATGGTATTTGGCATCATATGCAAAGAGATCTGGGCATGAAAGAATTTGAAGATGTACATCTTCATCAAGCCTTTCAGAAGCTGCCCGAAGGACCTTGTCTCTAGTACTGGGGACAGCCATGGCCTACTGGTTAGGGGTTCGGGCATGTAACCGAAGAGTTACCGGTTCGATCCCTGACCCAGAAGGAAAAAAAGGAAAAAAGGCGGGGGAAGTGATTGAGCACTGCTCTCCCATGCCCACATCCACGGTGCCCTTGAGCAAGGCACCTTACCCCTCACTGCTCCCCGAGCGCCGCTGTAGTAAAGCAGCTCACTGCTTTGGGTTAGTGTGTGCTTTACCTCATTGTGTTCACTGTGTGCTCTGTGTGTTCACTAATTCACGGATGGGATAAATGCAGAGACCAAATTCCTTGTATACGCAAGTATACTTGGCCTATAATTTACATTGCGCCTGTACCAGTCAAAATGGCTGTCAGAGGTTCTGATCTAGAGCTGGCCTTCCCACAAATGAAACAATCTCTCCATATTTGAAATTATGTTATATCAGCCCTACTCAGCCTTCCTGGTGCAGATGTGCTCTCACTCTCAACATTTGCAACTTGCTGCTGCTCACTGATTTTTGACTTACTGCAGTAGTTCACTCTACATGATATGAAACTTTGATTTTGGAGAAAATATATTCTGTATATGGAGCCAGAGTTTTATGGACATCACCATTACACTCTCTGCTGAGCAAGGGTAAGTATGCGTTGGAGGCCTTCTACTGTGGGGTTTTGGACATAGGGATCTTTTTTCTTAAGCAGTGTAGGCTCTACTGTCCACTGCTGGTCTGGACAGACAAAAGCTAACAATATTATTTTCCATTATTCAGTAATGACATGAACAAAACAAAATTCAAGTGAATATAAATATTTTAATAAAGGTGTTCCATCCCAATGTTAACCTGATTCAATTGGATCTGTGTTTCATATGAATTGTTTAATACTGGGACATATGAAATGTATCATTATTAAATGTAAATATAGAGCAACACTTATCTTATGTAACTTACCTTGCAGTAACAATGAATTTGTCAACATTCTTCTCACCACTGATAATGTGATTTGGACTTGTATTTTGTATTTTGCCAGTGTTCCGTTTTCTTTCATTTTGGACACCTCATACATTGAATGACAGAACACCCTAATTCGTCAAACTATATTTATATATTTGGTATTGTTGGATTCAGTACAACCCCACCTTTCCAACAAGCCATCATATGTGTTTCTATGATAATCCCTGGCAAAGCAGCCACAAAGTAAATGAAAACATTGTGCATAGATATTAATTTTTAGCATGTACGCTTATTTTAGGTGTATGTTTACATGTCTCTACTCATACTCAAAGGTCTCAGAGCTTGTGTGATTGATCTGCACTAATTTATATGCCTTAACTCCAATACGGACAGGCTATATTTTAGTCCTTTTTTGGTTTTGGGGTGTATAACAATATCTGTTAATTTAACAATCTTAGCAGTAAAATATTTTTAGCCAAGAATCCATTTCATATATGGGAGACCTTAGAGATGAGGAAAAACATTGTTTGGTTTAGTTCCACCTCCGGTAGGGGTATCTAAAAAAATTGGGGCCATTGTCACTAACCTAAACAGCATGGATCCACTTCAGTATTTCTAATACACTGGGCTTTCTTGATGATACATTTATTTAAAAATGATGTATTCACAAAAGCAGCAGGAAGTGTGTCTGATATACACAGAGCATATACACAACACATGTAGACAGTATCACACACAAATTCACACACACACACACACACACACACACACACACATACACACACACACACACACACACACACACACACACACACACACACACACACACCAATTGTCTATGGCCCAGCTGTGCCCGTAAATTCCACCTAGATGAATACACACACAGGGTATAATCTGTCCATGTTCTCTCTCAGAGCACAGGTACAGTAAACATACTATATTTTTCTCTGGGGAGTTGTTGGTGAAAGAAATACAGTCTTAACATGATCAATCATCATACGTGTGTGTATGTGTGTGTGTGTGTGTGTGTGTGTGTGTGTGTATGTGTGCATGCAATCATGTGTGTGTACATGTGTGAGCTTTGATGTCTGCACATGGATCAAATAGGGGATCTAATGATGTTCATATGGAGGAGAGCCTACTAAATATCCATACTCATTCACCTCGTGAATTTTTCGGTGAAAGTCAAAGGGTTTCCGCTTTTCAGTGTATCCCCATATAAGGCAAAGATAAAGTTCACTGTCATTTACAGCGAGGTTGGATAAACTCTGGGAGAACTGACCATTTTCAGTGAGCTTTATATCAGTGGACCCCATCTACAGACCATGTGTTGATATTTCCCTTATGACGATAATCTATTCAGACAGGTGTTCCTGATCCTGGCCTAAATGCCGACATATGTTGCTTAGACACATTAGGTTCTGCCCCACAGATCAGATCAGCAGCGCCCCCTAGTGGGAACTGCACATGGGTGGCTTCCAGATCTACCTGTTGATCTAGTTGAACTGTGGTTCACTGACCATTACAGTATAATAATAAATGTGAGTTAATGAAAATAAGGTTTTAGACCAAAGTTACTAAATAAATGAACATGTGCAAATGCTGCTATACAAGAATTAAACGGGAATGTGAAGCCTATTTAGAGACAGCGCCGATATTTAGTTCCATAATTGATGACGGCTTATCAAACATTTCAGATTTTGAAGAGCTTTCCACAAAATCTGTGATGAATGGGGTCGGCTTCACACATTTGTCCATGCCTTGAACATTTGCCAGAATGTTTTTCCCTTCATATCTCCGACAGTTATGGGTTAAAGTAGGCTACTTACCACAGTGAATTTATTGTCAACAGGGTATTCCAGTGAGAAATGGCAGTAGCCTATGGGACAGGATCATCCAAGTGTAGCCTATACTTAAGCTATAGCCAGACTAATAAGTGCTGTTTTGTAGCTATTTTCCTTAGTGTGATTGACTGCATACTTTGACTTTCCTCGCGTAAGCATTCACATTATTGTTGTCACACTTGTGCGCAAATTATAGAGATATGTTCCAGAAATCGCAATGTTGTGGCAAGGTGGCCTGGATCAACTTTGTTTTTTCTACTTCGGGTACATGATGCGTGGTGTCTTACTTGCACTTGGACACGATTGACTTGATGACTTTTTTTATTAATGCAGTTATTTTTTAATTGTCCAAATGCCCATCAAGCCCCGCTATGAAAACCCGGTCACCTACTTGCAGACTGACCAATGAATCTGCCGTGGTCTCTGACCCTAATAGCTGAATACGGTTAGAATATGGATGGATCCACAAATAATTTTTAATTCTTGATGATATAAGTTGATATCTGGAATATGTGCAGAAATACTTATCACATTATTTCTAAGAAACATAGAAAAGGTTAGTAGAAATGGTGGGGTCGTGTCAGTACAGATAATAGAGTCTCTGCCCGGAAAGCCTTGCCTTGAGTTTTTGACAAATTGGGTACCCCCTTAACACTAAATGGCTACCTAGTACCTTGAACATTGACAAAAAGGGGGAATTTCTACATTGTGTTACTTTACTCTAAAACTGTAGTTTTTTCCATTACTGGTATCGTTAGCATGGACGGGTCTTAACTCCTTTCTAGGCTGCACCAGTATCACAGGATGCAACTCCTCTCTGGATGGAATAGAAAAAAAACACCATGGGAAAATTAGTGTCTTATGGCATAGATTACACACTATTGTATACTAATGGTGTGTATAATCTATGCCATAAGACATATCCTGAAATATACTGGGAAATGGGGACATGTGAGAATAAAACATTGGTGAACCTGGGATGGTGACTGAATCAGACAGATTCTAATTACCATGTCCACGTACTGGGAGTTCTCTTGTTAGCCTGGTTTAACATGTCTACACTTTGGCAATGATGAAAATTACTATATTAACTACAAAAAATGTAATCTCTTAAACTCTTAAGGTCCTATTTTGAAGTGCATGGTGTAAAGGTACCATCAGCGATTCTGGATGATGTCACGACGTTGATATTTGAACCAAACACCAACAAAACACCAGAGAGCAAACTCTCCAAACCTCTCCCCAAACTTCCCTTCCATTTCCCCAAACTCCCGCCCTCCCTTGCTTTCAGCGATTGGCTGGAACAGTTTTATTATGTTTGGGGAACAGGCTTGCTCCATTTTGTTTGTTTCAAGTTCACAGAGTTGTGTACGAATACTATTTTTTTCACAGTGTACTCACGGAATGGAGAGCTAGCGGATCATGAGGAGATATTTGCTGAATGTGACAAAAAGTGCTACGGGTTAGAACTCACTTAGACTCGCTGATGGCACCTTTAAGTGCTTTTTCTCCTTCTCACTTTCAGCCAGTCTGAAAGGTTCAGAGTGCACAATATTCTACCATTATCTCCCCCAAAAGGCAACAAGTGTAGCAATGGCTGACTCAAGGCAGCAAAACACACACAGGGACACACATATACATATACAGATAAGTGAGAGAGAGAGAGAGAGCGAAGGAGAGAGAGAGAGAGAGAGAGATACTACCTCTCTCCAAAACACACACAAACACACACACACATATTCAATCATATGCAATAAAGGTCCATTTGGGAATCTCCCTTAGCTTTTTAGCTTTTAGTTCTTAGTGTGGGGGTCCTGGAGCATCTCCAACACAAGTAAGAAATCATACACACACACACACACACACAAAAAAAAGAGAGGGAGAGAGAGAGAGAGAGAGAGAGAGAGAGAGAGAGAGAGAGAGAGAGAAGGGGGGATGTATTCTCCTGATGCTGTGTCAATGGCATTAACAGCGTACAGTTGCCTTGGCAGTTGTGAATGGACAGTAGATGATTCGGAGCTTCTTTATGGTCTGAGTTTCCCCAAATGAGTTGCTTTTCCTCTCTGTCGACATCCGATCATCTCTTTTTTCCATACTTTTCCAGTTCTCTCTCTCTCTTTCTCTCTCACACACACACACACACACACACACACACACACACACACACACATACACACACACACACAAAAGCTCAGTGTTTGTGGCTTAGTTTGATATTCACTGGCTCACAGCACAGAATGCAAATGTATTATATTTCTAACAGTTATCTTTGTCAAGATTCTCAGATCTGGTTCATTCATTTATGTGTCTAGTTACCAATTAATACTAAAGTCTATCTAAGATGCTCACTTACAGGTCTGGAAACAGCATTAATATCATTTCTTTCAGTCAGCATGCTGTTTGGCAGGTCTGAGAGCTGCATGAATGCTCTACCATATGCTTTCAGTCTGTCGATGTGATCAAACAGAAGCATGGCAGCAGTTTAAGACAACAGTACAGAGTTTTGGTTAAACACTAGGGAACTAACAACCTAAAAAAGCAAGTTAAACTTTTTCTAAACACCACCAACACCAAGATTACCAGCATGTTAATAGTGTTTCCTCTTCTTCTCTGCAATGATTGGTAAATATCAGTGAAAGCTTTTCTTTCATTTTTGCAAGATGCTATGGAGTGCAGAATGTTTTACTATAACAAGCACTCCCTTGACTAAAATGTGTGCTCATTTTACTAAAACATGCGCTCGTTTGACTAAAACATGTGCTGTATTTATCAAATCATGTTTTAATTTGTTTCATGCACTCGCTTTAAAGCTGTAACTCCTATGATATATTCACAGAAACTAGACCAGACGAACAGACTAACTTGGGATACTATGCTCCACACATACACCATTGATACAGTATATACATACATTGATCATTAGATCAGAAGCCATTTTATTTATTGTTAAAACACAAACTAAGTAAGGCAGACAACAAGCTACAACCTACAGTAGTATCCACAAAATCCAACCCTGAGAACTGGATGAGTGGCTCAATACTGTGTGCTGCTGACTCTCAAGATGAGTGCACAGGGACCATCCAGCACCAAAGAACAGCGCATATCCTGGACCAAAGAACAGCGCATATCCTGGACCAAAGAACAGCGCATATCCTGGACCAAAGAACAGCGCATATCCTGGACCAAAGAACAGCGCATATCCTGGACCAAAGAACAGCGCATATCCTGGACCAAAGAACAGCGTATATCCTGGACCAAAGAACAGTGCATATCCTGGAGAGCTAGTGGGACAGACTGAGTTTTTCCTCTGTCCTTCATCATACCATGACCATAACCCATCAAAATAGAAATGGAAAATTATCAAAAT
>NW_027468598.1:13205702-13238202 GCF_046254945.1 Alosa pseudoharengus | reverse complement strand
TCACATCTGAGAGAGACAGGAACACACACACACACACACACACACACACACACACACACACATACACACAGGGAGAGGGAGGGAAAGAAATACACTAAAATAAAAAAAAAAATCACTCAATAAAGTCATGTCAATATCTTGCCCATCCTTTTTTACTGTGTAGGCTTTAAAGATGTCACATCGTCATTAATATTAATATTAATATATAACCATTGCAATGCTCAATCATCATTGTTTTGGAACTTAACGTTTTGGTCTCCGTGGAAATTGGAAAAGGCATGAGTTCAACGTTGGTATGGACTTTAGGCTATAGTAGTAGTAGTAGTAATAATAATAATAATAATAGTAAGCTTTATTTGTATAGCACATTTCATACAAAGAATGAATAAAAGCAGCTTCTCTACTTTGCTTTGGTGCATAATGGATAAAAGCAGCTTCTCCACTTTGCTTTGGTGCATAATGGATAAAAGCAGCTTCTCCACTTTGCTTTTGAAGCACTTTGGGTAGATCTAGTTTCCTTTGTGATTGATAAGATATTAAAAGCTCAGAGATATATGAAGGTGCTATGCCATTCAGAGCTTTGTAATTAATTGCCTTAAAATCAATTCTATAGGAAACAGGGAGCCAGTGCAGTTCAGCCAACACAGGGGTGATGTGCTCTCTCTTCTTGGTCTTAGTTAAGAGTTCTGTATGAGTTCCAACTTCTTTATATGCTTTTTGGGAGACCAGTAAATAGTGGATTGCAGTAGTCTAACATCCTAGAGATAAAGGCATGGATTCGTTTTTCTGCATCTTGTTGAGTTAAAAGGGCCGCACTTTGTGTCATGAGCATTCTCTCTCCCTGGTAACAACCTTAATTGAATTCAATTCTCTGCCACTCTGCTCACTCTCTCTCTACTCTGCCTAACGAGCTCCACCTGGCTCCGCCCTGCTCTGCTCTTGTTACCTGGCCAGCTGCGCTGCATTTCCCACTCACCATCCTCACCTTGCCCCACTCTGCTCTAATTACTCTGCCAGCTGCACTGCATTTCTCCACTAACCTCTCCCAGTATATAAAGCCCTGTTTTTCAGCCAAGCCCTGTCAGATCGTCTTCAAACCTGGACCAGTAACCTGCCTGTCTGTCTACTCTCTGACTCCTACCTGTGATTCGGATCCATTCTTGACTGCCTCCCTGTTCTACTGCCCCGGTTATCCCGACCTGCCTTCCGGATCTTCTCGATTACTCTCCGATCTTCAGCCCCCCCGGTAACTCGAATCTGCCTTCTGTCTCTCACCACGTTTAGTGCCTAGCCCTGGTCTGTACTACTGCCTGCTGTTCATCTTGCTGTTGTGTGTGTGTGTGTGTGTGTGTGTGTGTTCCCCCAGGCCTCCGACCACCAGACGAGCGAGCCCAGACGCGTCACCACCCTCAGCCCGAGATGCCGCTCGATCACTGGGGGACACACACACACTCAGCACCTTGGACTGGAACCCCCCCGGAAACTTGGTGACCCCCGGAAACTTGGTGACCCCCGGAGCCCAGGTAACCCACAGGACCCTGAAACCCCAGAGCCCCGAGAACCCCTGGAACCCCTGACACCCCTGGCACTCCTAGCACCCCTGGAACCGGAACCTCCAAGACCTCACGATTCTCTCACTCCTCTTCCCCCCTGAACCCTTCAATAAAAAGACTCTGAATTTGAACTTGCGCTCTTGGGTCGTCTTCTGTCCGTGACACTTTGGCAATGTTTCTCAGGTGGAAATAAGCTGTCTGGGTAACTTTACTGATATGGGGCTTGACGCTTAACTCTGTATCTAAGATGACACCTAGCTTTGTTACTTTTGATTTTACCTGGTTCCCAAGATAACGCTTTGATTTTGGTCCAACCAAAAGTACCTCTGTTTTGTCATTTAGCTTTAAAAAAATGTTGCTCATCCACTGATTAATGGAGGTTAAGCATGTGATAAGGGAGGAAAGACCATCTGGGTTGGCTGGCTCCACAGAAATATATAATTGGCTATCATCTGCATAGCTGTATAAGTTTACATTATGCTGACTTACTGTATGATGTTTCCTAACGGAAGCGGCCGAGGGAAACAAAGGTAGGCTATGTGACTACCTGTACAAACACTGGAGATATACTGTTTCTTAACCATTACAGAGTTGAGCACACATAGTTGTATGGACTCTGTAAGGACCCTGTTCATATTACACAACACTTGTAATTACATTTTGAGTCTGTTAAGAATCACAAAGGCACAGTTTAAGTGATGACCCAGAGCATAGCTTGTGTGCGTGTGTGTGTGTAAATAATTACTGTATTTACTGAAATGTGGGAAGGCACTTCATATGACGGTGTTGTCTTCACGCTGGCTAATGTTGTTCAAATGTCCTCACTGAACTCTCTCTCTCTCTCTCTCTCTCTCTGTCTCTCTCTCCATGTATGTGTGTGTGTAAATGAGTGAAAATGGTTCCCAGGTTGCTCTGCTTCTTTATTGATGGTAGTCCCTCACCCTCTGCTAAGGAGCCGCAGGCCAAACTACAGAAAGCACTGCTCAACTAACAACCTGCCTGCGGTGTGAGAGAGAGGGAGAGAGAGAGAGAGAGAGAGAGAGAGAGTGAGTATAACTTGTGTTCTGAAACTCTCTCACCACACTGTGACATTCTCTCACACTGTCTAGAGAGACTGCAGCACAGCTGTGACAACCCAGGTCCAATCCCCCCCCCCCCACACACACACACACATACAGTACAAACATACAAAAGAGCCATGCTTAGTTGCTACACAAGCACACACACACCAACAACCTTACAGGGTATATATACTATACAATAGTACTAAGCAAGTTAGACATAATGAGACTTTCTGGCTGGGAAACCCTGAACTAGCGATCTGAGGTCATTAGTACTGTGATGATTGAGCTTTATTTGTCAGACTAGGCTTTCAGATTTAGACTCTGTGCACATTCTCATGCAAGTGGTGTTGGAACCATTATGGGAAATCACAAATATGGAGAGGTTTAAAATTGACTATTTAAAAAACTATGACTTCCACTATTATAAAAGGCATGATAGCATTATATAGGGTGATTAGTCTGAATGTCTATTCCATTAAATAAATGAATCGTTTTTATTTATCCTTATACACACTATACATTCCCTACACATTGACTCAGTGTTCCATAGTTGATTGGTCAGTAGGTGTTGGTTTTATACGTTTGGAGCTCTTATTTCCAACGTAACCTGCTCTGGAGTATGTTAAGTTTGCAACATTAATTGGCATGGTGATTTAGCCAGGTTAAAAGGGAGCCACTTTCGTGTCATTGCAAACCCTGGCTTTCGCCGTAAAGTACCTCGCTAACCCATTAATCCTGCTTCATAACATACCCCTCTGGTTAACACTTATTCATATATTAACAGTAGCTCAAATCTCAGGCCCTAACTTGGTTTGGAAGAGCACCCCTGTTTTGGATGTCCTAGCCATTCACAACGAGCCCATGTGGAAGCCATTTGTGTTTATAAAAACACACCCATCCCATAATGCCCTTCATGATGGCAGGGATCAGAGGCTAGTGTCGACTATTAGTGCCACAGCAGATCTACACCACACTGTCCAGTCAAGGTGCGGACACACTATACAGGCTGCAGGGAGTCTTAATAACATCCAGGTGATCAAGAGTTTGTGTGTGTGTGTGTGTGTGTGTGTGTGTGTGTGTGTATGTGTACGAGAGAGAAAGTATGTTTGAAGTTATAAAGTAAGTATGTGTGAAGTTTTTTTTCTTCACTGCTTTGCATTGAAGTTGTCTACCCCAGCAGCTTCCAAAGACACTACAAACAAACCACAAACCAAACTTAGATGAAGAGATGAAAAACAACATTGATGTTGATGTTTCATGATCTTAAAACTAGACAGAAAAACACCTCTTAAATTACAGTAACACATAGTGTGTTTTAGTGCAAAGCATTGTGTGCAGTATTGCATATGATGCATGTTTGTTATACTATATCCTGTGGTATATGACTCATTCTATTGAGTTTTGTGTTGAATTGCATTTTTGCGTTGCCAGAGCTCATTGAGCATTGTGCAGCACTATTCATCCAGTATGTTGTAGAACAGCAGTACTGTGCTGGTGTGTCACAAGCTGTTGGCAAGATGTGATGTGATGTGCATCACATTCAGCAGTAAGATGCGTTGTGATGTGCAATGCGTTGTAATGTGCATTGCTGTCAGCAGTAAGATGCATTGTGATGTGCAATGCGTTGTGATGTGTGTCACAAACTGCCGGCAGTAAGATGCGCTGTGATGTGCAATGTGTTATTTAGCCTATAGTATTGTGCCACCGTCCATAAATCAATTTGTAAAAGGCAATGTTATTTTTAAGGAACATTATCAACCGTTCTTCTATAACGTTGTAGCCGGTTACCATTTAGAGGAGAAGCCTTGGAATACTGGAACAGGAACGAAAAAATAGTTTTGCTCAGAACATGAATGTTTTCAGTCCCTGATCAGGACTATAGTGTGTGGTGATGTGTCCGATGTGTTGTGTGCTGTATTTAGCTGAATGCAGACTGCAACTGTGCTTGCCCGGCTCCGTGTAGTGCATGGGTGCTTAAAGGAGAAATCCGATGATTTTTCCCACAGATCTCGAGGTCACTGAGTACTGTTGGTATGAAAAAAAAAAGAAAACAATCCGTTTTACCTAGCTCAAGTTGCTGCAACCAACAGCTAAAGCAGCCAGGCAGCTACAGCACTACATTCTGGGGGCATGAACATGGGAGCTCATGAACATGCCCCCACAGTGTAGCACCGTAGCTGCCTGGAAGCTCTAACTGTTGGTTGCAGCAACTCGTGAAACGGAGATCTATGTGAAAAATCGCCGGATGTCTCTTTTAAGGAGGGTCTGGAGAGCAGCGGCTGAGAGGGGAGCAGAGGAAGACATCCATCCCCAGCACGCTGACAGCAATTCCCTGAGCCCTCAGAGAGCGGGCCCTGGACCTCAGCCCAAGTGGAATTCAAGACAGATCCTCAGTGTCTTTGGTGTACAGCCCACTGCTACTGCAAGCGCCTCAAAATTCCACAACATACATACATTACACACATGGGCATGTACAAGATATGCATACGCAAACATACACGTATGTACATGCGTGAATTCAAATTCACTTATCCACAGTTACACAAATTCACATTTTCAGATGCACACAGACATGTATAGAGACAAAAATACACACACACACACACACACACACACACACACACACACACACAGACACACACATCTTCCTTAATTAGTTCACTACCTTACATAAACATGTTATTTTAAAGAGGATGTGCCCAATATAAAATAATAATAGCCATTATTAAAATGTACACATATTTTGTAGATGAAATTCCATATTGCCTAGCCTTTTTAAAGGACTCTTGTTTTACTGATACCATATCAGATAAGATTCTTCACCAGTAAATGATGAAATTAGAAATTTATACTGGCAACAAACACAAACACACATTGCTTAATCACACAGACATTTATATTATCCATGTATGTTTCCATTTAGCAACGTACATAAACTTCCACTGAGGTTTTTCTCAAAGCACAAAAACAGGAGTTCAGTGTAGGGCAACTTGATCATAGAAATTTGGTGTTTTGGTCAATACTAAATAAAAACATAATTATGTAACACGTTTACTCATTTGATTTTAGAAAAATTCTCTATTTATTGAAGTTAAAAGAAACAATCATTAATCATTTTTGTAATTGTTCGATTAATTGTACAGCCCTAGATGGCAGGACTACAGAGGTCATCCACACACCCATGGAAACCAAGGATGGGTCGCCATGACATTGTCCCAGGCCACACCCACACTTGATCTCCGAGGACATGCAGCGTGATCGTAAGGATGCAAACTCATGACCTCAAGGGTCCATGACGACCACTCTATATGTATGTCAACACAACATACAAAACCACAACTCAACACAGCCATACCTTAAATCTTACCCTCACTATTCACTGGGCACACTGCAACCACAGTCTAAAACTCAAACCCATTTAGAACCAATGACAACCCTACAGGTGTGTGTGTGTGTGTGTGTGTGTGTGTGTGTGTGTGTGTGTGTGTGTGTGTGTGTGTGTGTGTGTGTGTGTGTGTGTGTGTGTGTGTGTGTGTGTGTGTGTGTGTGTGTGTTTGCACACACACACACACACACACACACACACACACACACACACATTTACTTGTCTAAAACAGTGAGCTTTTGAAGTTGAAGAGCTGTTGCATGAGCGTGCACTTATATGAGATATGAGATATTATATATTAAATGTAATAAGAAGACTATCCAAAAAACATGACAAGGAAACAGTATATACCCCTTTGATCTGTTCCCTGTTTTTCCGGTTGAAACGTTCAAAAATGCAGATACTTAGAAATGAATCAGGCTTAAGCTTAATGCTCTACAAAAATGTGGACTTGTCATTATTGTTGTTTATTTTTTGTTTGTCCCCATATTACCATTAGGTCAAAGCTGTTTTCTGTGCCACCATAATGCCTTAGGAATGCACATGTTTGTTTATGCCGTTAAAAGGGTTGAAAGGAAACAGTATAGCCTACTACGCCATTTCAGGGGAAAGTGATGTGTTAATAGAATGAAAAAACTGTCAACCACAAGTTCCTGAAGATAGTTATCCCTCTAGTATTTGCTTACACAGCAGAGAATATGAACATCATCTGACAGGAAAGCTACCATTATCTGACAGGAAATCTTTGTAAACAGCATAACATGTATGTATCTATTTACACACATAATAGGCAATTATCCACTCTTGATGAGTGGAGGGATGGATCAATTAAAAATTGCTTGAATGTGACAATTTGGAAAGACATACTCCACACACACACACACACACACACACACACAACCATTCATACATATTTGCATAGACTGTAATTATAGCCTGCATTTGTTTGTTCATAAAACAAAGCTGAAGATTGGGCACTTTACAGCAAGGCCAGGGTAAAGAAGCAACCTCAACAAGTATCAATGTGCACGAATGTATAAATTGCACATTGAACTAAACTTGCCATGACTTATGATCACATCACATGCAGTCAGATGTGTGAAGAAATAATAGGCACTTTAAAGACACAGTACGTATTTCTAATCCCACCCACTTTTCAGTCAATCGCTCCTCACAGCTCACTAAACAGAGTTCAGGCCAACAATGACAAATTTATAATATAGCTATGTTATGCTTAATATACTGGAAATGACATTGAAACAAAAATCCACATTTATCTTTCAAGAAAAAAAATAAATTGACAAAACTGATCCTGCCAAATAGTATTTTTAGTGTAGCAAATAGCATTTCCACAATTAAAAAGTTGAAATATTTGCCTCCTTGACCTTAATTTGAGGCTTCTGAGCTGCAGCTTTCTTCCTGTCAGGTGGCAGGCAGGAAACACACATAAGAACTTTCAACACTATCAACACACCACACACTGAAAGAGTAGTATCTCACTGGGTCTAATACAGTGTGGCGGTGCAAGGCACAGAAATGGCCACATTCGAGCACATTGCTTTCCTCCTGATCCTCCTAATCTATGGCGCCTCTCTCAGCCAAGAGCCTGCCCTCATTTTTGAAGCACCAGGAGGATATGTCATGTTTAGCTTTCAAATTACATCTGAAGGACATGACAAACATCTCTTCTACAAATGTTTGGAGGACAAGACCACGCTTCTGATGAACGTCACGGGAGATGAGACCTATTCACAGGTTTCATCTCCCAGTCTCAGGTCTCAGATAATATACTACAGAGACTCGGAGGATACTGCTGCATTCATGCTTTTGAACATTTCTCTTTCTGATAGCGGCACCTACAAAGTTGAGACCTGGAGAAAAGAGTACCTCATCAAAAACCACACCTATCACGTGGGAATTTGTTCAGAAGGTGCACACTTTGAAAGATGGATGGAGAGAGGTTCAGGAGACCAAATGATTCGATTTGACGAGGATACCTTTGATCCAAGTCACGGAGAAACATTGGAAATGTATAAACGACCTGGACCGTCGAGATATACTTCTGGTGGAACCATGGTTTATGACGCTGACTCTCAGAAATGTTCTAACAGTTTTCCTGGTGAACTGATGAGTGGAATGCAGCTGTATCACAATGGATCCTCAATAAGTTTCTCCTGGGATTTTGGATGCTACTACATCCTTATCAGGAAGGGGAGATATTGCCGGAAAATCATTGAAATTAATATTCAAAACTATTTAAATAGTGACCTCATGTTAGCAGAAACAAATATTGATTTTGCTGATATTGCTGATATTGCTCAAATTTATTTTGTTTGGCCTGGAAAGAGAGTGACTCTGTCCTGTGCTGACCCTAAACCTAACCCTACCGCTACATCCAAGGGCAAGGTGGAATGGGAAACTCCAGCAAAACGCCTCTCTGTCGACCCCTCTCTGACCATCATTTATTCTGGCCCAAAACGTCACGAGGAGGAGATGTACATTGAAACGAGAAATTACTCTCTGGTCATCCCATCTGTGAAACTCAACGACTCTGGCTTCTACAAGTGCAAAACTGGAGACGTTTACAGTCCACTTGGATACAAGCTGGTGGTCTGCTCTGTTTCTGACCCTGTCTATCGGATTTAAGCTTTCAATCCGTGACTCTTTTGATTAACCATTTCTATTTCTTGCTAATGCGGTTTTGGAAAATAAAGATATCTAATGAAGATCGGAAAAAGCCTCTTCTTTCATGTTATTCATTTTCAAATGAGCTTACATTGTCAGTACATACTTTGCAACTTTTTAAAGGTTGCTCAGCCTTGGTGTGATCAGCACCACATCAGGCTCTGTGTGTTGATGTGGGAGCAGCCACAGCGGTGGCCCACACAGGTAGATGTGGCCAGTTGATCAGCACCTTAAAGGTGCAGTGTGTGATTCCAATTCCATACACTTCTGTCAAAAGCATGTGAGGCAGGGAGACAGTGGGCAAACCAATGAGAGAGGAGAGAGATCCATGCAGCACCCCATAACACAGCTGCAGCTGGAGCCTTCAAAACGCTCCTCTCTAGAAACTAAAGAGGATAACGTGCGTGTGTGTGTGTGTGTGTGTGTGTGTGTGTGTGTGTGTGTGTGTGTGTGTGTGTGTGTGTGTTTGTGTTTGTGTGTGTGTGTGTTTGTGTGAGACAGAGAGAGAGAGAGATTCTTTCCTCAAATACACAAGAATGCATATTTTTCAAAACACACTGTATCAGTCCTTCTCAGAGGGCTGGTATAGTCCTGCGTCTGTGCCCTGCGCACGCGGTGCGTGACGAGAATTGCGCCATGAACGTGGCATTCCGCATGCGGGGGGTGTCGTGTGCCTCCCAACAATTGTTATTGCCCGTCACTGACGCACGTCTTCGACTCGTGCAAATGTGCACGGAGGAGTATACCACTTCCTTCACTATATGTTCACCTCTCTCTCTCTCTCTCTCCCTCCCTGTACTCTTTAAGCTTCTCCTTTGCCTGTGTTTCTGAGACGCATCTACACAGTCACTAGACTGTTTTCTAACATTTGTAATATCTTACAGCCAGTGGTGTAGTCTAGTTAGCTGTAGTGGGTATACTGTGATGTAGCAGTTAGCTGTAGTGGGTATACTGTGATCAACCCCAAATGTTAATACGTATCCTTGCCTATTTTAAGTGGGTATACTGAGATAGTGATGCTTTTTAAGTGGGTATACTGCGTAGACCTGCGTATCACATAGTAGATTACACCACTGCTTACAGCAAGTCCACGGTAAAGAAGCAACCTCAGTAGCTGGGTATTTCCCAGAATTGGGGCCTATTTCTGTCCACAGGGTGTAATTCTATTAAAAACACATTAAATCTAATAATGTTTAGCATCACTAATTAGTATAAAGAAAAACAAGCCTAGACTTTTTTAATGGTTGCTCCTACTCATGATTTAGACACATTTTATTGGTGTTTTATGGTACAATATCAGTGTTTTGGTGTTGTCCGCAACCAGAGTTTTCACATATTGTGCCATATCTCAAACATTATTTATCAAAAATTAATTAAAAAAATCATGCATATGAATTAAATGTTATCTGAACTAATGAACTGCATGCACACATTATGCATATATATGCATTTCCTGCTTTATTTTGCTTAATGTATACCTGTCCCATGGTTTAGCCGTCATTACCAGCACACTCTACATAAAAGCACTTTGCTACTGTTTTTTCATCAAAAAAATATTTGGTAACCATGGTCACCTAATATCACAGTGGAATACATGGGTGTCAAGCAGAAAGATTGATGCCTTGATGTCCAGAAACATAAGAAAATCTACTCTTTATCCCTCGTTTTGGGCATGTACACTTATTATGTGTCATTACCATACGCATTGTATTTCTGTATTTTTGAATATTCCTGAAATTTTACAATTATTTTAATAGTTTAAATGATGTACATTACATGTAGAAAGCTAGCTACACTTGCATGGTGATAATTTTTGCTTCTCAGGGAAGTTTTTCGGTATAAATGTCATCACCAGCACAGTCATTACCAGCACATTATAGCTTGAAATGTAGTGGTAATGACGACTGTGTTGGTGATGACATTTTTGCAGATACATTTAAAGTACTCTTTTTAAAAGAAATAAGTTTTTTTTTTCACAAAGTCAGTTCAACTTGGGTTTCTAAATTATAAACATTTAATTGCAATAGATTACGATCAGTGATTTGTCATCACCGCAACAAATGTCATTACCAGAACTGCAATGTCATCACCATCACCATGCATATTTTTGCCAATAGATTATGTATAAATTACAATAAATTACATTAATTAGATATTTTTGACAATGTTGGACAGTCTTAATTGCCACTGGATGAAAACAGATGTGATATATGGCATTTATTTCAAATAAATGAAATTCCAAGCCAGGGTCGAGTGAAAAAATCAAAAAATAAGATACTTAAACGACTATAATTCATGTTGTAAGTAAAATTCAACAATTCTAATAAGTTCAAGATAAAATAGACTTCATGTGAAACCATAATTGATCATTGATTGATCATTGATTGACCATTTCATCTTTAAAATGTACATATTAGATGATGTGATGGTAATGACATTTACCTGAAAAATGACAAAAAATCATAAATTCCCTTATATTGTGGTCTCAACCAAGCTCACAAGGTTACTCCTATCAAAATGACTGATAACTTGATGCATACCAATTAGTAAAATTTAGAATTTTATTTTTCAAAATTTCAGTTACCCAAATAGGCCCGAAATCTGAGAAATGCCCAGCTACAGCAGAGACAGAGATCCTTTTCAGAAGTGTGGCACTACAAAGACATTTTTACACATACAGTAACAGCTTGTGTGTCTGAAAGTGTCAACTCAAATCACTCAACTCTCAACTCTAGGCAAAGAACTAGGCAGTTATTTGCTGTTGAAAAGATGTTTAGCAATGTGTCTTGTTAGGTATTCAAGTCACAACATTTGAAAAAGTGACACCAAATTGGACAATTTAAAAGACATCAATAAAAATGTATGATACAGCCACACTATGTTTGATATACTGGAAATTACACTGAAACAAAAATCCACCATTATCTTTCAAGACAAAACTGAAATGGACAAAACTGAATCTGTGTGTAGCAAATAGGGCTGCACATATTGCAATATGATTTTTAAATGTCAATGAATTGATTCAGTTTAATATTCCAAATGTCTCTTTAATTTGTGCCGCCCCTGATTGGTGAGAACACCCGGTGCACAAGAAGCACAGCACCTCTGAACGACTTTGAAGCTCACCAACCAGAAATGCTGTGCCCCTCATACACTACACACACCCACCAACCAGAAGTGGCATAATCAGGGAGGATGAAATTGATATTTAAGTCAGAAATGTGACAAAATTAACTGTGCACGATTATTTGTAGCTTTTGCAACTAGGTAATTGCGTTGGTTCATATTGCGATTGTGATGGCGATAATTGTGCAGGCCTAGTAGCAAATTGCTTTTCCGCAAATAAAAACCCTCTTTGACTCTAATCTGAGGCTACTGATCTGCAGCTTTTTTCCTGTCAGATTGCAGGAAACATATCTAGCTATAACTATTACACCACACACTGAAATGACAAGTACTGGGTCTAATACAGTGTAAGGCACAGAGACAAAATGGCCAAATTCGAACACATTGCTTTCCTGCTGGTCCTCCGAATCTATGGCACCTCTCTCAGCCAAGAGTCTTCCCTCATTTTTGGAAAACTAGGAGGAGATGTCATGTTTCAATTTCCAATCACATCTGAGGAACACAACAAACATCTCTTCTACAGATGTTTGGGGGACAACATCACGCTTCTGATGAACGTCACTGGAGATGAAATCTATTCACGGTCTTGGAGAATATTCTACAACGACTCAGAGGATACTGCTGCATTCATGCTGCTCAACATTTCCCTGTCTGATAGAGGCACCTACAAAGTTGAGACCTGGAGAGAAGAATACCTCATCAAAAACCACACCTATGACTTGGGAATTTTTTGGATATCAGAAGTTTCACAATTTCATCCCGTCAACGATCCCAAGTCGATCATTGAAAACACTGTGTTAAAAGAACCTCTTATCTATGATGTTATTGCTTATGCTCAAATTAATTTTGTTTGGCCTGGAAAGAAAGTGACTCTGTCCTGTGCTGACCCTAAACCTAACCCTACCGCTACATCCAAGGGCAAGGTGGAATGGGAAACTCCAGCAAAACGCCTCTCTGTCGACCCCTCTCTGACCATCATTTATTCTGGCCCAAAACGTCACGAGGAGGAGATGTACATTGAAACGAGAAATTACTCTCTGGTCATCCCATCTGTGAAACTCAACGACTCTGGCTTCTACAAGTGCAAAACTGGAGACGTTTACAGTCCACTTGGATACAAGCTGGTGGTCTGCTCTGTTTCTGACCCTGTCTATGTGATGTTTTCTCTGAATGAGAGCGTTGTTCTCACCTGTGATACTAATTTGACAGCAAGGTACAGGAGTCCTCAGTGGTATCGTCAGAAGGGAGAGGAGGTGGAGCCTCTGATCCCCCTCTTACTCGAGGACATGAGGGGCCGAGTGAACGTGTCCCACCCTCAGAACTCACTCGTCATATCAAACCTCACACCCAACGACAGCGGAATATATCAATGCCTGAGGGAGGGGGAGGGATGGGAAGATTGTTATTCCAGAAGATTCCACCTAGTTTACCTGAACCTTACCGGAATTGACTCTCTTTTCTACCGAGTGTACGCCTCTCTGCTGGGCGGTGGATTAATGGTTATGATCTGCGCTGTGATTTATGTCAACCTGAAGAACAGGGAAGACCGAGTGTACCAGAAGACGCGCCAGGGAAAAGGTGATCCACCAGGACGGCCAGAAAGAGAAGGAGAGCAGAGGGGAGATGACATCACTATCTGATCATCTGCATTCACCTCTGTCAGAGTCATCTTGACTGTACTTATACTATGTGATTACAGTCATATGCTACGTAGTATGGATTATGTGAAGGCCAAAATACTTGACGCTGACCAAACATTTATTATTGCAACCTACTTATACTATGTGATTACAGTCATATGCTACGTAGTATGGATTATGTGAAGGCCAAAATACTTAACGCTGACCAAACATTTATTATTGCAACCTACTTATACTATGTGATTACAGTCAAATGCTATGTGATGGCCAAAATACTTAACGCTGGCCATGCATTTACATTGTATTTGTATTTGTACTCTGCACAATGACAGTAAAGTATGGAGGACCACAGGTGTCACTTAAATGGCAAATGAAGTTGGTTAATTTGCCATTATAAACAGTATTAAAAAATATAATTTACAAAAAGTATTTTGTAAATCAATTATTAAAATATCAATAAATGCTCTAATTTTAAAAAGGGATTTGCAAATATAGTTGCAAAATCTTTTTGCTTTTCCATTTGCCAAATCCATTTCCATTTGCCAAATCCATCAGTGAAGACCTAGTAGCCTAGGCTTACAGAAAACGTTGGGGAGAAAACTGCTCAGAAATTTTCTTCTAGGTTCAACTCTAGGTTCGCTTCCGTAGGCTAGATCACTTCAAATTTCAACCAATGCCTCCACCGAAGGCTAGTCATCGACCAGTGAAAGTACAGGCCAGTGAAAGTACAGCGTTACGTAAAATATCCATAAATGGCAGTGCTCCTTTATAGCAAAACTCCAAAGATATTTTATCAACCGTTTCCTTTGAGTTCAGAAGAAGGTGCTCGTGACAGCTGGATTCTAATAGCTTTTCATGGTTCAGAGCGTGGTTAGTTACAATGTTTCATTAAAGTTATTTTAAGGCATTCTTTTCCAAATGATTTGCCAAATGGAAGAGATCCCTTTGCACAGCCAACTTAAAAAGGTGCTGGTGGATTGCAGGTTTTAAAGTTCATATATAAAAAGAGGTGGCCACCGCACACTGTTATATTTCTTAGTGATTTTTATTGAGCAACGCGTTTCGCCAGTTGCTTCATCAGGCTCAATTCAAAACTAAGCAAGTGAGATAAAATAAGGTCCCATCCATCCCAACAGGTGATAGGCCACTGATACATCACAAGACTCAAGTCATCACATCAATTAGTCACATAGTCCATTGACTCAGGTCATCAATTAGTCAATTAGTAAATCTATCACACAGCTCAACTAGTCATCTGAACGCTGAATTTCTGAAGAAATGGGAGCAGATCCTGAATAAGTGCTCTTTGGACTTAACGTTACTAATTATTGAACAAACTAAGCAAGATTCGTCGAAAGTAACAGCAGAAATACAGGCAGTAAAAGAAAATCTGAAGAAAGAGATGGAAAACACACAGCTCACTCAACTGGAAACAGAGACCCAACAGGAATTAACAGCTTTTGAGGAACAACTTAGAGCTTTCAAGATCAAAAAGTATGAACGTGATGCTGAAGACTACAAAAAAGGAGTGGTCTACAGTTGGAATGACCACAGACAGCAAAGACGCAGGCCGCAACAAAGACATTCATGGAATCAGAGGCCAACAGAACGCAGACGTGAACTGTTTCTGACCAGTGAAGAAGACACTAGTGACCAAGGACAAACGAGCGCCACCTCCACAGATGGGAGTTTTTTAGGAAAAACACAAAATCGACGAAGAAAACGAGGAGGGGAAAGAGATCCAAATCGAGTGACCCGATTCCTGGTCCAGAACCAGAAAACACGGTGATCAATATTTCTGATTACAGTTTAACAGCCCCTCAGCTAAGTGTGTTAAGTCGTGGATTGTCGTTTGTTCCAACTAACAAAGTAAATGCATTCAAACTGAAAGTGGATAGCTATACGTTTTTTTAGACAACTGAACTTAAAGCATTTTTTTCATACTAGAATTGATGGGAATGCAATGAGTACTAGGTCTATAGATCGATCCAATTGCCAAATTTAAGAAAAAATCCACCTTTTTGCCGCCTGGTGCCCCGAACTCCACTTTAGCCACATTCTGTAAACTTGTAGAAAAAGATATAAATCTTATGATGAAATCAACAAACAAAAGAAATGCTGGAAATATCAGTGGTGAGGAGAGGAAGGCACTAAAAGAATTACAACAGAACACAGAAATTGTTATTAAATCTGCAGATAAAGGGGGGGCAATTGTAGTACAAAATACCAAGGATTATGTTGCAGAGGCAGTAAGACAATTGAGTGACACCAAATATTATACACAGCTGGGTAAAAATCCAATAGATGAGCACATAAAAAAGAGAGATGAATTGCTAAACCATGCTTTAGAGAGTAAATGGGTTACCAAAAGTCAATATGATTTTTTGAAAATAGATCATCCAATCACTCCTGTATTGTATCTTCTGCCTAAAATACATAAAAGACTGGTGAATCCACCGGGTAGGCCCATCGTGGCTAGTAGGGATTCCCTAACCGAACCCCTGAGTCAATTTGTGGACTTTTTTTATTAAAGACATAGTCAAAATACTTCCATCTTATGTCACTGACACTAGGGATATTTTAAATTTGGTCAGAGAGATGTCTATACCTAAGCATTCCCTTTTGGTAACTTTTGACGTAGAAAGTCTTTACACTAACATCCCGCATGAAGGTGGTTTGCAAGCCATCAAATTTTTTCTGGAGGCCAGTGAGAGTGGCGCACCAGTGGAATTTCTGATGACTCTTACTAAATTCATTCTCAAATCCAACTACTTTATGTTCAATAATAAGTATTACAGTGTCAGGGCACTAGTATGGGGTCTCCGTTTTTTTGGGCACATTTTTAATAGAAAGGTTAACTGTAATGAATTGTCTAAATGTTGCTTAAAAGTGTAACTGTTTATTGAATATGTATTTGCTGTGAACATTGGTGTTTGTATGGATTCATGTGATTGTGGATATGCACACAAATATGGACATTTAAATACTGTAAACAATGTAATGGACTCTAATATCAGGATGACTAAATGTGATACTAAAATTGTGAAACGTTGATTGTGAAATATTTCACTAGTAATAGAAAAAGATCTCTGGATTGCCTCTAATAGGGGAGATGACTAGTTGAGCTGTGTGATAGATTTACTAATTGACTAATTGATGACCTGAGTCAATGGACTATGTGACTAATTGATGTGATGACTTGAGTCATGTGATGTATCAGTGGCCTATCACCTGTTGGGATGGGACCTTATTTTATCTCACTTGCTTAGTTTTGAATTGAGCCTGATGAAGCAACTGGCGAAACGCGTTGCTCAATAAAAATCACTAAGAAATATAACAGTGTGCGATTTGCCAAATGGATTTGGCAAATGATTTGGCAAATGGAAAAGCAAAAAGATTTTACAATTATATTTGCAAATCCCTTTTTAAAATTGGAGTATTTATTGATAATTTAATAATTGATTTACAAAATTCTTTTTGTAAATTATATATTTTAATACTGTATATAATTATAAAATTAACCAACTTCATTTGCCATTTAAGTGACACCTATGGTCCTCCATAGTAAAGTTGAATCTGATCTAATCTAATCTAATCTAATTTATAATTGCAACCTACCTATTCATGGGGTTTTATCAGGTCCTTTTCCACAGGTGTATTATAGTCTGCATTCATAACCCAGGTGCTTGATTTTACACACCTGTGGAAAGGGTCCTGATGAAACCCATGAATATTATGTGATTACAGTCAAATGCTATGTGGTATGGAATATGTGAAGGCCAAAACACTTATGGTTTATTAATGATGGCCATGCATTTATAATTGCTACCTTAATTGTTGTTATTCCATTAAACAGGCCTACAGTTTTAAGCTTTCAATCCGTGACTCTTTTGATTAACCATTTCTATTTCTTGCTAATGCAGTTTTGGAAAATAAAGATATCTAACGAAGATTGGAAAAAGCCTCTTCTTTCATGTTATTCATTACTTTGCAACTTTTTAAAGGTTGCTCAGCCTTGGTGTGATCAGCACCACATCAGGCTCTGTGTGTTGATGTGGGAGCAGCCACAGTGGTGGCCCACATAGGTAGATGTGGCCAGTTGATCAGCACCTTAAAGGCATGTGAGGCAGGGAGACAGTGGGCAAACCAATGAGAGAGGAGAGAGATCCATGCAGCACCCCATAACACAGCTGCAGCTAGAGTCTTCAAAACGCTCCTCTCTAGAAACTAGAGAGGATAACGTGCGTGTGTGTGTGTGTGTGTTTGTGTGAGACAGAGAGAGAGAGAGATTCTTTCCTCAAATACACAAGAATGCATATTTTTCAAAACACACTGTATCAGTCCTTCTCAGAGGGCTGGTATAGTCCTGCGTCTGTGCCCTGCGCACGCGGTGCGTGACGAGAATTGCGCCATGAACGTGGCATTCCGCATGCGGGGGCTGTCGTGTGCCTCCCAACAATTGTTATTGCCCGTCACTGACGCACGTCTTCGACTCGTGCAAATGTGCACGGAGGAGTATACCACTTCCTTCACTATATGTTCACCTCTCTCTCTCTCTCTCTCTTCCTGTACTCTTTAAGCTTCTCCTTTGCCTGTGTTTCTGAGACGCATCTACACAGTCACTAGACTGTTTTCTAACATTTGTAATATCTTACAGCCAGTGGTGTAGTCTAGTTAGCTGTAGTGGGTATACTGTGATGTAGAAGTTAGCTGTAGTGGGTATACTGTGATCAACCCCAAATGTTAATACGTATCCTTGCCTATTTTAAGTGGGTATACTGAGATAGTGATGCTTTTTAAGTGGGTATACTGCGTAGACCTGCGTATCACATAGTAGATTACACCACTGCTTACAGCAAGTCCACGGTAAAGAAGCAACCTCAGTAGCTACAGCAGAGACAGAGATCCTTTTCAGAAGTGTGGCACTACAAAGACATTTTTACACATACAGTAACAGCTTGTGTGTCTGAAAGTGTCAACTCAAATCACTCAACTCTCAACTCTAGGCAAAGAACTAGGCAGTTATTTGCTGTTGAAAAGATGTTTAGCAATGTGTCTTGTTAGGTATTCAAGTCACAACATTTGAAAAAGTGACACCAAATTGGACAATTTAAAAGACATCAATAAAAATGTATGATACAGCCACACTATGTTTGATATACTGGAAATTACACTGAAACAAAAATCCATAATTATCTTTCAAGACAAAACTGAAATGGACAAAACTGAATCTGTGTGTAGCAAATAGGGCTGCACATATTGCAATATGATTTTTAAATGTCAATGAATTGATTCAGTTTAATATTCCAAATGTCTCTTTAA
The DNA here is from genome assembly GCF_046254945.1 of Alosa pseudoharengus. Taxonomy (NCBI): domain Eukaryota; kingdom Metazoa; phylum Chordata; class Actinopteri; order Clupeiformes; family Clupeidae; genus Alosa; species Alosa pseudoharengus. The sequence goes on along the minus strand of NW_027468598.1, from coordinate 13,219,427 downwards.
TTTGTGCCGCCCCTGATTGGTGAGAACACCCGGTGCACAAGAAGCACAGCACCTCTGAACGACTTTGAAGCTCACCAACCAGAAATGCTGTGCCCCTCATGCACTACACACACCCACCAACCAGAAGTGGCATAATCAGGGAGGATGAAATTGATATTTAAGTCAGAAATGTGACAAAATTAACTGTGCACGATTATTTGTAGCTTTTGCAACTAGGTAATTGCATTGGTTCATATTGCGATTGTGATGGCGATAATTGTGCAGGCCTAGTAGCAAATTGCTTTTCCGCAAATAAAAACCCTCTTTGACTCTAATCTGAGGCTACTGATCTGCAGCTTTTTTCCTGTCAGATTGCAGGAAACATATCTAGCTATAACTATTACACCACACACTGAAATGACAAGTACTGGGTCTAATACAGTGTAAGGCACAGAGCCAAAATGGCCAAATTCGAACACATTGCTTTCCTGCTGGTCCTCCGAATCTATGGCACCTCTCTCAGCCAAGAGTCTTCCCTCATTTTTGGAAAACTAGGAGGAGATGTCATGTTTCAATTTCCAATCACATCTGAGGAACACAACAAACATCTCTTCTACAGATGTTTGGGGGACAACATCACGCTTCTGATGAACGTCACTGGAGATGAAATCTATTCACGGTCTTGGAGAATATTCTACAACGACTCAGAGGATACTGCTGCATTCATGCTGCTCAACATTTCCCTGTCTGATAGAGGCACCTACAAAGTTGAGACCTGGAGAGAAGAATACCTCATCAAAAACCACACCTATGACTTGGGAATTTTTTGGATATCAGAAGTTTCACAATTTCATCCCGTCAACGATCCCAAGTCGATCATTGAAAACACTGTGTTAACAGAACCTCTTATCTATGATGTTATTGCTTATGCTCAAATTAATTTTGTTTGGCCTGGAAAGAAAGTGACTCTGTCCTGTGCTGACCCTAAACCTAACCCTACCGCTACATCCAAGGGCAAGGTGGAATGGGAAACTCCAGCAAAACGCCTCTCTGTCGACCCCTCTCTGACCATCATTTATTCTGGCCCAAAACGTCACGAGGAGGAGATGTACATTGAAACGAGAAATTACTCTCTGGTCATCCCATCTGTGAAACTCAACGACTCTGGCTTCTACAAGTGCAAAACTGGAGACGTTTACAGTCCACTTGGATACAAGCTGGTGGTCTGCTCTGTTTCTGACCCTGTCTATGTGATGTTTTCTCTGAATGAGAGCGTTGTTCTCACCTGTGATACTAATTTGACAGCAAGGTACAGGAGTCCTCAGTGGTATCGTCAGAAGGGAGAGGAGGTGGAGCCTCTGATCCCCCTCTTACTCGAGGACATGAGGGGCCGAGTGAACGTGTCCCACCCTCAGAACTCACTCGTCATATCAAACCTCACACCCAACGACAGCGGAATATATCAATGCCTGAGGGAGGGGGAGGGATGGGAAGATTGTTATTCCAGAAGATTCCACCTAGTTTACCTGAACCTTACCGGAATTGACTCTCTTTTCTACCGAGTGTACGCCTCTCTGCTGGGCGGTGGATTAATGGTTATGATCTGCGCTGTGGTTTATGTCAACCTGAAGAACAGGGAAGACCGAGTGTACCAGAAGACGCGCCAGGGAAAAGGTGATCCACCAGGACGGCCAGAAAGAGAAGGAGAGCAGAGGGGAGATGACATCACTATCTGATCATCTGCATTCACCTCTGTCAGAGTCATCTTGTTACCTACTGTACTTATAGTATGTGATTACAGTCATATGCTACGTAGTATGGATTATGTGAAGGCCAAAATACTTAACGCTGACCAAACATTTATTATTGCAACCTACTTATACTATGTGATTACAGTCATATGCTACGTAGTATGGATTATGTGAAGGCCAAAATACTTAACGCTGACCAAACATTTATTATTGCAACCTACTTATACTATGTGATTACAGTCAAATGCTATGTGATGGCCAAAATACTTAACGCTGGCCATGCATTTACATTGTATTTGTATTTGTACTCTGCACAATGACAGTAAAGTATGGAGGACCACAGGTGTCACTTAAATGGCAAATGAAGTTGGTTAATTTGCCATTATAAACAGTATTAAAAAATATAATTTACAAAAAGTATTTTGTAAATCAATTATTAAAATATCAATAAATGCTCTAATTTTAAAAAGGGATTTGCAAATATAGTTGCAAAATCTTTTTGCTTTTCCATTTGCCAAATCCATTTCCATTTGCCAAATCCATCAGTGAAGACCTAGTAGCCTAGGCTTACAGAAAACGTTGGGGAGAAAACTGCTCAGAAATTTTCTTCTAGGTTCAACTCTAGGTTCGCTTCCGTAGGCTAGCTCACTTCAAATTTCAACCAATGCCTCCACCGAAGCGCTAGTCATCGACCAGTGAAAGTACAGGCCAATGAAAGTACAGCGTTACGTAAAATATCCATAAATGGCAGTGCTCCTTTATAGCAAAACTCCAAAGATATTTTATCAACCGTTTCCTTTGAGTTCAGAAGAAGGTGCTCGTGACAGCTGGATTCTAATAGCTTTTCATGGTTCAGAGCGTGGTTAGTTACAATGTTTCATTAAAGTTATTTTAAGGCATTCTTTTCCAAATGATTTGCCAAATGGAAGAGATCCCTTTGCACAGCCAACTTAAAAAGGTGCTGGTGGATTGCAGGTTTTAAAGTTCATATATAAAAAGAGGTGGCCACCGCACACTGTTATATTTCTTAGTGATTTTTATTGAGCAACGCGTTTCGCCAGTTGCTTCATCAGGCTCAATTCAAAAATAAGCAAGTGAGATAAAATAAGGTCCCATCCATCCCAACAGGTGATAGGCCACTGATACATCACAAGACTCAAGTCATCACATCAATTAGTCACATAGTCCATTGACTCAGGTCATCAATTAGTCAATTAGTAAATCTATCACACAGCTCAACTAGTCATCTGAACGCTGAATTTCTGAAGAAATGGGAGCAGATCCTGAATAAGTGCTCTTTGGACTTAACGTTACTAATTATTGAACAAACTAAGCAAGATTCGTCGAAAGTAACAGCAGAAATACAGGCAGTAAAAGAAAATCTGAAGAAAGAGATGGAAAACACACAGCTCACTCAACTGGAAACAGAGACCCAACAGGAATTAACAGCTTTTGAGGAACAACTTAGAGCTTTCAAGATCAAAAAGTATGAACGTGATGCTGAAGACTACAAAAAAGGAGTGGTCTACAGTTGGAATGACCACAGACAGCAAAGACGCAGGCCGCAACAAAGACATTCATGGAATCAGAGGCCAACAGAACGCAGACGTGAACTGTTTCTGACCAGTGAAGAAGACACTAGTGACCAAGGACAAACGAGCGCCACCTCCACAGATGGGAGTTTTTTAGGAAAAACACAAAATCGACGAAGAAAACGAGGAGGGGAAAGAGATCCAAATCGAGTGACCCGATTCCTGGTCCAGAACCAGAAAACACGGTGATCAATATTTCTGATTACAGTTTAACAGCCCCTCAGCTAAGTGTGTTAAGTCGTGGATTGTCGTTTGTTCCAACTAACAAAGTAAATGCATTCAAACTGAAAGTGGATAGCTATACGTTTTTTTAGACAACTGAACTTAAAGCATTTTTTTCATACTAGAATTGATGGGAATGCAATGAGTACTAGGTCTATAGATCCAATTGCCAAATTTAAGAAAAAATCCACCTTTTTGCCGCCTGGTGCCCCGAACTCCACTTTAGCCACATTCTGTAAACTTGTAGAAAAAGATATAAATCTTATGATGAAATCAACAAACAAAAGGAATGCTGGAAATATCAGTGGTGAGGAGAGGAAGGCACTAAAAGAATTACAACAGAACACAGAAATTGTTATTAAATCTGCAGATAAAGGGGGGGCAATTGTAGTACAAAATACCAAGGATTATGTTGCAGAGGCAGTAAGACAATTGAGTGACACCAAATATTATACACAGCTGGGTAAAAATCCAATAGATGAGCACATAAAAAAGAGAGATGAATTGCTAAACCATGCTTTAGAGAGTAAATGGGTTACCAAAAGTCAATATGATTTTTTGAAAATAGATCATCCAATCACTCCTGTATTGTATCTTCTGCCTAAAATACATAAAAGACTGGTGAATCCACCGGGTAGGCCCATCGTGGCTAGTAGGGATTCCCTAACCGAACCCCTGAGTCAATTTGTGGACTTTTTTTATTAAAGACATAGTCAAAATACTTCCATCTTATGTCACTGACACTAGGGATATTTTAAATTTGGTCAGAGAGATGTCTATACCTAAGCATTCCCTTTTGGTAACTTTTGACGTAGAAAGTCTTTACACTAACATCCCGCATGAAGGTGGTTTGCAAGCCATCAAATTTTTTCTGGAGGCCAGTGAGAGTGGCGCACCAGTGGAATTTCTGATGACTCTTACTAAATTCATTCTCAAATCCAACTACTTTATGTTCAATAATAAGTATTACAGTGTCAGGGCACTAGTATGGGGTCTCCGTTTTTTTGGGCACATTTTTAATAGAAAGGTTAACTGTAATGAATTGTCTAAATGTTGCTTAAAAGTGTAACTGTTTATTGAATATGTATTTGCTGTGAACATTGGTGTTTGTATGGATTCATGTGATTGTGGATATGCACACAAATATGGACATTTAAATACTGTAAACAATGTAATGGACTCTAATATCAGGATGACTAAATGTGATACTAAAATTGTGAAACGTTGATTGTGAAATATTTCACTAGTAATAGAAAAAGATCTCTGGATTGCCTCTAATAGGGGAGATGACTAGTTGAGCTGTGTGATAGATTTACTAATTGACTAATTGATGACCTGAGTCAATGGACTATGTGACTAATTGATGTGATGACTTGAGTCATGTGATGTATCAGTGGCCTATCACCTGTTGGGATGGGACCTTATTTTATCTCACTTGCTTAGTTTTGAATTGAGCCTGATGAAGCAACTGGCGAAACGCGTTGCTCAATAAAAATCACTAAGAAATATAACAGTGTGCGATTTGCCAAATGGATTTGGCAAATGATTTGGCAAATGGAAAAGCAAAAAGATTTTACAATTATATTTGCAAATCCCTTTTTAAAATTGGAGTATTTATTGATAATTTAATAATTGATTTACAAAATTCTTTTTGTAAATTATATATTTTAATACTGTATATAATTATAAAATTAACCAACTTCATTTGCCATTTAAGTGACACCTATGGTCCTCCATAGTAAAGTTGAATCTGATCTAATCTAATCTAATCTAATTTATAATTGCAACCTACCTATTCATGGGGTTTTATCAGGTCCTTTTCCACAGGTGTATTATAGTCTGCATTCATAACCCAGGTGCTTGATTTTACACACCTGTGGAAAGGGTCCTGATGAAACCCATGAATATTATGTGATTACAGTCAAATGCTATGTGGTATAGAATATGTGAAGGCCAAAACACTTTTTATTTTTTTCATTTATTAATGATGGCCATGCATTTATAATTGCTACCTTAATTGTTGTTATTCCATTAAACAGGCCTACAGTTTTAAGCTTTCAATCCGTGACTCTTTTGATTAACCATTTCTATTTCTTGCTAATGCAGTTTTGGAAAATAAAGATATCTAACGAAGATTGGAAAAAGCCTCTTCTTTCATGTTATTCATTACTTTGCAACTTTTTAAAGGTTGCTCAGCCTTGGTGTGATCAGCACCACATCAGGCTCTGTGTGTTGATGTGGGAGCAGCCACAGTGGTGGCCCACATAGGTAGATGTGGCCAGTTGATCAGCACCTTAAAGGCATGTGAGGCAGGGAGACAGTGGGCAAACCAATGAGAGAGGAGAGAGATCCATGCAGCACCCCATAACACAGCTGCAGCTAGAGTCTTCAAAACGCTCCTCTCTAGAAACTAGAGAGGATAACGTGCGTGTGTGTGTGTGTGTGTGTGTGTTTGTGTGAGACAGAGAGAGAGAGAGATTCTTTCCTCAAATACACAAGAATGCATATTTTTCAAAACACACTGTATCAGTCCTTCTCAGAGGGCTGGTATAGTCCTGCGTCTGTGCCCTGCGCACGCGGTGCGTGACGAGAATTGCGCCATCAACGTGGCATTCCGCATGCGGGGGGTGTCGTGTGCCTCCCAACAATTGTGCCTGCCCGTCACTGACGCACGTCTTCGACTCGTGCAAATGTGCACGGAGGAGTATACCACTTCCTTCACTATATGTTCACCTCTCTCTCTCTCTCTCTCTTCCTGTACTCTTTAAGCTTCTCCTTTGCCTGTGTTTCTGAGACGCATCTACACAGTCACTAGACTGTTTTCTAACATTTGTAATATCTTACAGCCAGTGGTGTAGTCTAGTTAGCTGTAGTGGGTATACTGTGATGTAGAAGTTAGCTGTAGTGGGTATACTGTGATCAACCCCAAATGTTAATACGTATCCTTGCCTATTTTAAGTGGGTATACTGAGATAGTGATGCTTTTTAAGTGGGTATACTGCGTAGACCTGCGTATCACATAGTAGATTACACCACTGCTTACAGCAAGTCCACGGTAAAGAAGCAACCTCAGTAGCTACAGCAGAGACAGAGATCCTTTTCAGAAGTGTGGCACTACAAAGACATTTTTACACATACAGTAACAGCTTGTGTGTCTGAAAGTGTCAACTCAAATCACTCAACTCTCAACTCTAGGCAAAGAACTAGGCAGTTATTTGCTGTTGAAAAGATGTTTAGCAATGTGTCTTGTTAGGTATTCAAGTCACAACATTTGAAAAGTGACACCAAATTGGACATTTCAAAAGACATCAATAAAAATGTATGATACAGCCACATTATGTTTGATATACTGGAAATTACACTGAAACAAAAATCCACCATTATCTTTCAAGACAAAACTGAAATGGACAAAACTGATTCTGTGTGTAGCAAATAGGGCTGCACATATTGCGATATGATTTTTAAATGTCAATGAATTGATTCAGTTTAATATTCCAAATGTAATTGCGTTGGTTCATATTGAGATTATGATTGCAATAATTGTGCAGGCCTAGTAGCAAATAGCTTTTCCACAAATAAAACCCCTCCTTGACTCTAATCTGAGGCTACTGATCTGCAGCTTTCTTCCTGTCAGGTTGCAGGAAACATATCTAGCTATAACTATTACACCACACACTGAAATGACAAGTATTTCACTGGGTCTAATACAGTGCAAGGCACAGAGACAAAATGGCCAAATTCGAACACATTGCTTTCCTGCTGATCCTCCGAATCTATGGCGCCTCTCTCAGCCAAGAGTCTTCACTCATTTTTGGAAATCTAGGAGGAGATGTCATGTTTCACTTTCCAATCACATCTGAGGAACACAACAAACATCTCTTCTACAGATGTTTGGGGGACAACATCACGCTTCTGATGAACGTCACTGGAGATGAAATCTATTCACGGTCTTGGAGAATATTCTACAGCGACTCAGAGGCTACTGGTACATTCATGCTGCTCAACATTTCCCTTTCTGATAGAGGCACCTACAAAGTTGAGACCTGGAGAGAAGAGTACCTCATCAAAAACCACACCTATGACTTGGGAATTTGTTCAGAAGGTGCACACTTTCAAAGATGGATGAAAAGAGGTTCAGGAGACCAAATGATTCGATTTGACGAGGACACCTTTGATCCAAGTCATGGAGAAACATTGGAAATATATGGAAAAAAAAACATGCCTGGACCGTGGAGATATGCAACTTCTGGTGGAACCATGGTTTATGACGCCACTAACTCTCAGGCATGTTCTAACAGTTTTCCTGGTGAACTGATGAGTGGAATGCAGCTATATCACAATGGATCCTCAGTAAGTTTCTCCTGGGATTTTGGATGCTACTACATCATTATCAGGAAGGGGAGAGATTGCCGTAAAATCATTGAAATTGACATTTTTAGAAGCTTTGGCTCTGTGGGTCCTTTTCGGATGTCCAATCCATTTAGTTTTCATCTAATTAATCATTTAGCTTGGTCTGGAAAGAGAGTGACTCTGTCCTGTGCTGACCCTAAACCTAACCCTACCGCTACATCCAAGGGCAAGGTGGAATGGGAAACTCCAGCAAAACGCCTCTCTGTCGACCCCTCTCTGACCATCATTTATTCTGGCCCAAAACGTCACGAGGAGGAGATGTACATTGAAACGAGATATTACTCTCTGGTCATCCCATCTGTGAAACTCAATGACTCTGGCTTCTACAAGTGCAAAATTGGAGACGTTTACTGTCTATTTGAATACAAGCTGGTGGTCTGCTCTGTTTCTGACCCTGTCTATGTGATGTTTTCTCTGAATGAGAGCGTTGTTCTCACCTGTGATACTAATTTGACAGCAAGGTACAGGAGTCCTGAGTGGTATCGTGAGAAGGGAGAGGAGGCGGAGCCTCTGATCCCCCTCTTACCCGAGGACATGAGGGGCCGAGTGAACGTGTCCCAGTCTCAGAACTTACTCGTCATATCAAACCTCACACCCAACGACAGCGGAATATATCAATGCCTGAGGGGGGGGGAGGGATGGGAAGATTGTTATTCCAGAAGATTCCACCTAGTTTACCTGAACCTTACCGGAATTGACTCTCTTTTCTACCGAGTGTATGCCTCTCTGCTGGGCGGTGGATTAATGGTTATGGTCTGCGCTGTGGTTTATGTCAACCTGAAGAACAGGGAAGACCGAGTGTACCAGAAGACGCGCCAGGGAAAAGGTGATCCACCAGGACGGCCAGAAAGAGAAGGAGAGCAGAGGGGAGATGACATCACTATCTGATCATCTGCATTCACCTCTGTTAGAGTCATCTTGTTACCTGTATGTACTTATACTATGTGATTACAGTCATATGCTACGTAGTATGGATTATGTGAAGGTCAAAATACTGACCAAACATTTATTATTGCAACCTACTTATACTATGTGATTACAGTCATATGCTATGTGATAGCCAAAATACTTAACGCTGGCCATGCATTTACATTGTATTTGTATTTGTACTATGCACAATGACAGTAAAGTTGAATCTGATCTAATCTAATCTAATTTATAATTGCAACCTACTTATTCATGGGGTTTTATCAGGTCCTTTTCCACAGGTGTATTACAGTCTGCATTCATAACCCAGGTGCTTGATTTTACACACCTGTGGAAAGGGTCCTGATGAAACCCATGAATATTATGTGATTACAGTCAAATGCTATGTGGTATGGAATATGTGAAGGCCAAAACACTTCTGGTTTATTAATGATGGCCATGCATTTATAATTTCTACCTTAACTGTTGTTATTCCATTAAATAGGCCTACAGTTTTAAGCTTTCAATCCGTGACTCTTTTGATTAACCATTTCTATTTCTTGCTAATGCGGTTTTGGAAAATAAAGATATCTAACGAAGATCGGAAAAAACCTCTTCTTTCATGTTATTCATTTTCAAATGAGCTTACATTGTCAGTACATACTTTGCAACTTTTTAAAGGTTGCTCAGCCTTGGTGTGATCAGCACCACATCAGGCTCTGTGTGTTGATGTGGGAGCAGCCACAGCGGTGGCCCACACAGGTAGATGTGGCCAGTTGATCAGCACCTTAAAGGTGCAGTGTGTGATTCCAATTCCATACACTTCTGTCAAAAGCATGTGAGGCAGGGAGACAATGGGCAAACCAATGAGAGAGGAGAGAGATCCATGCAGCACCCCATAACACAGCTGCAGCTGGAGCCTTTAAAACGCTCCTCTCTAGAAACTAGAGAGGATAACGTGCGTGTGTGTGTGTGTGTGTGTGTGTGTGTTTGTGTGTGTGTGTGTGTTTGTGTGAGACAGAGAGAGAGAGAGATTCTTTCCTCAAATATACAAGAATGGATATTTTTCAAAACACACTGTATCAGTCCTTCTCAGAGGGCTGGTATAGTCCTGCGTCAAATGTCTCTTTAATTTGTGCCGCCCCTGATTGGTGAGAACACCCGGTGCACAAGAAGCACAGCACCCCTGAACGACTGTGAAGCTCACCAACCAGAAATGCTGTGCCCCTCATGCACTACACACACCCACCAACTAGAAGTGGCATAATCAGGGAGGATGAAATTGATATTTAAGTCAGAAATGTGACAAAATTAACTGTGCACGATTATTTGTAGCTTTTGCAACTAGGTAATTGCGTTGGTTCATATTGCGATTGTGATTAGGATGATTGTGCAGGGCTAGTAGCAAATTGCTTTTCCACAAATAAAAACCCTCCTTGACTCTAATCTGAGGCTACTGATTTGCAGCTTTCTTCCTGTCAGATTGCAGGAAACATATCTAGCTATAACTATTACACCACACACTGAAATGACAAGTATTTCACTGGGTCTAATACAGTGTAAGGCACAGAGCCAAAATGGCCAAATTCGAACACATTGCTTTCCTGCTGATCCTCCGAATCTATGGCGCCTCTCTCAGCCAAGAGTCTTCACTCTTTTTTGGAAAACTAGGAGGAGATGTCATGTTTAACTTTCCAATCACATCTGAGGAACACAACAAACATCTCTTCTACAGATGTTTGGGGGACAACATCACACTTCTGATGAACGTCACTGGAGATGAAATCTATTCACGGTCTTGGAGAATATTCTACAGCGACTCAGAGGCTACTGGTACATTCATGCTGCTCAACATTTCCCTTTCTGATAGAGGCACCTACAAAGTTGAGACCTGGAGAGAAGAGTACCTCATCAAAAACCACACCTATGACTTGGGAATTTGTTCAGAAGGTGCACACTTAGAAAGATGGATGGAGAGAGGTTCAGGAGACCAAATGATTCGATTTGACGAGGACACCTTTGATCCAAGTCACAGAGAAACATTGGAAATATATGAAAAAAAAAACATGCCTGGACCGTGGAGATATGAAACTTTTGGTGGAACCATGGTTTATTACGCCACTAACTCTCAGACATGTTCTAACAGTTTTCCTGGTGAACTAACGAGTGGAATGCAGCTGTATCACAATGGATCCTCAATAAGTTTCTCCTGGGCTTCTGGATGCTACTACATCATTATCAGGAAGGAGAGAGATTGCCGTAAAATCATTGAAATTGAAATTTTTTATGAAAACTACTTTGCTAACATTGTGTTAGCAGAACCTATCTATGCTCCTCCTTATGCTCAAATTAATTTTGTTTGGCCTGGAAAGAGAGTGACTCTGTCCTGTGCTGACCCTAAACCTAACCCTACCGCTACATCCAAGGGCAAGGTGGAATGGGAAACTCCAGCAAAACGCCTCTCTGTCGACCCCTCTCTGACCATCATTTATTCTGGCCCAAAACGTCACGAGGAGGAGATGTACATTGAAACGAGAAATTACTCTCTGGTCATCCCATCTGTGAAACTCAACGACTCTGGCTCCTACAAGTGCAAAACTGGAGACGTTTACAGTCCACTTGGATACAAGCTGGTGGTCTGCTCTGTTTCTGACCCTGTCTATGTGATGTTTTCTCTGAATGAGAGCGTTGTTCTCACCTGTGATACTAATTTGACAGCAATGTACAGGAGTCCTGAGTGGTATCGTCAGAAGGGAGAGGAGGCGGAGCCTCTGATCCCCCTCTTACCCGAGGACATGAGGGGCCGAGTGAACGTGTCCCACCCTCAGAACTCACTCGTCATATCAAACCTCACACCCAACGACAGCGGAATATATCAATGCCTGAGGGAGGGGGAGGGATGGGAAGATTGTTATTCCAGAAGATTCCACCTAGTTTACCTGAACCTTACCGGAATTGACTCTCTTCTCTACCGAGTGTACGCCTCTCTGCTGGGCGGTGGATTAATGGTTATGATCTGCGCTGTGGTTTATGTCAACCTGAAGAACAGGGAAGACCGAGTGTACCAGAAGACGCGCCAGGGAAAAGGTGATCCACCAGGACGGCCAGAAAGAGAAGGAGAGCAGAGGGGAGATGACATCACTATCTGATCATCTGCATTCACCTCTGTCAGAGTCATCTTGACTGTACTTATACTATGTGATTACAGTCAAATGCTATGTAGTATGGAATATGTGAAGGCCAAAATACTTAACGCTGACCAAACATTTATTATTGCAACCTACTTATACTATGTGATTACAGTCATATGCTATGTAGTATGGAATATGTGAAGGCCAAAATACTTAACGCTGACCAAATATGTATTATTGCAACCTACTACTATGTGATTACAGTCATATGCTATGTAGTATGGAATATGTGAAGGCCAAAATACTTGTGATTCATTAATGCTGGCCATGCATTTATAATTGCTATCTTAATTTTTGTTATTCCATTAACCCATTTACTCCTGAAATGCCTGCTAAAAACGCCTATAGAATCCTATGGCATTCTAGACTAAATAACCTTATTTCCTGAGGGTTTTCTGAAAACATACTAAAAATTGTCAACGTCTACCAAAATTTCATATCTAAGCCTCTGTAGCACCTAGAAACATGAAATAAAAAGCATGCTGCGCTACGCAGCATCCAGCGGGAGGGTCAATGTTGCGTCATGCAGCATCCAGCACGAATGGGTTAAATATGCCTACATTTTGTAAGCTTTCAACCTGTGACTCTTTTGATTAACCATTTCTGTTTCTTGCTAATGTGTTGATGTTTTAAACAATTCTGGAAATTGTTTCCTGTTATTCATTTTTAAATTAGCTTACATTGTCAGCACATACTTTTTAAGGGTTGCTCAGTCTTGCTGTTATCAGCACCGCATCAGGCACTGAGCGTTGATGTGGAAGCAGCCACAGCACAGGCAGATGTGTGCAGAGATCAGCACCTTAAAGGTGCAGTGCCTCTAAAGTGACTCTAATCCCATACACTTCTGTCAAACCACCAAACGGGAGACGAGAAAACCAATGAGAGAGGAGAGAACTCCAGCTCTCTCTTACTCTCTCTCTCTCTCTTGCTCACTCTCTCTATCTCTGTGTCCATCATCATTCTGCACTCTTTTAGTTTCTCCTTTGTCTGTGTCTCTAAAACCTTGTTTTTTCAAAGTTGTGTAATATCATACCGTTCTCCCATTTTTGTTGTTATTTGTGTATAAGTGAGCATATATGAGTAAGCATGATTTTTTAACTGTTGGATCTCTTGGATCTCTTTCATAACTAGACCTTTTTTCTTTAAATTTAACCTTCTATTTTACCTCCTAAAGCTTTGATTGAGATTCATATTAATTCACTTTATTCACTGTAAAGTTTTTTTAAATAATTCTATACAAAGGCAAACCCTTAAGGATTACATAACTTTAAAAAACAGCTTGATTCAGGCCCACAGAAAAAGATCAGTAAAAAATAATAATTCTTTTTCAAATCTGACAGTTATTAACTTTAAAACTGTATTACATTGCTATTGTCTCTTATGTTGATGCTGTATCGATACAGTAGCATCTGTATTACAGTAATACATCTTGATACAGGATTACCACACACACACACACACACACACACACACACACACACACACACACACACACACACACACACACACACACGCACACAGACAGACACACACACACACACACACACACACACACACACACAAACTCATACACCGTCACACACACTCAGAGACATGGATAGTTTCAAAGCAGGTGGTGATGAGGTCTGTACCTTTCATACATAAATGGCCCTCAGATAATAACCAAAACTGCAG
>NW_027468598.1:13113202-13200702 GCF_046254945.1 Alosa pseudoharengus | reverse complement strand
GCCCACCCAGTCTTTTACATTTCAAAATCTTTGAATATATTATGCCCATGCCCATGTTTAAGATTGTTTCTTTTTTTTATTGCTGAGGATGGACATCATGACCCTCACTGTCATTTTGTCAACAACCCCGAAACAACCCATCATACAGTGCCTATAAAAAAATAATCTGCTTTCACTTTGACATTAAAGTGGGGAATTTGTGTAAATTATTGTAAAAATAAGGCTAAATTAAATTGATCAATATTCCATTTTTAAAAGCAGTAAAATTGGAAATATCCAAGGGGGGTGAGTATAAGGAGGGTAGGGCAGATACAGTTTTCTGTGGATATCTCGAGAATTGTAGGGCCTACTCATTTCATGTATAGCACCACCTAGTTAAAAATGAAAAAGCAAAAATGAGATGTTGTAATCGCAGGTATATCTCTGACCTGACATGATCAAAACTGCACGAAATTGGAAGTTCAGGATCATTATAACACCCTCTAAATGCACGCCAAGTTTTTTGGAATTCTGTTCATGGGGGGCCATACAATAAATTAATTTATGTATACATTTACTGTACACCAACAGTTTTCTGTGAATATCTTGAGAACCGTAGGGTCTAGGATGACCAATATTTTGCGTATGTTTGCCTCCAGGGGCCATGTTAACCCATTGCACACATGTGCATAAACAGATACACACACACACACATCTATTCACAGTAATCATATGACACATACTCACACAGTGGATATACAGTATGTAGGCATGCATGTACATGCACACACACAGGCACACACACAAGCACATGCACGCACACGCGCGCGCGCACACACACACACACACACACACACACACACACATTATGAACAGGCAAGATGGGGGTGGGATTGTATAAAATGTATTTTACATGTGAAATCTATGAACTAATCATGTTTTGGTACTTGTTGTCTAGCAGATACCAGTGAGAATTGAGTGTGCATTTCAGATGAGACAGTTAGAATCATATATGCCTTTCACCTTTTGTTTTTAGCCAGATACCCTGACTTTGCTGAATTACTGAAGCTAAGCAGGCTTAGTTAGTACTTGGATAAGAGACCTCCTTGGAAGAGTAGGGTCCTGCTGGAAGTGGTGTTGGTGGCTGACCAGTATGTGGCACTCTTCCCTGTGGCCAAAAGCCACCAAACAAATATCAATCCCAATGCCCTATTGTAGTGACAGGGACACTGTAGGCTACTGCAGAAGATGTTTTCCTTTGCATGAATGTTAATGTTAATTGAGGCCCTGACTCACCATGGTTGTTAAAGATCCCATGGCACTTATCGCAAAGAGTAGGTGGTTCCCTGATTTGCTGGCTACCTGGTTCATTCAATTTGGCCTTGTAATCATCCTCCCAGTGTGTAATTGGTTCATTCACTCCTTCACTCTCCACCTGAAACTAGTGTGTGGTGAACATTCTGGCACATAATGGCTGTTGTGCATCACTCAGATGGGTGCTACACATTGGTGGTGCTCAGTGAGATTCTGCCTCTCCTGTGAAGCACTTTGAGTGTCAAGAAAAGTGCTATAACTGTAATATGTTGTTGTTACATTAACCCTTCTCACCCCACCCTACCCCTTTTTACTCCTGTTAAATATATATATATATATATATATATATACTTTACATTTGATGTTTGTTAACATTGTTAAATTATGGTGATTCACTAGTCCCCTACAGTATTTTGAAGGAAGGAACCAGTTCTGTATGCATTATTGTAACAGATGGGCTAGGTTATTGGTAAAGTAGTTGATGAATAGCACACTACACATGCACACACACACATGCATGCACACACATGACATGCACAAACACGCACACAAACACATTAACACACACACACCCTCACACACATGCACCCACACATACAAACACACCTACATCCACACACACACACACACACACAAACACACCTACATCTACACACACACACACACACACATACAATACACACACACACACACAAACACACCTACATCCACACACACACACACAAACACACCTACATCCACACACACACACACACACACACACATACAAACACACCTACATCCACACACACACACACACACACACACACACACACACACACACACACACAAACACACCTACATCTACACACACACACACACACATACAATACACACACACACACACACAAACACACACACAAAAAAAAAACACACACAAAAAAAACCTAACTTACATGCAGGCGCACACACACTCAAAAAACACACACAGAAGCACACAAAAACAACCACACACCGTGCACACACTCAATTACAAACACACAAAAAAGGAACAAAGTAGGAAATGAACACAATTTGACAAAGGTGACATATTTTTGTTGAAAAAAATGTGCTGGACTGGGCGGCGGTCATCTAGTTTTGTTGTTGTTTGACGGACAGGCTGCGCCCACTTTGTTTGTTTTCTGTTTTTGGAGTAATTTACAGTTTATTTACAGTGTACTCACGGGATGGGCAGCTAGTGGATTGTGAGATGTTTCTTCAATGGTTACAGTAAGTAGGTCACCAGACCTACAACTGAAAGAGGCCGTAGTGAAAGGTCTGGCAAAGCATATTGTGGAATCTCATTGCTTGGTGATGTCTGTGATTTCCAGACTTCAGGCAGTCAATGATTGCAAAGGATTTTCCTCCAGGTATTAAATATAATCATTATAGTTATAGTTATGTAAGCTATAGCCTATTTGTCGAATTGCTTCTGAGCCTCAAAAATGTCTGTAATTAATAAATGGTTAATGCTGTATTTTTGTTTACCCCTTGAATTAAAGCACATCTTGATTGGATAGTAAGGTGGTGATGTAGCCTACATTTCGTGATGGCAAAATTACAAAACTAGTGTCACAGTACAAATACTTGAATCTGACAGTAACTCATCAGCAGCCTTTCAACAATTGTTTTCTATGTACTGTTCAACTGCAATCTATTTCCACGGCTTCGTACAGTAGCCTATT
This sequence comes from Alosa pseudoharengus, assembly GCF_046254945.1. NCBI lineage: Eukaryota > Metazoa > Chordata > Actinopteri > Clupeiformes > Clupeidae > Alosa > Alosa pseudoharengus. The sequence goes on along the minus strand of NW_027468598.1, from coordinate 13,197,706 downwards.
CTGGGGCAATTCCATGGAAAATTACGTTTTTTGTAACATCCATAACGCCAATAAAATGTAATGGTATGGTATGATGTGAATGATAACATGAAATTTGAGCATTTGCTATTTTTGGCTGAAGAATGTACAAAAATGCACAAAAAAGGAATGTTATCATTCACATCATACAAATGCCAAGGCATTTCACTGGCTTTATGGATGTGACAAAAAGTCAATTTTCCGTGGAATTGCCCTGTGTAGGGTAGCCTAGGTAGCCTAGGCTTCAGGTAGACCTACGTCCCTGACCCTGTAGTCCTTATACGTTAATAGCAAATGATTGCCTGGTTTGAATGTGGGCCTGCCTCAAATTACTCTAAAATAAGCTTAATTGTACGTACATACCTGAATTTACAACGCTACTAAAAATGTTGGTATTGTTTCCGCTAGATGGCAATATGGACCAAGGAGAAGCAACGAAACAATACGTCTCGAAACAAAAGTTATCATACTTCCTGTTTGGTACTACGTCATCTCTTGGTCTTGCTTTGCTGCGGCTGTGTCTGGTGCTGCTGCTGTTCTGTGTGTGGGGGGATTTTGACTGTCGCGCTACTCAACGGTCCGGGGGGACGGCTGTTTGTCTGTGATGTAGTTTGACTTTTAAACTACTAACTTCAATCTCGTATCCATCTGTGACCCATTCGGTATTGCGGTTGACAGTTTGAAGGGTAAGGCTGTTCTGCTTATGTTCCATGACGTTAGAAATGGGTGGCTGTCTCTCGGAAATTGATCAGTTGAACAAGCAAGATAACGTTAGCTATGTTGCTAACATGAACTGTCACTGGATGACTGACGTTGTCAGTGTTTGTTTGTCAAAACTGGCAGTCTACAACGGTTATGTTTTCCTCGTATATTCATGTTACATAATCGTCACTGATGATGCTGTTCAACTGACAGATAGGTTAGTACCATAGACAGTAAAAGACAGTTAGCACGCTCCCTGCTATTAGTCTTCTACTCTGGTGGATGACTAGCAAGCTAACGCAATTAAGGTTAGCAAGGACAGTTAGCTGAATGCTAATGTTAGCATGGGCTGCTTCACTGAACTCAGTGGAACTGTTTCAAGTATAGATCTTCTTCATATTGATTCATTTTTGGATGACAGGTGATTATTCAGACCCATTTGTGGTCAATGTTTACTCGTTCAATAACCATCACACACACATTGTGTTCAGTAGTCTAGGTAGAAGTAACGTTAGGCTATTGAATTATACAGTCAGGTGTTTCCTGTCCTTGAAGAGCAATCAAGTAACATTAACATAATTAACGTTAACTTAACTAACTGTTAATGAGTAGTTATCGTTAGGACTATTTTAGTTTGGCGATAGTTCATGTAAGTGAACACGTTAAAGTGAGCAACCTTACACTTGCACTCAACTAATGCGACCTTTGTTATTCTGACTTTTATTATTATACAATAGGATTTGAAAGACCGCGCTATGGCTCTCTCCCGTTCCTCCAGTGAGATGAATGGCGCCGCATTCCCCTCGCCCACCGCCGAGATGGCCGAGATCAATCGCATTCACTACGATCTGGAATACACGGAGGGCATCAGCCAGCAAATGCGGGTCCCTGAGATGCTGAAATACTCCACTGACGACCAGGAAAAGGGGTTCTTCGATGCACCCCACAGCGTCATGATGCATGTGCCCGAGAGGATCGTGGTGGCAGGTGTGTGGTCTGTGTTGAGAGTAGTGTGTAAGGAAGAGGCCATGGCTGTTAATGAATGCTCTAATGTGAAGAGATTAGCAGGCGACTGTAAGTCAATTAAAGTGAAACTAAAACGGTTAGAAAAGTAGGCCTAGATGAAAGTCCATTAAAGGGAAACTGCATTTCTGTGGAACCAATGCATCTGTGGCAAATGAGGTTGCATATTGTCCTCATTGGTCAATGGAGAAAAAGAATGACTGACACATTTTCAGTGCCACAACAGAGGTGCATTAAGGTTAAGCTGAAGGTGCTGTGTTTCCCGGTCTCAGTGTTTCCCCCCCACTCTCTATGACGCTCAGGCGACGGTGACGATTCCCAGTTCCCCAGACCTCGAGACCTGGACCTTATCCAGTCCACTCCACTGGAGGGGGTGGCCCTGAAGACGCCCCCGAGGGTCCTCACCCTCAACGAACGGCCCCTGGACTTCCTCGAGATGGAGCGGTCCAGTGCTCCCAGCCAGCCCACTGAAGAGGTAAGGGGACTGTACCTTCAATGTTCAAGAGGACCTTTATTACATGACCTATAGAAATCGCTTACACTGAATCCACGCCTATTTGAGAATTACATAAGACTGTTTGTGGTTTTGAATTGGACCATGCACTGACTTGTACAATGTTTTTGTGTCCAGAGACACTGATGTTTGGGTGGCATCTTCCATTTTAAGCCTCTCACCGCCAGTAGCCTCACCGCCAACAGCTTTATAGACTTTTGGTCTGGTGAGCTACCTCTGTTGGCATCTAAAAACATGCAAATACCTGGCTAATATATCCAGCTGGCAGTGATAAAAGCTTGCCAACTTTGTAACTGCAAACTTTTGGCCCCGATGTTGGCAATGTCGCTGCAAGGCTTTTCATACATTTTTACAGTGCCATCTTTTACATATTTTTTTTTTCAAAAGTGTAGTAAAGCGGTAGTGTCTGCATCCAGCACCACTTACCCGAGTTCGAATCTGGCCTGAGGTCATTTTCCAAACCCATTCCCCATCTCTCTCTTACCCTCAGCTCTTGTCCACTCTTCACTGTCCTGTCTATTAAAAGCTAAAACACTCAATAATAAAAAGTGGCTTGCAAGTTGTTGCACAGAATTGCTTTAATTATGGCCTCAAAGAAGGGTTGAATACAGCATGGTGGGATTGTTGCCTGCACTGACCACCGTGTGGTTCGGTGTGTTGCCCTCAGGTGCGGTCACATGGCCGTCTACGCAGAGAGCGCTCCGCCAGCGAGAACACTGCCACACGCCAAAACGGCCAGCTGCCCCTCAATGACTCCATGTAAGTTACTTCAGGATACACACACACACACATTATTTTCCACGCATGCACACATAACTGTCATGTCATGTTGCTACATATATCCTACACACACACACACACACACACACACACACACACACACACACACACACACACGCGTGCGACCAGACCATATGAGAGGGGTTTCAAAATGGAATCACCAAGCCCCGCTTATTTATTCTCCTTTCTATTTCATCCCGATGCTGTTTATGTGTTTGTGTGTATGTGTGTGCGTGCATGCGCATGTGTCCAGTCAGAAGAATGCGAGTTCAGTTGCTGCATGCCGTCAGGCCCACGTGTTGCTTCTCTGCTGCTTGTGTTGTGACTATCCTGTGACTGTAGCCTGCCTGTAGGCCTGCTAGATGAACTTTACAGATCTCAATATCCTCTTCCCTTGTTGTCCAAACAAAGTCATAACTCAACAACTCTAACAATAATGGCAAAAACAACAGTTTTGAGTATCGCTCTCTATAGCTGATGTGAATGACAACATCCACACTGAATACTACAATGATAATGATGAGGTTGGGGATCACTTTCAGAGCGACTTTAAGAACAATAGAAAACTGACAGAGAGTCGGAAGCCAATAAGACTTTCTGTATCACCAGACAATGACTTAGTGTAGTGTGTGAACCATGATTGCCAAAAGCTGATCAGATAATCTAGTAGCCCAGACATTAGTAGCAAGTCAAGTTTCACTTGCTTATCATTTAAATGAACACAGCATGTTCTGACTGTCCTCCTCTGGGGTGTGGCACCCAATAGAGATTATATTATTCATTTTCCCCATTAACCAGGTCAATTACTATGTAGTTCTTCAATGAAGATAGACCGTAAACCAGTTTATATGTCAGGATGGCACTGTTTAAGCATTGAGAGTGCTCTCCCCTGCTGGTCATGGAAAGGTACTACAACTCCTCCAGCTCCTCTGTGCTGCACCAGCAGTGCACTCCTACTGTATCTGGATGCGAGCCTCACCCCACCCCCCTCTTGGACTCTCTCCCTGACACAGAGTCCTGTGTCGTCGCTTCTCTCCGCTCTCCCCCGTGATGTAACGTTAGCGACTCACACGCTTCTCTACAGACCCTTCAGCCAAGCCTGTGCTTTTACAGTTATTACATAAGACACGGCGCACTGCAGGCTTCTGAGTCCCTCCCCCTCCACCCCAGCTCACCCACAAGGCCAAACTGGACATCCCTCCATCCTTTACAATCACTCCGTCTCACCCCTCCATCCTTTACAATCACTCTGTCTCACCAGGTCCTCCATCCTTTACAATCACTCCGTCTCACCAGGTCCTCGTTGTTGTTGTTGTTGACAGAAGTCATGGGCATGTTCAGTGTGAAAGTGTGCTGATGGATGTGTGTGATGGTGGAGCATCTCTGTTGCAGTAGTATGGCATGCTGTCTGTTGGTGCTTGAGGGCTGGTGCTTCTGGGCTTATTTTGCTTTGTCTTTTTTGTTGTTGTGGTTGTCATGTTTTACTTTTATTATACTGCTGTGTTGTTGGCACAGGTCCATGTTCCTTGGTTAATCCATAGATCTGAGATTCCTGATAGCTGGTGAAACTCTTTTTTTTTTTTTGTTCTTGTTTTTTTTTTTCCCACTCACTTTTTTTGTGTTTGTTGCATCGATTGTGGTTGTTGTGGGAGTTTTGTTCGTTCTTGTGTGATCTTAGACATTTGTTTCTCTAGAGAGCACTCCAAGGATGTGGTAAACATTTGGACCACAACCTGTACACTTTTATTGTAAAGGTTCTGATTATCCCTGGCATCTACGTCAGTGTCAGAATGTATCACTTCAGGATGCTAAGGATAATCAAATGGGTGCTACTAAATCACCCATAGGAGCTGTCAGCATCACATCAATGTTAAATGAGAGGAATTGGACACACTGTAAAACTGGTTGCATTGGGTCCTTGATATGCTTGATATGACACTCTTCCCTGTTGTGAAGCTCATGGCCAGTAGAATCATTGCTGTGTGTGTGTGTGTTTGTGTATGTGTGTGTGTATGTGTGTGTGTTAGAAAGAGAGAGGTGGCCCTGACAGTTTCTAACTGCTGTCTCCATCTCCGGTGTGATGGAATGCCTCTCCTTCTTTCTTTCATTTATTTCATTTATTTATTTCTCTCCTTCTGCCTTTACATGTCATTCTCTTACACTCAGTTTATCTGTTCTTACCCCCTGTAAGCTAATTTCTGCGCTTCTTGCCATTGTTCTCACGTGTTCTCTCCCCCTTCTCTCTGTCTCTCTCTCTCTGTCTCTCTCTCTCTCTCTCTCTCTCTCTGTCTCTCTCTCTCTCTCTCTCGCTCTCTCTGCCCTCCCCCCTTTTGCTCACTCCCTGCCCTCTCTCCGGTGCTTCCCTGGGGGTTGTGCGTGGGGCGTCGGATGCGCGCGCCTGTGTGTGTCTGTGTGTGTGTGTGTGTGTGTGTGTGTGTGCGCGCACTCATGTGCAGTGTGACCCCGTCTCTCCCGGCCCCCGTGCGAGCCGTGGTGCCCCTTGGTGCCCCCGTGGAGGAGGGCGAGTGGCTGAGCTCCCCCGGCGGCCTGCTCTCCTTCCTGCAGAGCAGCACGCGCCGGGCCTACCAGCACGTCCTGGAGGTCCTGGACGAGAACCAACGCAGGTGACCCCACGCGCCCATCAACACCCACGCCAAAGAAAATACACACCTCAGTTACCCCTCTGCCACCTCAGTAATATCCTCTAAATGCTTCGGCTCCTGTGCAGTCCTACCCATCTACGAACTTCATTTTGGTCACTCTTTGGTCATTTTGGTTATGGTTTGGTTTTGTTGTCGTTGTGATTATTGTTTTCGGTTTTGGTTTGGTTTATTGTGTGTGTACATTTTGTTTGAGAGATCCAGGCCATGTGTAAGTGTGTAAAGGGCAGAGGTTTTGAGTTTGTGATCGTTCACAGTCAGATGTTGGCATCCATGTGTCAGTGTCCCATTTCTCTTTTACGTGATGTGGTGTCAGTCCACAGGTGCTTGGCCCTCTCTTGTGGCCTTACTTTGTTTGTTTGTTTGTGGTTTTATTTTGTTATTTATTTATTTGTAAACTGTCATCATTGTCATTCATACCTGACGTGCTGCTATTCCTGAACCATGGCTTGGCTTTTTCTTTTTGCTCATTTTTTCTTACCTCGCTTCCTTTACCTGTAACCCTCCTTCCCCCACTGCTGCTAGTCATGGCTGTTTTACTGCTTGATGGAATCTGTGTCTAAAGTGACTAAAATAATGTAGATATTTTTGGCACAAAATTCAGTGGTCATATTCACAAAGTATTGCATCTTACCACTAAGAGTACTCCAAAGTTGGACTACAAAGTGTTCAACTAAAAGTTTCCTCTTACAACCTATTCACAAAGCTGCCGAGACCAACTTTTAGTAAAAGGGGAACAAAACCAATCCTAAGCTAAGGGAAAAGTTCTGATGCTATGGCTGACGTCAATTCTTAGGCACAATCTTAATTTCAGTGATTGGTTGATGACAAGTTGGCAGGTTTGTCCTGGTGGGTAGGCATGCGCTAAATGGCCTACCTCAAAAGATGAAAAATCAGATCATTAAATAAATATCACAGCCACAAATGATATGTTAATGGAATATGCAACTTATTGACAGTGTATTTTTAAAACGTTTTCAAAATGATTCTGTATGATGACACGTTTGCGTAGTTCTGTGGCCTTATTGCTTACAATATACACAGCTATTCCCCCACGATAGGGATCTGTGATTCTGTATGTGCATTTCAAAACATTGCAACGTGGCATAATAGAAACTACTGTGTTAAGGTCATTTGTGAGTCAGAAGTTAAGGCTAACTCTTAATCTTAATCTCTTAACAAACCCATTATTTGTAGAAGTTTTTACTAAAACGGCAGGTTAGGAGCTACTCTTAGCCTTAAGATTCTTTGTAGGCCTAGTAAGGGGTTCAGTGAGTGCAGGGTTAATTTTCATTTTTAATTTTTTCCTGTGTGTGTGTGATCTGATTTCATTGTTGTCCCTGTCCTCCTCGCTCTCCAGCAAACCTGTGCTGAGAGGAGGCTCTTCCTCTTCCTCTTCAAATCCTGGGCCTGACTCCAGGTAACTCCTCTGTCTCCACTCCCTCTCTACACCACCCTGTCTCTCTCTTAGCCTGTCCCCCTGGTACTGCCTCTCCTTTCCATTCAATAATACGAGAAGCAATGTGTGTGTTTTGTGGCCTTTGATGGTAATTTTGATACCACAGATGAATGAAGTCCCAGTCAGGCAATGGTAGGACAAATCAGGAACACAGTTTAATAGTTTTTTAGGGAATAGTCAGGATCTAAGTATCCTTCCAGGTTGACGGGGGGATGGCGTTGGTCATCCCATCTTACGTGGACCACACTGAATCAGAACCTGATTAGTGCCACCCTGGCAATCCAGACCAAATAGCTACTGGTTCAGGGGATACACTCATTGCAGAACAGAGAAACACTGCAAAACCATAATATTCCCCCTTATCTCTAAACACATAGTCACACATAGATATAGTCAGGGACAGTGCAGAAAAAGAATGAAATAAAAACATCTCTCTTTATGTCATCTCATATGTGGAAGAACACATAGCAGAGAAATGGCTAACTTAGTTTAATTCTTTTATACAACCACAATTCTGACTGAACGTAAGGACACATTAAGACACAAACTGCTTAGGAATATAAAAATAATAAGCTCTGATTCCAATACTCAACCTGTTATTCGGTCTTCAGGAGGAGTGTGTGCAGTTAGTGCCTTCTGATAATGTGGCTGAATGTGTTTAATTATTTCATTGTGTGTGTTGGCTTTTCTATTAGGTGTGCTCTCACCACAATGGACACAACATTGGAAGGAGGACCCGACGACATGGCTGTAGTTGATGCAACAACGCTCCGGCGACAGGTACATACCTTAGCTCAGACAAGGATGAAAATAACTCAGTGGATATAGATATTGTTCACTGATTTTATTGTTTTTTTTATATAGAAAATAACCAAATGACATGTTTTGATATAGAAATTGTTCACTGATTTTATTGGTTATAAAAAACAACCAAATGACATGTTTTGATTTATGGCTGAAGGTGGATACATTTGCACCTAACATGATGGAACACTGAAAGGTCTATACAGGATGTCATTGTTAGTTCCTAGGGGGAATTAGGGCTGTATGGGTGATTTTCCTAACAGCTCAGTGCTGCCTTCTGCAGATCATCAAGCTGAATCGCAGGCTACAACTGCTGGAGGACGAGAACAAGGAGCGGGTGAAGCGTGAGAAGATCATGTACTCCATCACCGTAGCGTTCTGGCTCATCAACACCTGGGTGTGGTTCCGTCGTTAATGCCACTTCACTCCAAAGCCGCCCCTATTGGCCACTGACCCTGTCCCTGTTGAGGGAGCTTAGAGCTGGAGGAGAAAGCTAAGCCATGCATTGCCTGTGTTCTGTGTGTCAAAAACTGTTTGCCAAATATTGCTCTCTCTCTCTCTCTCTCTCTCTCTCTCTCTCTCTCTCTCTCTCTCTCTCTCTCTCTCTCTCTCTCTCTCTCTCTCTCTCTCTCTCTCTCTCTCTCATAGGCTATAGCTGGAAAGCCTTGGTAGGGGAACAGTGTGTATTTGGGTAAAGGGATACTTGTATTCATTTTGGATTCTTTCTCGTTTTATTTTGTTATACATATGGAACTTGTAAATGTATTATTATTTTTATATGACTTCAATTGTTTTTTCCTTTGTTCCTCGGTTTTGTATGTTTTTAAGACCATCCTGCTGTTAGCACAAAAAGACGCAAGCTTGAGTGACCTGTATATACTTCCTCTCAGCTCTCTGAGAGATCTGGTTGTATTTATCATTTCTAGGATGACCACTTTCCGCACATGGAAGCAAGCTGTTGGTGTATTATAAAATAATAGGACTGATATTGTGAATGCATATTTAAAGTATAGCATTGTACAGCATCCTCATTATGCAACACGTGTATTTCTGTAGCATTCTGCAATCAAACATTTAAATTAATTTCTAATCAGTTTCCCCTGTGTTAATTTATAAGACCATTCTGATCATCCTGTCATTTTATTTTTGTGTCATCTTCATACAAGGTCAATAAAATGTTCATTGTGTCATTTTTTTGCGGTCAATAATATTATATCACATACACAAATTGATTAAATTAACAATGGTGAAGTATTTTTTTCTGAGTCTTATTTTGCAACGTTGAACGAGAAACATGTAATCATGCACATACATGTCATTTTGGTGCAGGGTCAAAAATGTTACAGATCAAAGAACAGTGAGTTTTTATTTATTTATTTACAGTAACGTTTCAAGTCCTTATGGCCCTTCCTCGGACTTTATTTTTGCAATGTTGCCTCGTGTTGGTTCCGTTTTTAAACAGCCCGGAACTAAATAGGGGTGTTCAGGGGAAGGTTATCAGCGATGCACAGCTCTTTGGACAGCTGTCATGGCGTCAGGACTCCTTGCATCCCGTGGCGTGCTAACGCTCGGACTTCACTATCAGCATGTCTGCCGTTCCGTTCTTGTCACACAGACCCGACAAAAGAAGCGTTGGATGAAGGCTTACACACGTATAATGGAAGCCAAGCTTAAGCTCGAGGGACCCCCGCCACCGAAGCGACGGTTAGTTTACCATCCAGCTAGCATGCCCTTAGCCAACGCTAGACAACATCAAGTGCAACTGTGGCTGACCCCTAGGTCTAGTGTCTTGTAGATAAGGGCATGTATTTATGTTGTTGGGCACTGCGTGCACACAACATCTATCCATCTAACCTTTGTCTATTTTATTTGGTAGTGACTTGGAGTAACGCTACATTTGCATGGGAACTAGTTACATACGTAACGTTGTGATCAGTCCGGTCTCTTAACGTCAGTGGTGCCCTCATTCATTAGATTCCGTGTTGATGTTAGTGCCAGTAATCCGTTAAACCCTGACTAGTCTCTTTTCATAGGATGTACTCGCAAGGTTTGTAAAAGGATGCAGACCAAGACTGATTGGGTTATTAGATAACGGTAATCCCCCCCCCCCTGGATGCATACTCTGTCTGGCCATGACTAGACAAAAGTGCCACCTTTGGTTGTGTTCTTCATTCTGTGATCTTATACACAGTCCTGGCTCTGTACATGAGAAACAAAGTGTGTGGCTCCTACTGCAGAAAGAAGGTTATAAACAAGCAATACCTAGACAATCGGTATAGTGTTTCAGTAGCATGTAATGGAGGGGTCTATAGTTTTATTGGCTTTTCAACATATCAGCAGCCTATTGCAAAACCGTACTGTGGGTATTGCATCTTCAAGGATTATACAAATTGTATGCGCCAGTGAAACACTAAACCTGGTTCTGTGGATTTCACTGATTGTGGATGATTCACATAGACCTGGCCATGATGTCACTCACATGTCCCCTTATTATCTCCACCTTCATCTCTCGTCACCCACCCCCCCCCAGCTCAGAGAAGCCAAACTGGGATTTCCATGCAGAGGTGGAGGCGTTCGGTGCCCGTTTGCAGGAAAACTTCCAGATGGAGAGGCTGAAGGCGGCCTTCGTGAACCCGTGCTACGTACGCGTGGAGCAGGAGCGACGTGGCGCCTTGGGCCTGGAGCCTGAGACGGCCGTGCTAGCCCTGAAGGACAACAAGGAGCTCCGCACCAGAGGCGTTGCCCTCACACGGGACTTCCTGTCGGACTGGTGCCGTGCCAGCTTCCCCAGCCTGCCCGCCGAGGGAGCATCCGCCCTGGTGGACCACCTGATGACACCCGAGGTGGTGTGCCACGTGGCACGAAACCTGGGTGTGGAGGACCTGACGATGAGTGCCGAGGTGCCGGTGCCTGACGATGTTCTGTACGGAACATTCTGCGCGGTGGTGGCTGCGCTGGAGGAGAGCAGTGGGCCACAGAGAGCCGGACTCTTCCTCAGGGTGGGAACTGGGCGCTGCCTGTCAGAATTCACAAACCTGCTCAAGACCCTGTCTGTCCCTTAAGATGCTGGCTTTTAGAGATCACCTCTCAGCCTTCCATTGTTATTAAAGATTTGTTTGATCTTGTAGATGCAGACAACATATTGTTATACCAGATTAGTCTCATTTAGTGGATTCAACTTTGTATGTGTACAAACTAGATTTTTTAAGATTACAAAACATTGCTTTAAAACAAACAGTATGTGACTACTAGAGAAGAACTGGAGTATGTTTATTCTGCTTCATTGTTGGTTCATGTGTTTGCCCGCAGGATTTCCTGACCACGCAGCTGATTGGTAAGGATCTGTTTGACCTGTGGTCAGTGGTGAACCCCATGGGCCTACTGGTGGAGGAGTGCACCCGCCGAGGGCTGCCCCTTCCCGAGCCTCGTCTCCTTCGCTCAGCTGGGGCCAGCACTGTCCTGCCACTCTTCTTTGTGGGCCTCTACTGGTATGTCCAGACACTAACATTACTCTACCACCGTTCACACTGCCCTTATTATCTACACACAAAAATATCATTAGTCATCATCAGCATTCTTATTATTGGTTATTATTTGCATTTTTGTATTAGGTTGTGATATGTGATAATGTGATATAGGTTATAAATATATATTTTTATTGAGAGATTATTAACATTTGTGTGTGTGTGTGTGTGACATTTGTGGCCTGCTGCATCTGTCTGTCTGTGTGATAAGTGATAAGAAACTCCTGGCGGAGGGTCCTGGTGAAACACTTCTAGCTGCCGAGGAGGAGGCCGCCCGTGTGGGTCTCAGGAAGCTCTACGGATACACAGAGAACCGCCGGCCCTTGGATTTCAGCCCAGCCCCGCAACTGCACGCGTCCCAAAGCAACACGCAAGCACTCAGCAGCGGTTAGAAGGGAGCTCACACGTTCTCACAAACAGTCAACGCTGTTGTCATTCGCCAGAGGACTTTCAGCCTATTTCTCAAAAAAAGAAACCAACAAGAACTGGTATTTTCTTGATCGGTTAGACAAAAAAGTTTGAACAGGCTGAACAAAGATATAGTACTCAGCAGAGAACACGGTGAGAAACAACCACTCACACACCTCAAAACAGGACAGAGACATTGAGCTGTAAATCAGAGGCATTTCATTGGATGTCCTTGTTTTGTCTATTTTTTTTGTCTGTCATTGCAAATGTATTATTAATACTCATGCAAAATATTCATGAATAATAAAATAGTTATTTCAGAAAAGGAGAAGGTGGTGGTAGTGCTTTATTCTCATTCATCTGCATGAAGAGGGTAGTTTCGGCATGCTCAGAGAGAGTAAATTATTAAGAAAATGATCAACGGTTGATGGTTTTAGAGATTGGGGAGGGGGTGGTTGCATATGTCTTCTATTGTGTCATTTCAAGTGAGCTAGCTTACATGGCCTCTGGTGGAAACAGACTAGCTTCAGGCAAGAGCGCTTCAGTCTTTATTATTAATTGTGTGTGTGTGCGCGGGCGCATGTGTGTGTGTGTGTGAGTTTCCTTCTCTGTTTACAAGCTTACACTGAGACTGGTGAAGATGTGCCTGTTAAGAAAACAGGAAGTGGCACAGCCACAAACAGGAAATGCAGTGCTTGCGTCTTGTCTGTGTCACTGCTGTGCCCAGGCTTTGTCAGGAAGTCATCAAGCCCTCATTATCAGTGGGTGAGCCTGATTTGCATAACCAGAATTCCAGCAGTAACTTTGAGTGCAAACTGGCTGTTTATAAAGATTTTTTGTACATAAACTTGTTTATAATTTTAAAACAGTGTGATTAGATGAACTGTATTGCAACTGTATACCAGAGAGCAGCCACTTGGCAAGAAATTGGCAAATAATGCATTTTACACCCCTTACCTGACCTGTTTTAGTCCACATTGCAGTTCCCATGTATGTCATTGATCTACAACCACATTTATCCTGTTTCCACAGGTCAGTTGCTATATTGACAAAGCTTTTTTCAAATATACACACAAAAGCCCAAGCCTGTGTACTCAGCACATACAGTACATGCAGTAAGCTAAGTGTTCTTCTATTATGATTTACTCTGTTCATAGGCTACCTGGGGCCCAACTGTAAAAGTGATTAAGGAAATGAATGATATTGATAGTCATCAAGTTGCAATACCTTCATACATTTAGGCATATAGTAGCAAAGACTACAAATGTTGACTCTTCCACATTTAAGAGTAGACTGTGCAGGTAACACAACTGTGGTTGGCAAAACAGCATAACTACCGGTACTCTTGGACAGGCTTTTTCTGAACTGAATCTTATCAATCCAGTCAGTCTGCGCCTCCCTGGTTCAGAGTGGCATGCCACTGGCTTGCCGAAAGTTGACCTGCGAAGCGACAGTCAATTATTGTAATAATTCCTAGGTTCCTGCGACATATCAAGGCTTCAACTACAGATTGATATGGAGTTGACCAGGGATGTCAAAGCACAAATATCTTCTCTTTTTCTGAACTCCATGCAAGACATAATTAAGTTTCTTTTGTACGGTATTGTCTAATGCTATTCAACACCGTCTGCCTAGTGGTATGTCAAAAAGAAAAAACAAATATTCCAGGGCGAGTGTAACCCGCTGTGTGTGAATTAGGTCATGCAAACAGCGAATTGCAAGACAGTTTTGGTTTGCTGGGTGGCGCTAACTCACGGGCGTTGCATGCTCCTCTTGGCTACGACGTTCCGACTCCTTGTTCGTGGAAACGTGGGGTCGTTGTGAATTCCGGTCCGTCTCTTCATTCAGCCGCCCTCCTCTGTGTGGCTACGCTAGACCGTGAGTTGGTAGCTATCCGTTAAGCCGCAGCAAGCAGCCTACGTTGTCTCTGGGTGTTTCAGGTCCTTCGCCGGTTTGTCTTTCCCCTTCCCTTGATCCTTAACTATCCCGGCCCCAGCCATGGCTGCGAGTGCGAAGCGAAAACAAGAGGAGAAACACCTGAAGATGCTCCGAGAAATGACTAGTTTGCCTCCCAATAGAAAGTGCTTTGACTGCGACCAACGCGGCCCAACCTATGCCAACATGACGGTGGGGTCCTTCGTTTGTACCTCTTGCTCCGGTATTCTGTAAGTAACACTTTCCTTGTTTGCACTGCAGGTCTGTTTTATTAGCAAGTGACATGTTTTTATCCTGGGGACAAATGCATGTTAATAACTTCAATATGAGTGGTGGTTTAAAAAACATTTCACATAAAGAGTTTGTAGACCTGCCTACAACACAAGCCGACATTATTGTCTGCATTTTGACCGGTGGGTGGGGGGTTGGGTAGCTAGCTGGCTAGCTAGCCACATTTACAGCTAAGTTATGTAGCCAGGCATTTAGCGGTAATAGCGCGCAGACATAGCTGCTAAGCGCTACCCGGCAGTGCTAACAGGCTGCAACTGTATATTATTGTGCTGTTGTGGTTAACACTATATAAATGTAGCTAAGAAATGAGCTGGTTTGAATTATTTAATAGATTATGTGGTACTAAATGTCATCGGTCGCTGGGAACAGTAATGTTACCGTTGACTGGCACACGCTAGATAACGTTAGCCGAGCTAGTAGGATAGTTAACGTTATCATATCGAGAAAGATACCCACCCAGTGCACATTGGCTAGTTGTTAGACGCCCCTGATTCAGACCTGGTTAGGCCAGCTAGCTATGGCTAGCTGCATATACGGGCCCTTTTTCAGTGTCAGACATTCGCAGTCACCCAAGTTCATCAAAATACTAAACGTTATCAGAGTCTGCTGTGAAATGACTTATTACACGTAGTCTAACGTCAGAACCCTAAACCTAGTAATGTTAGAACTTTGTCAGATTTGAAAGTAAGAAGGCATTAATCGCGGTGTTCTATGAATAGCTTGCCAGAGCACTCAAGATTTCGCATATTACATCCTCATTAGAAGTGTAACGTTAGCTAGCGTGAAGCTGCAAGTGACAACGAGACAATCCAAACAACCGGCAAGTTGACAGTTAGCCTGAACACCGCTACCTAATGCTCCAGACCCAGTTTAGCTTAGAGGCAAAGCCCGTGACAACTTGTTGATTGATCATAAGCTAAACGATGAGCTCTGTTAATGGTGTGCAATACGCCACGACCCTATGAGGGCAGTTCACAATGGCGCGTAATCCTACACTTGTTTACCGTTTACACCTTGTTTATTATTGACGCACGGCGTTAACTCGACTCCTCTCATTTGAAAGACAGTGATGACTTTCCACTGCTGTTGTGAGCGAGCTCACTGACTGTCCGTGCAGTTAGCTAGTTAACGTAATTTGGCATTACATGATTTTGACAGTTGTATGGCTCGATCCAGCGCAGTCCATCCCTGCCTGGTTGTGTAACTCAGCATCTGTACAGCTACGGATTTAGGATTAGTGTTAGATATTTGCTCCAACCCCCGCCCCTTCCCAAAAAGGAAAATAATCAGAATTCAACCCTCAGGGGAAGTCGAAGAAGTGGATTTTGTGTAGTAAAACTGCTGACGAATGAGCTGTACTGCGGAATAGCCTATCAGTCGCTAAAAATGCAGATGAGAGGAGAGCTGTATCTAGACAGTCTTCACACAAATAACGAATGTTCACATAATCATATTTAAGTTTGTATTGAAGATCGAGTTTGAAAAGCTAGTACACTTGATTCTCATCTCCAAAGTGTTCCCCTCTAGGCAACATCATGGAAAGACTCACGCACTCAAAATTAGTATTTTGTGCCTTTATTAAGTCATTATTTCAGACAGGACGCCTTTCCTTGTGTGTCCGACTGTTTTACAGCTCACATTACCTTAGAAGCCGGTTTCTTCCTTGGGCAGGACTACCTCGTGTGTGTGTGTGTGAGCGTGCGCGCATGTGCATACGTATGCTAATCATTTCTGAGCAAATATTGTGTCCACCTACAAGGTCCATCAGTGAAGTTCTTTTTCTCTTGGTTTTGCCCTTGTGCTAAGAGAATGTAGACAAATTGGTCTCTGGAAGCTCCGTCACACATTCAACACAGCCAGGTTCTTTCTGTTCCTGTTTTTCAAAAAGACTTCTGCCAGCGAAGCACTCCACACACCACTCCACACTCCACTCTTTTCACACACAGAAGGATTCAAATTGTCCACGTCACTGCTAGTAGCCTACATCCTATGAAATTGTGTGTGTTCAGACCCTGTAGTGCTGCTTTGTGAAGTGTCTCTGTGCTGTAGAGTTAGAATGTTTTTGACTCATTTGTCCTTTCTATCTTAATGCAAGATAATAGTTCCCAGTCTACATTAAATAATCATGCTTAGCAGAAAGTTCAATAAATAAGTCATGTCCATTAGTGGAGCTGATAGGCCTAACTGCAGCAATCTTTCCAAAGGGGATGCTGGCACCAAATGTTGTGTGTGTATTATATCCTATTCCTATAGTAGCACAAAGTCTCATGTGAGGATGAAAGTGATGCTTTGTTGATGTTGGTGTGAATGTTTGCTTTGTCTTGAATCTTCGGATCAGAGTCTATGGATAGGAAATTCATGTCACGTGTCCACTCTCACTATGGCTTTCTGACTTATGTCTGTGTGTTGTGGTAGATTGGGGTATCACCACTGTTATGACACATACACGTGTCGTGTTCAGATTGTGGTTCAGGGTGAAGGAGAAATCTAAGAAAAATGGTTGGTCGGTCTGCCATCTCTCAGACCCCCCCCCCCCCCCACACACACACACACACACACTCTCTCTCTCTTTCCAGTTACTGTCAGACCCTGATGTCGATCAGTTTGGGTTGTTTCAGGTCTCAGGAGGAGGAAAAGAGAGAGGAGTGTTCTATCCAATGTGGACCGCCATTCACTCACACACTCTCTCTCTCTCTCTCCCTCTTACACACACATACACACACACACACACTCACACACACACACGTCCTGTATGCCTTCTTCTTCCACACTCTTCTTTGTTCTAGCCCATCCGTCACTTCTTAACTTTAGTGGTCTGGTCATCCTCATCACCTTCTTCCTTATTGGATCATTTCTGTTCTCTCTAGCTCTCCTCTTTTTTTGTTCCGACTTTCTCATCCCGTGCTCTGGGGCAGATCGGGGCTGATGCTGCTTCACACATCCCTGGCTAGAAGTGTTGATTGGGGAGAGGTACGGGTCGAGGAGTCGTCACATACACACACACACACACACACACACACACACACACACACCCTATCACAAGTGTTTTTGCTTTTTAGCTCACTCCTCAACCTCCTTACCTCACCTGTCAACTTCACATGCTGGTTTTCCTGGACATGGATTAAACCTAGTCCTGGATTCAAAGCTCTTTTTCAGTGGAATTGTTCATTGACTCTCTTCTAGTCTAGTACTAAGCTTAATCCGTGTCTGGGAACCCTGCCCTGCTCCTCTCCTGCTCTGTCTCTCTCTCCCTCTCTCTCTCTCTCTCTCTCTTTCTCTTTCTCTCTCTCTCACTCTCTCTCTCTCTCTCGCTTTCTTTCTTTCTGTATCTCTCTCTCTTTCCCTCTCTCTCTGCATTCATCTTCTCCAGCACTCCTCCTTGCATCGTCTTTGGTTTTGCTCTCCATCTCTTCCCTTTCATCTCGACTGGCTCATCGTCTCTCTCTCTGGTGGGGAGGGAGAGCGCCGTGAATTTCCCTGCAGTGCTGAGGGTGGGTCTGCCTCCGTAGCTGTGTGTGTGTGTGTGTGGTGGGGGCGGGGGGTGTAATTGAGTTCTTTTCTGAGCCACTGGCACATTTCTATGTGTCCTGAGAGGTCTGCCTGGAGCCTCCTGAGCATCAGAGAGTAGAGTAGGCCAAGGGCTGCTGGGGAACCCCTCAGCTGGAGCCTGATTGGCTGATCAGGGGACCGTGTGGAGCAGTTTTATCAGGTTTTATTGGCTGATGATGAAATGGTATGTTCCTGTGTAGCCAGTCCTGATTCGCTTGCTTAGGGGAAAGTTGTAGATGATGATGATTCTGTTTGGCTGATTGGTTGCCCTGGTTGCGGTATTTGCTGGTTTGAAGTGGTTGTGTGAGCGAGAGGTTTTCAGTTGCATAGTTAGTCTATATTTACTTTGTGTGTGTGTGTTAAAGATGTTCCGCAATCCCTGATGTTCGGTTAAAAATGCCAAATGCCAACCTCTGTGGTCAAATAAATTAAGGTCAGTATCTGCTCAGTGAAGACAAGATTGCAGTGAGTGTCAGTTGGCCTATGTCTGATCTGACCAGGCGTTGCCCTTGGCATACCCAGAACCAGCTTCTTTAGTCTTCAGTTTCACCCATGAAGTATTACTGCGAGCCCTGTAACCAATTGCTAGATGGTAAAGCTTAGATGCCCTCATTTTATTATGATCCTATATCCTATCCTACACCAACGGCAACGCCACACCAAAAGTTGTTGAATTTTAGGGATGAAACCTATGTTTTGTGAAAATGTTTTGTGTTGTCCTTTATATAAATGTGGTAAAAGCAAAAATCTGAGCTAATCTAACCAGCTGTTATATCAAGTCAAGTCAAGAATTATTTGTCCCCAAGAAGGCAATTGGTTGATAAAATGCTGATATTTTTGAAAACGACAAACACCACCGTGCAACAGTTATTTTACCTAAATTTGTTTTACAACAATGTTCTCGTTCTGTTTGAGGTATGAATCCAGCACATCTCTTTGCGTTACAGTGGTAGCCTATCTGTAGATTTTTAAATGTATTTTTAAATTTAAGCCTATTTAAAATTCAATTCAATCGACTGCATTTTTTGAAAGTTAATAAAATGAAATGTGTTTCCAAAATCATAGTACTTGTGTGAAATCATTGTGATCTGAATATTGTCCAAAATAATTGTGATTATGATTTTTGCCATACTCAAGCGGCCTATTCTACTCTATTGTAAAGCACTAGTGGGATGACCTATGATTAATACTCATTATATTGCTGATAGGTAGTAATAAATCTGAGGGAGTCATTAATAAATCAGCAGTGAGTGTGGAGTGGACGAATAGGGGACGTGTCTGCACGATTGAGAAATAGATTGTGTGGAAGTGAGTTAACTGCCTGAGTGACATGAATCACTCATAATGGGTGGAGTGATGTCTCAATTTTTCGCAGCAAGGCCAAGCTGTGTGTGTGTGTGTGTGTGTGTGTGTGTTACAACCACCCAGCTCGTTCTGGGTGATTTAACATAGGGAGACCACACGTGGATAAAGAGTTAACAAAAAATATGTATTTATTAAAGTAATCATGTATGCAAAATGTGAAGTGAAGTCAGTATTAATGAGATGGTAAGAAAACAAAAGTGTGGTGTAAATCAGAGTAATGCGCTAAACCCAAACAAAAGACAAAGGCGACGCATGTAGCAATGGAGAGAGGGAACCCTGAACTTCAGCCAGGTAACCTCTTTTATATTGCAGTTGCCCCAATCAAGTGATCAGCAGCACCTGTGTCTTGACTCCGCCCTGCAAACCGGAGAAAGACAAAGACAGGCAGGTAGGCAGAGACCGGCAGGGTCGTAACTGTGTGCGTGTGTGCGTGCACGCGCATTCTCTCTCTCTGTAGTAGACATGGCAGTCGTAATGACTAAGTGCATTTGGAGTAGTCCTTATTGATGCCATGATAGTAAGTGATTTGGGGGCGGATGTTGACCAGTCTGGCCTCTCAAGCAGGTCACCACAAGGTCAAGACACACACACACACACATACACATGGGGGTTCTTCAAGGGGTCGTTGTGTAAACACATTCCTTCTGTGGGTGTTTCTGACTTTGCTGCTTGAAGAACAAGAGCCTGTGTTTGTGTGTGTGTGTGTGTGTGTGTGTGTGTGTGTGAGAGAGAGAGAGAGAGAGAGAGGGTGGACCCTTATTTGAATTGTGTGTTTGTTTTTTACAATGTGCTTTATGTTTGAAACTTCTGGTCATTCATTCCACTCTTGAGTTGTGTCTGTGTGAATGTGTGCAGCAGTGGAGTGGATGTATGGTACAGCCTTTCTGCTGCTGACCATATTATTGGGTGAAGGATTTATATCTGTGGTGCATCTCGCCTGCCTTTAGGTCACATTGTTAACCTCCCCTCTTCGGCTGTCAAGATGTACGGAGCCAACAAGCTTCTGCCTTCTGGTCATACAATTTCCACAGGTCTGCTTGTACCTCTGGGCTACTTTGGGACATTCAGCATTCACATTCAGCCTTATTTGCTAGTTCTCTGCCTAATCCAAGTGATCACCTCCACCTAATATGTATGTTTGCCAGCTGTAGAGAGAATAGGAAGATAAAAGATTTAAATTGGCTCAATACAAGTAAATAATGCCCCAATAATTACCACTTGCTGAAAAATACTTGCACCATTCATGTGTATGTGAAAGCTATAAATATGATTGGAGGTTGGCATACAGTGATTTCTTTGCCAGGAGTAGTTAGCTACTTTGTCATCCCGTCTATGTCAGTCACCACCACATCAGAGGTGTGTGTGTGTGTGTGTGTGTGTGTGTGTGTTCGCGTGTTCGCCTCAGGCTCATGTAAACTTCAGGTGGCCTCCTCAGCCCAAACACACATGTAGAGCTGCTGCCAAGCCAGCTGCCTCCTCCTGGCCCATCAGCCTAGTTCTGTAGCCCCCTCGCTGTGCTGGGCCCAGCATTGGAGGCAGGGGAGCCTGAAGGGAGTTGTAGTCTTTTTTTTTTTTGCTGAGTGGCAGGAAGTGCAGTATGCAAATGAGGGATGGCTACCCCTGCTGCGAGTCTCGAACGTGGTACAAAGCTGTGAGTGTGAGAGCGAGCGTACAGCTCTTCTGTGGGAGGCCTCTGTCCTTGAGCGATGTGTGTTGTGTGTGTTAGTATTCTGCAGCTGTGAGGGTGGAGACCACCAAGGAGCCAGTGATCTCTTTGTGTCCCTCTGCTGCTGCCATGTCTCACACCCTAATGGGTGAATATATCCAGTAATGCTTACACACTCTGCATCACACACACACACACACACACACACCCCATTACTCGTACATTACCATTACACATTATACTCTACTTTGTTGTACAATGTTTTTATATACAGACACACCCGCACTACACCTGACATTTCTTCAGTACCTGAAGCATTCAAGAATATATTTTTCTACACACACACACACACACACACACACACACACACGCACACACACACAAAGAAAGTAACTGTTTGTAAGTGTGTGCACTTTAATGCTGCCAGTGTTATGGATACTTTTCCCTGTATCTGACCCAGATTTTCTGAACTGGCCTCCACTCTGACCTGCCCAAGGCTCTGAACATAGACAACACACACACACACACACACACACACACACACAAACCACAAAAACACACAGGTGAAAATAACTGATATATGCATATTATGTGATCCATGTAGACAGATCTAGTTATGAGAACTAGGAAGCTAGTCATGTGGGAAAGTCAACTTCATATGTTCACATAACTTACTGGCAAAAATCTAATACATTTGCCTTTGTACTTTCTTTCATCAGGGTGCACACACACAAAGAGACATATATGTGCCGAGTCTGACCTACTTATGTTTGACATGTTCCTCATGTGATGCTTGTGCTTCCTATCTTACACACACACACACACACCGCCCAGCACCCCCCTCCTCTTGCACAGCGGGAACACTGAAAGATGTTTTTTGTAGTGTTTTTAACTGGCTGCTCTCTCCCTCCCTCCTCCCCTACACAGGTGAGAACAGACAACAGCTGACACCTGTGGTGTGTGTATCATCCTCTCTCTCTCTCGCGCACACACACACACACACACACACACACACACACACACACACACAGTCCACCTGCATGCATGTTATTAAAGTTTAATCCTCAGAGATGCCTAGCTGTGTGTCCATACACCCCTTCTGTTTAACAAATGTTCCAGTTGTGTGACCACGTTGATGTTGAAATCTGTTTATCAGGTGTGAGCACGGAATAACCCTTAGGCAAGAGGTAGAGCTAATGAGTGTGTGAGTGTGTGAGTGTGTGTGTGTGTGTGTGTGTGTGTGTGTGTGTGTGTGTGTGTGTGTGTGGAGAGTGTGTGGAGTAGAGCCGAGTCCCTAATGAACGCAGTGCAGAGAGGAGATACGCTATCCTTAGGCACTCTTATCTGACTGTGACAATGGTGCGCACACACACACACCATATTAAAAACTCACACACATGGGAGAGAGGCTGTATGTGCTTGTGGGAGCTTCTCACAGAATGGGTCTTTAAAGAGATCTCTCTTTACTCCCTAAGTTTCTTTAGTGCTTTGCGCGGCCTGAATCATCCATCTCGGTTTTAAATATCCTGAAGTTGTTGCATCAAATGCACTCTGGTGAATTCTGATGCAATAAAGACAAATGAGAAGGGAGTGAGTGAGTGGAGGGGGAAGTAGCTGATGTGAAAAAAAAACCAAAGGACATGGTGGATGTTAGACTTGCAAAACAATAGTGTGACTAACCACTGAATTGCATAACTTTTATAGCTGATTCGTTATGTCCTTCGATGCCTCACAATGAATATTGTTGACTTTTTGCTCTGTAGCTTAATTTATGGCACTGGTTCTGTCTGACAGTGAGCACAGCACTGTAAATGATGACATGTCAATGTGAGGTGTTTGTCATTTATTCATTTATATTGGTCAAATATTTTAATATTCTTTTCTTTTCAGTCCGTCTGGGAAATCATCTAGCATTAGTGTATCTAAGCAAAGCTCAGAGTTTCATTAGGCAATTACTCCATCCGTCTCTCTCTTAAGCAATGACCTGCTGCTCACGTGTTGCTTAGGAATATTTTTCACTCTTCTCTCTGGTGCGCCGATCCTGAGCGAGCAGCTCCTTCTCAGATTGCGTAAGAGGAAGCTGGAGGGTTTGTCAGGGATCTTTTTTTTTGCTCCTCTGGGGCAGGTTTCGATCAGGTGAACGTAACCCTCCGCCAGCTGTTTGTGCCTCATGTCACGGCCGACCCAGCAGTGCCGCTCGGCGTCATTTTGTAATCCGTCCTGAGGTGCTCCGCCAATCGCTCAAGTCTCAGACATCCGACCTCCCTCTCCTCTGTGACCTTTCATAACTCTTCGGTGGCCCTCTCACTAAGGTCAGGGTGTCCAGCAGACCACCTCCCCCTTAGTTTCCCCCTCCCACCTGTGGCTCAGGTGTGTGGGGATACTAATCAGACAAGCTGCCCGCTGACTCTCTTTAAGTGCATGGCCCTGATCTGGCAGGGTTCCAGGGCTACTATCACCAGGTGGCCCCCAAATTATCCTAGCCTGGCCTGGCTTGACGGTCTGAAGCTGGCTATTGACTCCATCTGGGGACCAAAATGTGGCCAACATGCTTGTCATGTGTGTCCCGTAAATATTGTGACGTTTAAGTGCCGTTGTGCATGTACACAGAAAACCTAATGACAGACAACTTTTAAAGATAACCTAAGCTGAATACATGAATCGATCCATGCTAGCGGCGTGTCAAGTGTGGGCTGTGTCCGTCTGAGTCAGCCGCTGTCTCTGGTCGTAAGAGTCCATGTTAAGTCTCTTGATGGGATTACAGAGCAGGGGGCCGTCGGAGGTTTTGATGCCTGGCATTGAACTGCAGACGTGATCTGCCATGAGCACAGGGAACAAGTACAACCATAACCCCCGCCAACCCCCATCTCTTCGGCTCATATGCGGTGACTATGGCGGGGTTTTCCCCCGACTAAGAACAAGTAGGACAGGCCAATGAGGCCATGAGTGAATTGGTTGGCAGTGCGTTTGGTGCGGAGCGGATTTGTGTACACCCGCCCACCTACCTGACCCACCAACAAGCATGTGTGCAGATGCCCTGTCTGCTCTGGTGCAGACAGGAGCTGTCATTGCCTCCGTAAGCACCACATTTATGATTGAAGCTGAATCAATGCTCTGCACGCTCAGAGCCTGTCATCACCATGGTACCCCCCCAGCGTAGCGAGGAGTGCTGGACACTGAACAGCACTACATTATGGCCTTATAATATCTGTGTGTGTATAGTGTCTGTCTCTGTCGCTCTCATGCTCTCTCTCTCTCTCTCTCTCTCTCTCTCTCTCTCTCTCTCTCTCTCTCTCTCTCTCTCTCTCTCTCTCTCTCTCTCTCTCTCTGTCTCTGTGGGTGTGGTGTTGTACCCATATCACCCCTAGAGCAGTGATACAGGCCAGCCTTCCTGCTGTCATCCAGTAGGTGACAACACTTCTGATGTGTTGTGCAGCTGACGTGTTCTCTCTCCACAGATGGTGGGCGGGTGTGTGTGTGCGGTTCTGAGCCATATCACTGTTGAATTCAGTCGTCCATAGCAGTGTTCTGAATTATTTAGGTGTTTGGTCAAGTGTAATAAGGCTTCCACACACACACACACTCTCTCTCTCTTTCTCTCTCTCTCTCTCTCTCTCTCTCTCTCTCTCTCTCTCTCTCTCTCTCTCTCTCTCTCTCTCTCTCTCTCTGTCTCTCTGTTTCAGTGTCAAAGACATGGTGAATGAGATAATACCTCACTCATATCCTGTAGGGAATCCATTTCTCTCTGCTATTCAGAATTGTAATATAAATGCATAAAATCAGACATACAGGCCTGCTTGTGTGGTTCATTTGTGCATTTATACTCTTTGTGCTTGATCGAGGATGTGTGTGTGTGTGTGTGTGTGTGTATGTATGTGTATGTGCATGTTGTGTTTGTGTGTGAATGAATAGGGCATCTCAGATGTCTGCTCTTCTGGTTACTAGAAATTCTGGTTGCACCTCCATATGAGAGCATGCTCTAGGCCATTAAGTCATATAACTGTACTCCTTACACTGCAGTATGTATGACTGGGAGAGGGAGGGTTTGGAGAGGAGATGTGTTTGCCAACCCAAATAAAATGTCCTACTTGTTTTTGAAGCCTAGAAGAGATACCTCAGCTGGGAATTGGGCAAGATCCGACAGAAAGTGGGAGGGAGAGGAGAGCAGGAGAGAGGGAGGGAGAGAGGGAGAATAAGGAAGCAAGATAGAGAAAGAGAGGAAGATGTTTGAGTGAGAGAGGGAGAGGCAAACAAGTGCAAGTAAAAGATGAAGATCTAAACAATAGAGGAGAGTTATGAAGGGTGGTCACAGGAGGGGGAATGAAGGGTGTGGTCTGACAACTACATACACACACACACAACTTCACCATGGGAATTTTGATCAGGAAGAGGGAAATGATGGAAGGAAACAGTCCTCGTGGTGCTCATACACACACATGCACACACAAATGCACGTGCACACGTGTCGTTAGGTTGTACATTTTTGTCTGCTGAAACTCTGCATATCATAGCGATGGCCGAGATATTGTAGATGCTTGTCTACACACACACACACACACACACACACACACACTATAAGGGAGGTACGAAGACCCCTAATGTCCTTGTCCCATATTTGTGTGTAATAAGCCCAGTGCCCAGCAGGACTGTAATGAATTGGCTCAGACTAGAGATCTCCCTATTACTCACTCACTCTCTCTCCATTCCTTTCTTACACACACACACACGCACGCATAAGGGAACCACACACACATTGTCAAACATGCACACATATAAGGCTCAGCCTAATGATTACGTACTGAATGTGTACTTTCCTCAAAACAAATTAACCCCCCACCTTTCTGTCTGTTTTTTCCTCCCTTCCCCTCTTTCTCCACAACCCCACCTCATCACAGACGAGGACTGAACCCCCCACACAGAGTGAAGTCCATCTCCATGACGACCTTCGCACAGCAGGAAATCGAGTTTCTCCAGAAGCACGGGAATGAGGTAGGCATCCGTCGCCACCACTGCCACTGAGATAGACCTGAGTTCACCCGCTCAGAAATGGACGCTGACGGCATTTATTAGCGCTGCCCATCGCTGGACATACCGTGGCGGTTCATGCGGGCGAGGGGTGAAGGGAGGAGAGGCATATACGGCTGGGGGATGGAGAGAGACATGGGGCTGTTGGTGGAAGAGGAGGTATTGGGGAAGGGAGATGTTTTGATGTTTTGTTATTCTGTAATCTCGTGATGACTTTATGGAATAAATAGCCTGTGTGTTGCAATAAGGTCAGGACAGTGTGTCACAGACTAAAGTTCATCACGTCGGAACTTCTGTTTTTCTTTCTCTGAATGTTTGCCTCTGTGACTCAGCTGTGCGTCACTGAAAAGATGGAGTACTTGTTTCGAGTGTTTTCCATGAATATGTGTGTATTGACTGCATATTTTACTCATGGGGTGAATATACCCTCTTGGCCCTACCATAGAGAATGACACATCCAAACTGATGAGAACCTTGGATGAGATGTTTTTTTAACTAGCTAAAATTGTATTTTACATTGGGTCCATTAAAGCTTGTCTTTATGAAGAATTGTCCCCCCCCCCCCCCTCAAGTACACAGGATCGGGTCATAAAGGATGAAAAATTCATTTGCATACTTAGGTTTTGATTGGTTGACCATAGATTCAAAGCAGAAATGTTTTTCCTTAAAAAAAAAACCTCAAAGCAATAAATCGATTACCAACATGATTGACAGTATTCAGTAGTCGACAATTAAATGATTAATTGTTTCAGCCCTATTCATTTCGTCATATCGTCATACAGTCACTTTTATAGAGACTTTATCTCTCCCTCTGTCTTAAAAAAAAATCCACACCCGGTTGTCAATGTTCAGATGAAGGTAAGTGCAAAACCACTTTGTGAAGCTCGAGAGAAACTCCCTGTGAAGCCACACCTTTAAAGGAGGGAATGTGGAAAGCTCCTAAGAGTGTCCAGACGTTTGTTAAGGTTGTAGTCCAGCGTCGTGGCCATGGAAACGGGATAGCAGGCAGGCAGTAAACGTTGTGCACAGACTCCCCGTGGTGTGTTCACCAGATGAATTTGACCGATGGTCACACTGGAATTTAAAACGTTCCTTTGCTCTCCTAAATCTGAGGAAGATAAGCTGTTTCTTGTCTTTCTCTGTCTCTCTCTCTCTCTCTCTCTCTCTCTCTCTCTCTCTCTCTCTCTCTCTCTCTCTCTCTCTCTCTCTCTCTCTCTCTCTCTCTCTATCCTGCATGACCAGCAGAAAATGTGAGAGTGAGAATTTGGACCACATGTTTAACACTAATATTGGTGAGGTGAATTCTAGCATTCACCATCACCTTTGTGCAGTAGTGTGTTGGTGATGCTTAGTGGGGTGAACAGGGACGTCTCTCTTTTTCACCGATTCCTCTTATTCATCCCTCTGTTCTTACAGCTCTTATTTGAAGCTGTGTCTATGTATTGCTGGAGTGGAGTCCAGTTGCAATTGTACTTGCTGCCTGTGTTACAAAATACAGAAATATGCAAACTGGTATACATCCATAGGCCATGGAGTGTGTGTCTGTCTGAGTGTGTGTGAGGGTTTTGGATTTGTCATAAGCATTCCTGGGATGTTTTCATGAATCCTTAAATTGAGGTTGATGAGAGTGGAATTAGTGTAGTTTAAACATGCTGGGAGTTAACACACATTCTTTCTTTCTTTCTTTCTTTCTCTCTTGCACTCTCACTCTGTCTCTCTTTCCTCTCCTTTTCTTCTCTTATCTTCTCTTCTCTCTCTTGGTCTCTCTCTCCCTCTTTTTCTTCTTACCCCCCCCCCCCTCTCTCTCTGTGTCCTCTCTCTTGCCAGCCCTCTGTTTTAACAAGCCCACACACAGGCCACCTCATGAGGATTTTGCACAGAGGAAGATGAAGGATAGTTAGTGTGTGACATTGGTCAGTGCCACCTAGTTTGCATGTACTTTCCATGTGTGTCATGTGTATACTTTCCATGTGTGTACACACACACACACACACACACACACAGAGAGACTGTAAGGTGTTACTGGTTACTGTTAGGACTATATCAGACAAACACCTGCATATTGGCTTTTAGCTATGTGTATGTGTAAGGTTGACTGCATATTTATGTGAATACTCAGTGTTTCATCTGCTAGGAAAGCAAGGTTGTCTGTGTGTATCTGCTTGCCTGTGTGTGTGTGTGTGTGTGTGGGTGTGTGTGGGTGTGTGGATTTATGTGGTGTCTGTCGTTAGAGATGGAGAGAACTGAAGTGAGAGTGAGATGAAAGTAAAGAGTTGGGTATGAAGATGAGAGGACAAGAGAAAGTGGAGGAAACACAAAATGAGTCAGATCAGACGGTAGACGCAGTAAGAGAATGAGGGAGAATATAATGACAAGGAGGAGTGGTTGCTATGGTTATGTGATTTTGTGGTGTGCCAGTTGGTTGCGGTGGAGTTGGTGGGGCCGTTTGGCTCTCAAAGCAGGTTGGAATCTTTCAGAAAGTTTGTTAAACCAGCACTGTACTAGGGACAGCCCCACAGTGCATTCTTCTAATATCTGGTTATCTCTCACTCAGTCACTCACTGTCTCTCTCTCTCTCTCTCTCTCACTATCACTCTCTCTCTCTAACCTTGTACTTTTTCCTCTTCTCATCACGGTGTCTTTTAATCTGGCCTTATTTCACAGGTTTCCTGTCACACATTTCTCTCTTTCTTGGTCTCCCCATCTATCGGTCTGCCCCTCCCCTTTCTCTATCTCTCCCTGTCTCCGCACACCCACCCCACTGAGAGACGGCCACAGTGTTTTTTCCCCCCTTCTTTGACAGGGGCTCCCTTGGAATCCAGGAATGTTCTGGAATGTGCCAAATTCTACCACAACCCCCCCACCCCCACCCAGTATGAAGACCTCATCCTACTCACACAAGCATTTAAGCACTCACATTTAACTACGCATCACAGTATGGAACTGGTTAGGACCTGGATATCTGTAGAATTTCTCTGTTAAAGTGTGTGTGTGTGTGTGTGTGTGTGTGTGCGCTGGCTCGCTGGCTGGCTGGCGTCAGGCCTGAATGGGGCATTGTTCTTCTTCTTCCTCTCTGATGTTTCCACATTACTGAGCTGTTTTGTAAGGAGAGTCCAGAGGGGCCATCCACCTTATCGCTGCACAAGTAGACCAGTCGTGTGGACAATGGCAAGCCTTAAGCATATCCCCATATAGATTTGGGGCCCATTTGAAATGGTGTCTTGATGGAGGTGTCTAATGTATGTTTTTTTGACTAAAGTCTGATAGCCATTGGCAGGTCCCGGTTGTACTTCCATTTGACTAAACTAGGGTCGTTGCTTGGTTCAATATGGGGAGGTCAGGGGGTCAGAGGTGGGATGGATGGCACTGACTGAGTGAAGATGTGTCGGCCCCTGACTCACATGCTAGTGCCCAAGATCAGTCTCGCATCCTGTACCTTTTGTGGCTGATGGTACAGTCAGCCAGCTCTGAAACAGGGCCTTCAGCTTCAGTAGGGACCACTGAAAGTGGGCTGCAACAATTAATCGATTAGGCTAGTTGTCAGCTACTGCCAACTGTGTTGGTTGATTAATCAGTTTGTGTCTTTCTTTTTTAAATCTATTTTGTATTGTCAGTTTTACTAACCCCTCGATGACGGTAAGCTTAATGTTTTTGGTGTGTGGACAAATCAAGCCATAATCTTGGGCTTTGGGAATCACTGATAAACAAAACATAATCCTGGGCTTTGGGAAACACTGATTAACATTTTTTTAAACCGTTTCCTGACATTGTATTGATCAAAACAACTAATCGATTCATCAAGAAAGTAATCAACAGATTAATCGACTATGAAGATAATGATTAGTTGCAGCCCTACTCTGGAAGCAGTGGTGGACCACTCAGTTCCAGTATGAGACTGCTGTAGTGAGGTCCCAAACCATGGGCTCCATCACCAGGCAGCATGCATGTAGTAAACATGTACACAACATACTACTAATAAAAATGTCTAGCTTACTGTCATGCTGTGACTGACTCATGCAAAGAGCAACTTGTAGGTTAAATCGGTTCACTACATTTACACATAATATTGCTTAGAAATGAATGTAGAAAAGGTTTTTATGAATGATTTTATGTGATATGACCTGCAAGTTGCTCTTTAATTTAGTTAGAGTGTCTACTAAACATAAAAGTTAATGGTAACACTAAAACAAGGGGCTACATTTAAGATTTTTGGAAGAAAAGATCAGGCAGTCTGTCGAGAGACCTGCCCTAATTGGCGGCATTGAACCATTAAACCACACAATGATTCAAAACATACAGCCAAGCAAGGCAAGAAATGGTTAACAGAGACCAATATCAACATTTTAGAGGCCCAGCCAGAGTCCAGACCTCAGAAAAGTGAGCAGGAGTGATGACAAATGATCGTTCCTGCCTCAAAACCCGGATTGCTGCTAAAAGGGTGCAGTGACAGTCTAGAATCTGAGAATGTGGAGACATGAAGAGGCTTGGTAGGTATTATAAGAGCCATTTTGATAGCTGTGAATGCAAATAAAGATGTTTTTATTGATTATTTAAAAAGAATAATATGAATAATTGAATATTATGAATCATTTTGGACATGCCATTTTCCCTAAAAATAAAAAAAAAGATGAAAACGCTTCTTTTTTTGATTCCATGTTTCTCCCACTTTGTCTTACAACCTTTTGGTATGTGGCAGTGTCATTTTCAGTCCGAACAAACATTGGTCAAGAGAAAATCAACATTAAATTAATATTTGCCAGGGGTATGAATCCTCATTCAATCAATCAATCATTTGTTCCTAACTGTATATGATAATGATGAGAAAAAAAAGCAGTAGATTTATCTGTGCTGATCGCTCAGTAGTCCTCAGTGACAGCTCTGTGTGGAGGTGGTGGTGGTGGACAACGTATGGATTTGTGAAAACGAGCCTGATTCAAAAAACGTTGGTGAGCGTCCACAAGGCAGAGAGAGATGAAGAGGAAGGGCGTGTCTATGTGTGGTAGAGGACTAGATGAGGAGAGGAAGGGCGTGTGTGTGTGTGTGGTAGAGGACTAGATGAGGAGAGGAAGGGCATGTGTGCGTGTGGTAGAGGACTAGATGAGGAAAGGAAGGGCGTGTGTGTGTGTGTGTGTGGTAGAGTACTAGAGGAGAGGAGAGGAAGGGCGTGTCTTTGTGTGGTAGAGAACTAAAAGAGGGGAGGAGGAGAGCCAGTCACAGGAGGATGTTTGGGGGAGAAGTGAAGGGACAGACGTTTTTCTTTTATTATTATTTTTTACACTGTGCCGCTGAGGCTCCTGTTGCGTGCTGTCGAGCGTCTCCTCTTTGCTCATCGCTGCGTTCTGATCGTCTGCGCCAGAAGGAAACAGACCTGATTTGGTCCCAGATCAGAACAGTTTCCAGTTCCGCTACTGCCTGGTGTCGGAGCGCATCAGCGTCAGGGCCGTGTGAGAAGGAACCCTTCTGTGTCAACCCGGTCGCCCGGGGCAACACCCCCCCCCCACCCTATGACAGACGCCAGGGTGCATGAATGATTGATGGCACATATGTTGGGTTGACTCCACACTCTCTTTTGTTCTCTCTTTTGTTCGTCTTTCTTTGTCTTTCGTTCCTCTCCTCCTTTCCCTTACCATTCCCTTGTAATTTCCTGACGTTTTTCCCGCTTGTCTTGTTGCAGGTGTGCAAACCGATTTGGCTCGGTCTCTATGACGACAGAACCTCCTCCGTCCCAGACTTCCGGGAACCACAGAAAGTGAAAGAGTTCCTTCAAGAGAAGTATGAGAAGAAAAGATGGTGAGAGCGCGCACACGCAAACACACACACACACACACACACACACACATTGTATAACATTGCTATATTATATTGATAGGTGTTATTTACATGTGTCCTTAGTTACCTGGGTATGAGTTCTAATAGAGCACTAATGTGCCAGTATTTGTCGTAAAACACGGCAGTGTATTTGTGTAGTTACAATGTAATAAGGGCACTATTGGTGATCATTCCTTTTGAGCTTCTTATCCTCCCCAGTTTGGGTGGACATTGATGGCCACCCAAACAAATGCAATGTATCTGTACCAAGGAACAAAAAACCTGTAGACGGCACACTTTTTCATTTGAGGCTGACCGGTGCTTGAGCAGTACTGAGTGCTGTACGGTACTTCTGTTATCGTGGGCCTTGGCTAGTAGAGCAATGTGTTGCTAACCACAACACACATTGGCCAAATGTGTCATTCTCACGGAGAACACATACTGTGTGCAATACATAGTGTTTTTTTAGGTTTTTAAGGTTAGGCGTTAGTCAGTATGCACTCTGTATGTTGTTGTCTGTTGGAGTAAAAACGATGGGTGTTATTTTGAAAGCAACTTCACTTTACAGGGTTATTTCATTTTCATTTGATTTGATGTCATCCTACGGTTCAACTCCTTCGAATGTCACTCAGCAACCGTAGGATCAACCGTATCAGAAAAATATGCAGCGGTCTCTTAAGTGTGTGTGTGTGTGTGTCTCTCAGGTACGTCCCTCCGGAGCAGGCGCGTGTGGTGGCGTCGGTTCACGCATCCATCTCCGGCTCGTCGGCCAGCAGCACCAGCAGCACTCCCGAGGTGCGGCCGCTCAAGACCCTGCTGGGGGAGTCCGCCCCCACCCTGCACCTCAACAAGAACACCCCCAGCCAGGTGTGTGTGCGCGCATGTTGGTCTTTGTGAAACAGAATCAGTAAATGATTGTGTGTGTGTCTTTGTGTGTATGCGTGTGAGGGAATGTGTATATGTGCATGTGTCTTTGAGATTTATGCATGCCCTCTCATATAGCACATCTCCCCCCACCTTATATTCTCTCGGTCTCTCTCGGTTTCTCTCTCTCTCTCTCTCTCTCTCTCTCTCTCTCTCTCTCTCTCTCTCTCTCGGTTTCTCTCTCTCTCTCTCTCCGTCTCTCAGTCTCCGGTGGTGGCTCGTTCTCAGCAGATGTCTCATCAGGAGAAGAAGTTCGACCTCCTTAGTGATCTGGGCGGAGATATCTTTGCTGCTCCACCCTCACAAGCCCCCAGTTCCTCCTCTGCAAACTTTGCTAACTTTGCACATTTCAACAGCCATCCAGGTACTTGTGCATACACACAGGAACACATACACACGCACACACACAGGCACAAGCAATAATATAATTATCACCTCCAACTACTGATAGTTACACAAGGCCAAGTGAATATACACACAAACACAATGTGCAAGCAATCTCTTCATACCAAATGAAAGGAAGACCAAAATGGTTGGTCATATTCGCAGAATTGCAGCCATACTGTGTAGATAATCAGTCAGGTCCACCCAAAACTGACCTCCTTTTGTTTTCTGCCATTAATCATAAATAAATTCAATCATTCTTCACTGTAAAATGAGAAGAGTATAGACATATTAGTTTGCTGCAATTTTATACACACATACACTCACAGGTATCCAAGCCCCATGAAATGTAGTGATTATTGACCGGTACACATTGGTTCATGCTCGGTCTCAGGGTAACAAGCTGTTGGTCTGACCCACATTCTCCCCCCCCCCTCGTGTCCCAGACTGGATGGGCTTGTTCGATGTTGTGTGGTTCTGACCCTGTGTTGTCCTGATGTGTCTAATGCTGTGACCACTATCGACCATCATTACATGGTTCTTCTGTGTCCATGCTCATCAGAGTCTGTGTCGATCCATCAGTCATATCCCCCTCTGTTTGTGTTTGTTTGTATGTTTGTTTGTTTGTTTGTTTGTTTGTGTTGACCCCCTCCTGACCTCCATCAGCTCCGAACGCTAGCGCAAGTGCAGACTTTGCCAACTTCGATGCGTTTGGGAGCTCTGCTGCTGCAGCCACTGCCCCTGCTCCATTTCCATCCGCTCCACCTGCAGGTATCACACCAGTGTAACACGCGCACACACACACACACACACACACACACACACACACACACACACACACACACACACACACACACACACACACACACACACACACACACACTCACACACACTCTCATTCATACATACACTCTCATACTAACTCACACACTCTCATACATACATACACTCACACACATACACATATACACTCACACACACTCTCATTCATACATACACTCTCATACTAACTCACACACTCTCATACATACATACACTCTCATACTAACTCACACACTCTCATACATACATACACTCACACACATACACTCACGCACTCTTATACATACATACATACATACACACAAACATACGCATTCTCTCTCACTTACACACACACACGTGATAATACTGTATATACCTGTATATAAGTCCTTTTAACTTAGGTTAAAAGTTGTGGTCGCTTGGCACAAAAAACACACACACCCCACAGAGACCTTTCTTACCATCTGGTGGGTTTCATTCCCACCAGTTTGGCCAGTTTATCCATTTTGATCATCCTCAGGCGTTGTTTTGTGTAGTGTAGTGTGCATTTGATGTGATTGTGTTTCAGTGTGTGCAATAGAGTGTTTGAGAGTAGAGCTGTGTGTTTGATACTGTAGCAGTGTGTGTGTTTGTGGCAGGGGATGTATCTATGCATTTATATTTTTGTGGTGTGTGTGTGTGTGTGTTTGTATGTGTGTGTGTGTTCTTATTCTTTGATCAGCCCCGTCACGTTTTGCTGCACATTTAGTCTCCCGGTCATGCTTGCTTTCACTCTCAGTTGAACAGCTGCCCTCTCCTCTCACCTCCACCAACCGCCTATGAGCATCTCTGGTTCTCACGGTTTGTTGCTTATTCTCTCACATTGAGTTATTTATTTCCGAAGGGAAAAAAGAACACTTTGTAAGATTATTTGGCAGTTACTCAGTCACTGCATAATGTAGTTTTGAAGCCAAAACGGTCCTCAAACCCAAGGTTTATTTACCCAGTAATGTATCTATTAAGATTACATTACATTACATTTAGCAGACACTTCTTGACCAAAGTGACTTACATATGTCAGCTATATTACAAGGGATCACATTGTCCCCGGAGCAACTTGGGGTTAAGTGCCTTGCTCAAGGGCACAACGGTGGAAGCGGGGAATGGAACCGACAACTTTCAGGCTACTGCACGCTAGCCCAGCTCCTTAACCACTACACTACCACAGCCCCAAGATGGATGATTGTCGTAATTAACTCAGTGAGTGGACAGTCCTGGAAAATTGAAAAATCACAACTTGCTTGTGGGGTTGCAGTCATCCAATGGGGTCAGAGTCAATGACTCTGTCAAGAAGTCTTGTCTTTGGCCCCGTCATGGCACCTTGAGACAATGTCAATGTCATGGTGCTATATTTAAATGAAACCAAATAGAACTGAATGTCCACCTGGAAAAAAAGAGCCCATTTAATGTTGGAAGGGCCGTGACAGTCTCTCCTCGATGAGTCGTGTCGGGCGTTGGAAGTTGTGTCCTCAGAGGGCTGCTCGTGACCCTGCTGTGATGTGAGGCGAGGTCATTCCAAAGGGGAAGTTGCCCTCATGTAATGCTCACTGCTGCCCCCTGCTGGACGACAAACTGCTGCATCTGTTTCTAGGGGTGCCCAGATGCCACAACAATATTCAATTGAATTTAGTCAAATTATCTTCAAATGAAATTAAAGCCAATCTGAAGAAAGAACCTGCTAAGCTCTTAGCTTAATGAGCTGTAGTCAACAAGTTTAACAAAGAATAAGAGAATAACATTAAAAGAAACATGCTCGAAAGACAAAAAAACACTTGGCATGATGTCATTAAAATTGCTGTGTGACTTCCATGCTGTGTTGGCCATTAGTGGTCAGTTGTGTGTGGCTGGTGATTGGCCGATTCATCATCACTACTTTGCTTGGTGCCATGGGACTCCAGTTTGCTCGCTTGCCTTTCTTTTTTCCACTTTTCTGTTTTGTTAATAACTCCATTTCATTTTTTCTTTTCTTTTCATTTCTTCTGTCTTTCTTTACTTTCTGTCGTTCTTGCTTTTCTTCTTGTCTCTCTTGCTTTGGCCCTCTGGTTCTCTGTTGCGTTGTGTGTGACCCGCTGGGCTGCAGCCATCAGTGCTCTCCCATCCAGCCGCAGTGTAGGGGAGTTTTGCTCCGCGCTGCCTCCACTGCCGCCTCACAGTAAGTCTATAGTGTGTGTGTGTGTGTGTGTGTGTGTGTGTGTGTGAGAGAGAGAGAGAATTCTGAATGCATTTTTGGTTAGTGTGTCGTTTTGTTGAGTTACACTGTCTGTTAGTGTGTATGGGGTTGTCAATGTATTGGTTTTGTCTGTCTGTCTGGCATTATTGTCTTTTACATGTCCTCAAGCAATTGTCTTTGTTTTAAAGTGTGTATCCACCCATTCAGTCCTGCCGATAATAAAGTTAAATCTCTCTTTACACACACACACACACACACACACACACACACGGTGCCCACACTCTCCACTCTCTGTTGTGTGAATAGAAACATTATTGACACATCATTATTGTTTCCCTCACTCCCTCCCATTCGGTTCGACGCACTAAGCCCACCCTTCTCCCCTAGACACGAAGTTGACCGCTCGCGACCTTTACCCTCTCAACAGTGAGCTCACTAGGGCAGTGGAATTTACTATGTACTCTCTGCCCCCACCTCAAAGTTATTGATAAGACGGCTAACCTCAACATAAACCAAGATAAGCTGTGTGTCTCATTTGTGTGGAGATATTTTTTTATTGTTGAGTGCTTATGACATATCTGCATTGCTGTAAATGCCATCATATAATAATTAATGATTATGGCACCAATATTTATTATTAGAACTGGTGGAAGGCTCTTCCAGTGGTTGCAAGTTCGTTTGAGGTCATGCTGGACTGGTTACCATTGTCAACTCCATGTACTCACACACACCCCAAATGATTTACTCACACACATACACACCACATGATGTGTGTACACACACACACACACACACACACACACACACACACACACACACACACCAAATGATGTACTCACACATACACACACCAAATGATGGAAAGATGATTTAGGAAATGCACTCTGTCTCTATCTAATGTGTTTTGTCTCACGTGCACACGCAGAGGTTGGCCCATTTTTGGTATTGGTAATCTTTGGTATAACCTCCTTTACTTTGCACTCAGACACACTCTATTTCTGTGTGTGTCTCTCTCTCTCTCTCTCTCCGTCTCTCTCTCTCCTTCAAACACACACACACACACACACACACACACACACACTACACAGTTAAAATGCAATGTGCACCATCAGTCTTTGCTTAAGCAGGCTACTCTTGGATTGTGTGTGTGTGTGTGTGTGTGTGTGTGTGTGTGTCTGTGTGTGTGTGTGTGTGTGTGTGTATATGTGTGTTGCACCTGTCTCACGATCCTACAGAATCAGGTTCCCTATATTTAGTACCACCCTTCCAGAACACTCTAATGTGAAGGACACACACACACACACACACACGGGTGCTCCACTCTTGCCCTATTATTGGTTTCTAGATCTTTCATATACCCCTCTCGGAGATTATTTTCTTTATTCTCTCCTCTTTGGTTTGTTTTTCCTCTCTCACACAGGAGGCTCCTCGGGACTAGCTAACGCCAGTTTTGCAAATTTTGACAACTTCCCCAAATCCTGTAGTGCGGACTTTGGAGCACTGGGCCAGCGAGGCACGTCGGCAGGCGCAGACGCAGACGCAGGCAGAGTAGACGGCGCTAGTAGCGTTCCCGCCGATAGATATGCGGCCCTTGCAGACCTGGACGGCATCTTTAACATGGCCCAGTCTGAGTCAGGTATGCCCAAAGACAGAGCTGTTGTAAGCAACCCGCACTGCCAAGTCTGGGTGGCAAAATAAGAGTGTGAGAGAGAGAGAGAGAGACAGAGCGAGAGATGGTGTCTCATAAGGCAGGCAGCTGTGAAGGAAGAAAGGATGTGTGAATCTGGTGCACTGATCTTGAAGAACTCTGGATCGAGCAACTGAATGATCTCGCCCTTTCAACAATGAAGATAACTTATTTCAAACACATGCCATGCCTTTGAGACCACTTCTGTCCTTGTCAAATGGATTTGCATGCGGATATCATGACATTCTCAATTATATTAAACACCTTTTACATGTTTCTATGGTGTTAGTATATATTTTTACACTGTATGAGTAACATACAAAATATATTCCTGTTAAAAACTGCAGTGATTTGCCCATACCAGCTCAGTTTCTCCGGAGAATGTTTATGGGGTTTCCCATTTACTCAAGTGGTCCCAAGAACAATGGCCGCCATTCCACAGTGGCGTTATCTCGGGTGCGGAATAAGAAGCTCAATCCAGTGTTCTTTGAGGTCAGTGATCTTTTGGCAGTTTAGCCCTGGATTCCACCCCAGAGCTGCCTGCTCTCTGAGCTGCTAAAGCAACACTCAGTTAGGATCCATAACTGAACAGGCATAGTGTTGGACACCAAAAACGCACAGTGTTTCAACAGCAGGTGCAGTTCCACCCTGACGGTGGCATACCTTAACACCACTGAATTGGAGGGGAGTGTGGGGAGGATTTAAAGATGGTTGTTGGGGCTTTATCCCATAAATTATGGGTTGAAATTCTAGTGTAGATAAGTGTATACTGTATTGTTAAGGTGTTATTGCTGAATAATTATAGCAGCTACTGCTTGAATGTCTGCATACAAGAAAGTCTATAACAAGAGTAGTAGATAACAGTTCTACTGAACTGTACTGAAGTAAATGGTAGCTTCAATGTGTATCGTCATCAGGTATTTTTTGTCCTACTTGTCATAGTTTTCTCTGATGTGGAAGGCCCAGCCAGACACAAAGCCTTCCATGGGCATATGGGCCTATACTGGGTGAGAAGGAAAACCAACCAACCACATTGCACCTTTTCATTTGAGATCTTATGAAGAAACAGAATTCTTCACAATGTCAGCTTACTGTAGGTGCAGTAAGCGGTTTGGGCAGGTGTATCCCATAAAGAGCACAGAATGCACACAAAGTAGGTTTTTTTCACCGTCAGACGACAGACAAAAAAAGAAACCCTCATCACTGTTTTCTATTTTATTTTTTCAGTTCAGTGCATGTCAGCACATTCACAAAAAGACAAGTTGTTCCTTGGCCCTCTGTCCCTCTTTATTTCCAGAGGCTATGTGCTGTCAGGTTTCATACTTTTTGTTTTAGCCTCTAAACACACACACAGACACATACACTTGCACGCACACACACTCCCTAATCTGCATCGTCTGCCTAGTTTCTGATCAGCTCCTGTTAAAAATATAAATATCTTGCTTTATTCATGCAAAATCTCCCGAGTAATACCGTTCATGTGATCAATCGTAAACTAACGCTAATGTAACGGTAATGTAATGATTGATGCTGCTGATGTATGTGATCCCATTGAAGTAGAAACACCCCAGTTGTATGTCTTTGTAGCCTTTTTTCCCTGTCAACAGCCCAAAATACAACAAAGTAAAAGGTTTACACAATAAAGTATAGATAGGGAAATGCACACTTCCTTTTTTGCCTGTATATGTAAACAAAACTTCCTGCTAACTAGGGCTGTAGGTTCACTTTTTTGTTAGCACTGTTGCTACAGATAGTTTTGTAGCACAATCCACAAAATCTCTAGCATCGGTATGTATACAAACACCTCATTTGTAGGCTATACTCTAGAAAGCATTTTAAATAAGGTGTCACTGATGCTAAGCTGGTAAATCATCCATAGCACAGACAGATTTTGTTGTAGCATGTGCTACATGTAGCACTGTAAAGCTCTGCTGCTACCTCAAGTTGATTGTATTGAAATTGTGTACTAGGGCAATTCCATGGAAATTTACGTTTTTTGTAACATCCATAACGGCAATAAAAATGTGATGGTATGGTATGATGTGAATGATTACATGAAATTTGAGCATTTGCTATTTTTGGCTGAAGAATGTACATGAGAAAAAATGCACAAAAAATTTATGTCATCATTCACATCATACAAATGCCAAGGCATTTCACTGGCGTTATGGATGTGACAAAAAGTCCATTTTCCATGGAATTGCCCACTAGTGGTATATCTATAATATTGATGGTATTGAGAAATTTCCCAGTGAAAAAGTAGGGCAAATGCAATGGATGTATGCATACATAAATGTCAAACTAGGAGTGCGTTCAAACAATCGTTCAAGCAATCGGCGAACGTTTGTGCTAAGCATGTTTTTTCAGTTTGAACGATTTGGTGTTAACATTCCATTGTAACAGTAATTGCATAGTTACCTTCGCCAAGCCCACGTCCAGCTCCATTGTATGTTCGGGGAGAACTACCTCCTCAGACTGTTTGTGAGTGTTTGCAAACGTTCGCCAAAACCTCAAGGCAAACAGAAACCTTTTTGCGAACGTCTGCCTATGTTTGCGAATTTGAACGCACTTCAGGGAAGGGCACAAGAATGCTCCATGACATTGTGTTAAATGGGCTGGGAACTGGTATGGAAATAACTGGCAGTGGACCCATAGGAACTATTATTGACAATGACATGCAGGGCACTCCGTAGTCCAAAAAGTATGACTGTAACGTGACATTAGTGGCAACTGTGTCATAGGTCATTAGCCTTTAGATGAGCTATGTCCACCCTCTGTCTCTCCCCAAGAGGTACAACCCTGGGCCGATGGTCGATGGTATAACGTAAGACTCTTTCACTCGTCCACACAACCCCACTCTTGTATGTGTGTGTGTACTACAGGGGGCGCTGTTCCGACTGGGGTGAGCTCTGCCCCTCCCTCTGCAGGCGTGGGGCCCCCGCCAGGCCCCGTTGGCTCCATGGGGGGCGACCGCTACGCTGCGCTGGCCGAGCTGGACAACGTCTTCAGCTCATCTGCCCCGCCCACCAGTGTCTACAACACCATCAGCACGGCACAGGAGTGAGAAACGCACCCTCTATGTTTGCTCAGAACCTGTCTGTCTGTCTGTCTGTCTATCTGTCTGTCTGTCTGTCTGTCTGTCTGTCTATATACCTGGTTGTTTGCTTGTCCATTTGGCTGTCTCTTCCTAACTGTCTACCAATTTGCTTGTCCTGGAGTGAGACATGCACCCCTCTCTGTCTGAGTGTTGACCCACTTGTCAGTGCTGCTGAACACTGTCCATGTTTGCCTTCTCAATTTCAGTTCCCTGACTGTGTTGTTGATGCCCCTTGCAGCCCTTAGTCTTTTCTTACTCCAGTCTATTGGCTCACTTTCAGACTTTTTTTCCAAATCCGCAGCCTGTATCCATGTCACAACTAACACACTGTGTGTGTGTGTGTGTGTGTGTGTGTTTCAGAACCATGTTTGGTGCTGTAACTAGCGTGTCCTCAGCACAGATGCAGCAAGGATTACCCAGCATGCCACAGTGCTTTGGAGGTAGGTTCTGAGGACGTTCCGAAGCTCTTGTGGTGAGACTTCACTCCAACCCACTGCATTCATGTGTTTGTGTTGTTGATTTGTTTGTTTTCCTTGTGTCGGCAGGTCCTTCGACTAACCCTTTTGTTGCCTCATCGGTTGCCCCGGCAGTGGCCCCCACCAACCCATTTCAGACCAATGGCAGAGCTGCCGCCGTGGCCGCAGCAGGTGAGGGTGGAGCTTGCAGAACTATGAGCCAATCACAAACATTACGGGCAACATAATTAATACCAATATCAACATAGCGTTTTTTTTTTTTTTTTATGGTTTTCATTAACACATTGTATATGGAGGGTTTTTTGCACGAAAACCGTAATTTGATCAAATCCTGTTATTTCATAAGTGGGTGCATTTGCCCAATAAAGCAGTCAGCAGTCAGGAGTGGAGATTTGCCTATTCTGTGGTGTTGAGACTTTCATCCCTCATGGATTATTCAACAACGCATGAAGCACACCTAGTCACATAAGTGCATTTACAGAATGAGGCCAAATGTGACAAGAGTACACACACACACACACACACACACACGCGCGCTCAGCTCAGCTCGCTTACTCTCTCTCTCTCTCTCTCTCTCTCTCTCTCTCTGCATATTTAACATTGTTGGCAGAAAAAAGTTTTTAGGAGGTAGTGAAAGCGTTCTCATTTCAGCACAGATGAATGGTAATATTGTGATCAATACGGACTCTT
The DNA here is from genome assembly GCF_046254945.1 of Alosa pseudoharengus. Taxonomy (NCBI): domain Eukaryota; kingdom Metazoa; phylum Chordata; class Actinopteri; order Clupeiformes; family Clupeidae; genus Alosa; species Alosa pseudoharengus. The sequence goes on along the minus strand of NW_027468598.1, from coordinate 13,155,904 downwards.
TCGCTGTTGCTGCAGCTATTTGTTTGTTCTGCGTCCATGTGGGCATCCCTCAGGTTATCAGTGTTAGAAGCCCATAACACAGATTTAGACTGAGTGTGTGTGTGTGTGTACAGGTGTATAAGGGTAAGACACACTCATGGCTCTGTCTGTTTGTTGCCATGCTGGTCAGGCCTCTTAGGAGCCCTACAGGGGCAGGGTTTCATCCCTGCTCATTTTGGTAGGTTTCTCTCTCTCTCTCTCCCTCCCACTCCCTTTACCTCTGCCTATCTTTAAATTCTTTCTTTTTTCAATCTTTGTTATCTATCTTACAAGCTTTTTATCTACACTGTGTCTGTGTTTATTTCTGCCTTGTGTAGTTAATCCGTGTTAGTGCATTAAAAGAGCCTGCTGGAACTCCATGTTCCACGATGCACTGGGCCAAACCTGGTAGACAGTGCACCGATCAACCTAGTGCTGCCAGAGCGCCACTCTTCCCCTTTGGCACGGCCATACAAACACTTTTTGTGTTGGCCATGCAGATAACTCCTGTATGTGCCCCCCCTCTCCCTCTCTCTCATTTTCTTTTCTCTCTCTCTTTCTTTCTTTCTTTCTTTCTCTCTCTCTCTCTCTCCCTCTCCTGTGTCTCTTTCCCTGCTCCTTAGCCCCTCCACAGTTGTGAGTTTTACCCTGTAAAGCATTGAGATCCTAAATCTCCACAGATCTGCTGTTATCATCTGATGTGGGAGTGGGTGCCTGTCTGTCATAGTGTATGATAAATCTGCAGAGAAAGGATTTGACAACAAGTACATAAATGAAAGCACTCCGCTCCCAGATCAGATATAATGGTATAATGTTGCCTGTTGGTACTTGTCCATTTTGGCAGATGCTTGCAGAAGTAGTGATAAGTGTCAACAGAGTGGAAGTGATGTACTAGGGACAAGCCTTCCCCATCCACAGCTCAGTTTCATCTCATCTAAACTAATACACAAAAATACAGCCAGCTTCATAATGATCTCAACTTGAATTATCGATTTTTGTCATGAATTTCCTGTAATGTGAGCCTGGCACAAGTTGAGTGTTTTTGAATTCTCTTCATCACAAATTAAACTTTATTTATTTTAATACCCACTGAAAATTGTCTGATTCCAAGGGTCTCTGAGTTTTCTTTAATTTGACTCCTGTACCCTTCACCACTCTAAACTTGCGTAGGTTGCTGTTTGGCTGGACAGAAACAGATAGCTGGCTAGGGAGTGGTCAAGAAGCTATAAGAACGCTGTTTCAATAGAAGTTTCCATGGCAACCCTGGCAATGTTTTACTAGTTGGCAATGCTAGCCAAAGCTGATCCCAGACCAGCTTTTTTCCTGAAGACTGTCCCTGACCACCACTATCCACTGTACATGTAAAAAGGTGTTGCAGAAGTTGAAGAGTGTTTTTGGAGCGTTAAGCGTGTCCCTTTGTGTGTCAAAATAATTACCTGATGTAGGAGATGACTCAACTGACACACCTGATGTTGTGTTTTCTGTTTTGAGAAATGATAGTGCATGATATATATTGAGTGATCTAACAGAAATCATTTGTGTCTGTCTCTCTCTCTCTCTCTCTGTGTGTGTGTGTGTGTGTGTGTGTGTGTGTGTGTGTGGGTAGCCTCATTTGGCACAGGTTCCATGAGTATGCCAGCTGGCTTCGGAAATGCAGCGGCCTATAACATGCCCACAAGCTTTAGCGGAACCTTCCAGCAAGCCTTCCCTGGTCAAGCTTTCCCCCCGACCCAGGCATTCCCTCCACAGCCCAATGGTGTGTGTGTGTGTTTGTTTGGAGAACACGCATAATGTCCATTGTACATACGTACGCACATGCACTTGTCTGGGCATTGGCGGTGTTGGTTTTGGTGTAACAGTTTAATGCAGTTAAAAGCACAACCTGTAAATGACTAATTTGACCCATCTGTGTGCGTGTTGCTCATACTACTGCCATGTGATATACAGGTGTGTATGTTCTCTACAGTATGTGTCTGTGTGGATGTCCATGTAGGTGTGGGTAGCTACATGTAGGATTTAGTGTTTGAAGTTAGCATGAGGAAATAGTAAAGTGGAGCGATTATGTAGACTTATGCTGTGTTCAGTACCATGTGTCTAGTGCAAATATAGAGGCTTTGTGTGTGTGTGTGTGTGTAACAAGGGAGTGCATTTCTAGATTAAGAAAAAGGCTTTGCCCTTATTGTGTGGTCTGTTTTGTGTAGGGGCGAGCTTCAGTGCTTTCGGTCAGCCCAAGCCAGTCCCTGCGTTCGGTCAGCCAATGGCAGCCCCTGGGGTCTCCAGCAATCCCTTCCTGGTGAGACTGTTTCTCTTTCTCTCACACACAAGTCTATACAAGCATAAATACCCATATATTTATTTATTATTCTTTCTCACATACTTACATGTATGTTGTATGTGTATGTTGTATTTAGATAAACATAAATACATTATCTGCCAGACACCATTATCATAATACTATAATAAAACATAAACAAAGTCCCATTATTTATTTCACTCTACACCCGTCTGTAAACCAAACCCACTCTGACTGGTCCTGCGTTTCTCCTCTCTGCCACAGATGGGCGCTCCTGCTCAGTTCCCCACAGGAAACTCCTCCACCAACCCCTTCTTATAGCGCCTCCTCACCCACAGAGGGCGCTGTGGCTGCGCTTGCAGCTCTTGCACTGTTCCGTTCCACAGGAGTAGCTTTAAAAGAATACAAAAAAAGGAAAACCTTTCTAAAGGACCTGCAACATTTTTGTAACCAGTTTTAAGAACAAAAAATTGAATAAAGAAAAAAGAACGAAAAAAAAGAAAGAAAAGCACCAACCTTAAAGCAACAACAGCGGCTGTGAACAACTTTAGACTGTGATGACATCGCCCACGGCAACCAAACGTAAAGCAGGGTAGCGCTGGGGTAGGAGGAGGATGCCCTCGCTCCCCCTCTTTGATATGTGACCTCTGAACTCTGGCTTGCTTTTGGAGGTCCTTGCCTCTGCGCAAAACTGACTGACTCCCCACGACAACTAAGTTATTATTGCAAAACCGACCCCTTACACTCATCGTGCTGCAACCCTGTACAGAATTTAAGTTCTTCTCTCTTCTTTTTTGTTTCCCTTAGCAGAAGCCAGACTTTAGCTCTTGTGCATATCAGTATTTGTATCTTTTAACACATTGTGTTAAGTTCTGAGGGTTATGGGGGAGAGGAACATGGGGCACTTCTGCTTAATGGCTACAGTGACTGAACCAGACTTTTAGGAGAGAAGAACCCATCTATTCACACTCTACATACACACAAACACATACACACACACACACACACACACTTACTTGTGGGACAGCACTGGCTTAAAAAAAAGACTCCTGACATCTTTGTTTCATCAATGGCATAAGCAAAAAAGAAAGATACAAGAGAGGAGAGGAGTGGTTCTGTTTATTCTCTCTGCTGCCAGTGCCCTGGGGAACAGGGACCCAGAGGAGATCAGGTGGGCTCACCTGGAACAGCATCACCTGTGAAGCCCCTTCAGACTGGACCGACCACTTCTACTGGGCGTTATATGAAATTTAAGTTAATGTGTGTATATATATATTATATATACAGTATATATTAAAAATGAATTTTAACTAAAACATTTCAAGTGATTATGGTTCAGAATGTGTTTTCTGTGTAACAAAAAGATTTATTAACATCATTTGTATTGTGTATATGTTTGACAACAAAAAAAGAGTACACACAAACACATACATCTATACATGTACATACATACATACGTACATGTACATACTTTGTGACTGATGATATTACAGTAGCCCAGCTACTGTTTAGTGGCGCGTTTTCCAAAACCATAGTTGCTAACTAAGTTGGTTGCAATGCAATTTCCCATTGCTAACAGGTTAGCAACTTTGGTTTTGGGAAACGCGCCCCAGGTTGGCAATAGTTTGCTTTTGCGGAGTCGGACAAGGCAGTCCCATTTAGGTCCCAGAAATAGATTGTTTTTTTATTGTCAATATTTTTGTGATGGTTCCACATAGGTTGAATTTTTATAGAGGCAGGAACACAAACCATAATATCACACATTAGCCTTCGTCCACCGTCTGAGTTTTGTACAGGGCTAGGGGGAGAATCACTGATAGGACACTGCACAAACCAGCACAAATCACCCCATAGACCAGCACTGTCCAGGACACTGTCAATGCCCAGGACGCTCAATGTAGAAGTAGAAAATCATTACCCTTCATACCCCTCCCGTCACAGATTCACTTGCTTTGTCAGATACCTTGTTTTCAGCAATTAAATGAGTATACTAAGATTGCACACTAGAATATCAGTAGTAGTATAGTGTAGTGTTTGTTTTCAGCAATTAAATGAGTGAGTATTGAGGATCACACTAGCTCCTACTGAACGGACTGGAGTCTGAAAAGCTGCTTGCGCTCTTTAGTGCGTCATGTATGTTTCTGAATTAATCAGAACTTGTGTTGTACGTCAGAGCACAGGTCTGCTTGCGTCACCTCAGTCTGCTTTGGGGAGTCCCTGTGTCTCTTGTGGCTCACAGCGTTGTAGACTCCCCAGACGAAGAACACTAGAGCGATGACACAGAAGTAACTCCCGTAGATGATGAACTGGAAGAGAAAAGGAGTGAAAAGCTGTAGTGGGCTAAACCACCAGTGAATCATAGAATCATGCTTTTTCTGTCATTTTGAGCTGCACTTATCCATTTTATTCCTTTAAAGTCCAATCAGCCTTGGAAGTATTTCATGTCTGGAACGGTTTCCAAACAAACTCGGTTGAGTGGCTTTGATCATCAATACACTAGAATACTAGCCTAGAAATCTAGACGCACCCTAGAGGCAGCTGGCAGCAAATTAAATTTGCTGCCAGGGCTAGTCTAGCAACTCTCCGTTGGCTTGTGAGCTCGAAAAATTAAACTTCTATCAGGCCAATCAAATCGTGTATAGAGTCGCGGGCTTAACATAATGATTGATGGCAGAGTTGCAACGGTTTGGCTTGAATTCCCTGCTACTTGAAAACAAAGAAGGTAGATGTTGCTGTTGGCCAACAGTGTGACACGAGTTAAGCTTGTTTTAAGATGGCAAAAGTTTGAACTAGCCAACTAGCTCCGCTGGTGGGAAAACGCATGGGACTCAGCGCTGTCCTATTGCGTGCAGAGGGAATTTGAAAGACAACCGATTATCCCGCCCCTCGGACTGAGCACTGCGAACGGTGAGTGCCCAGACCCTACATTTAAATGTGGGTCTAGCTCGTCAGGCTACTAGAATACACCAGGCACAGTAGAGATTTTTTCACTCAATTCAATTTCTCTCTCAATTACGTGATTACTACCAACTCATATCCACCAATTGTAATACCACCATGAATTATTTATCTCAAAAGTGTCATTGTGAAACCACAAGGATAAGTGGAAAGAGTTCAGTGTGATAATATCAATAGTAGGCCTATTGAATGAAGGTCATAAAGTGATGCTTTCTAGAAAATGTGACCCAGGTTAGATAACAACTAAGCAGCATGGTCTACACCCAGTTTCGTTAGAAATGAGGCAGGGGTGGCACAAAGCATCCGTACTATATTTGTGTCTACACCTGTGACCATTTCCTGATTCCACCCCATCTCTCTCCCACTCAACTCCTCGACCCCCCCCCCCCCCCCCCCCCAAACAATCAAGAACCCCCAAAATATACCCACCTGTGTTACAATGTCCAGGCTCAGCCCTCCACTGTCCACCACCACAGCAGTGATGACTGTTTGGAGCACAAGGGCACCAAAGTTATTTGCGCCAAAAATCAGGGCGTAGCGCTCCATTGATAAATCTGCAGCTATTTGGAACCTGTATGGAAAGATAATGAACCATTGCCATGTTGCTGTAGTACTGGATTTCTTCTTAATCTGTTACTGACAGCCATGCAAGGAAATGACTTAGAGACTAAATGCGTAATATACTGGGTTGCGTTTATATACTGGGTATGCATAAGCGTTCATTGGTTTCCATACATACACATACAGTATATACATTTTTGTTTTACAAGATTAGGGAAAGATGTGTCAATGAAACAAATTACCTGATGAAGCTGAATGGAAAATTACTTAATAAGCAATTGATTATTGTGAGCACGATTCTAGCAGTAATTTGCATTCCAACAGAAAAATCCTTTGTTTGCACACCAAGTAAAAAGCTGTCGATCAGTACTGGCAAGACTCACCCAGGCCAAGAGCCCTCTACTGACCCTAAGCAAGTCCACTCCACACACTCACATTGCAATGGTGATAAGCAGCATGTAGAGGCACTTGAAGAGCACATAGCCACAGTAGCACGCCCAGATGTTTCCAGAGAAAACCATCAGGTAGAGGGCACCGCCACCCATGCCCGAGAAGGAGCCCAGTGCCAGCTCACCCCACTGGTGCCAGTCCACCTGAGTGAAGCCAATGGCATAGGCGGTGGTAGCACCTGAAAACCATTTCAGACAGTCAATGAAAAGACATACAATATATAATAATTCTGATGAGCAGCTCTCTTCTGTTCTTATGACAGTTGTCTATTCAGGTAAGAGCCGGCAGAACTCAAATAAACTGCTACAAATCAATGCTCTTATAAACCAACAGGCAAAATGCTCATAATGTTTCATGCAAGTCTTTAAAGTCTGAGGGCTGCATACCAGTGAAACAATATTCCAATTACAATATTGGAAAACAGCCATCCTGTCTGGGGCATTCTTGTGTTGTCTGGGGCATTCTTGTGTTTTACGGTACCTATAGTGCAATTGCCACAGTGATTTAATAAACAACCCACTCAAGAGCTCACCAAACAGACTGGAGGCAGCCTCCACTCCTCCGTTGTAGACAGTGAAGTTGCTGGACGGCTCGATGTGCTCCCACAACACCTGCACGTAGTTGAGGATCTGGTTGTAGCCGCAGGTGGCCAGAGCCCACCACAGGGACCAGCGCAGGAGCCCCGGCGTGGAGTAGCACTGCAGGAAGTCCCTCCAGAGCCGCACTAGCACCCCCACGCAGCCCGCTGGCTCTGCAGGAGGAGGAGGATCCGCACAAGTCCCAGTCCCAGCGCCACCAATGACTGAGCTCTTTGTGGAGCTGCTGCTGCTAAGAGATCGCCCCCTGCTGGCTGCTCCCTGAAGTGTAGCCATGTCAACAGGTGCTGTAGGTAACATGCACGAGAGGTTAATGATATAGAGAGAATAAGCAATACGTCTTTTATATTTAATATGTTTGGGAAACGCTAGTGAGATAGGTCTTCTGTTCCATGAATTAGTGCAAGGGAGGACCCATACATGCCTGCTGTGTGGGAAGTATCATCTGGAGAGGCTGAATGATTCAGACAGATTTCCACTGTTTTGGGGACGTCTGAGACAGGCTGGTCATTTCCATCTTCCTCATCTTCTGTCCCACTCCTGTGCTGCGTCTTTACTCTTTGGTGGAAGAACATGCTTCTCTGGGGCATAGGAAGAAGCCAAGACACCCCCCATGCCAGCGCAATGAGCACCAGGGTGAACACCAGTATGTAGTGGTAGGACAGCAGGCCAAATGAGACCAGGAGCTGGCCTAGTACGGAGCCCACCGTGTAGCCCAGGAGCTGGGTGGCGCGGCAGTAGGACGTGGCCTTGCGGTAGTGCCGGAGGTCCACCACACTGTAGATGTAGGAGTAGTAGGCTACTTCACTGGCCATCACTACGCCGTAGAAAAACTGCGTAGCCTGCATCTGAGGCACACTGTCCAGCCACAGCAGCATGCCAGTCGTCACCAGCAGGGAGGAGCAGTGGAACACGATCACAGGCTTGTAGCGCAGCCAATCAGTGAGCAGGAAAACGGGCACGAGGACCGCCAAATATGAGTAAGTGGACACTGGGTAGATCTGATTGGTCAGCTGAGGGTAAAGGGGAGAGACACACATATGATTGGCTAAATAAGATGGTACATGACATATTTCAAATGTTTTTGAAAGATCAGTCCTGTTAATATTGTGTTACACTACATACAATACACAACATGAGTTATGTTAGAAAGCCTGTCCCCTGTGCTGTTGTTGATGTTTGCAAGGTTTGCCTCAGTAGTTCCATTGCTACTGTTCAACATAAACTCTTCACTGTTGCTCTAAATATACACTGATATATTTATCAGAGTAGATGATAAACTAAAAGTACAACCATAAAACCACAATCTTGGGTGAAGTGTCCTCTCATGGATCAGATACTGTGCTTGCTCACCAACCCAGTTAATCATAGCAGTTATGTGTTAATCATCAGCGAGTTAGTATGGTTCAGCTCAATTACTCAATCACATCTCACCAGGTGTCCTGACATAGGTGTACATTAGATAGGAAGGAAAAAGAGATTTACAATAGGATTTACAAAAACAACATAGAACACAATAACTACATATTTTGTTATATCTGTGTCACCCGTCCTCCGTACTAGTTTCTTGAAGTCTGTTCTTGAAGTCTTACCTGTTCTATGGTGAGGTTCTTGTCAGGTCCAGTGAGGTAAGGAGTGAGGAACGGTTCCAAAGGTTTGACGGTAGTGAAGAAGCCATAGGCACACAGCAGAGTGGTGGGATATGCCCAACCTGTTCTCCATGTTTTCACACACTCCATTGTACAGCAGATAATACACGCTGTGTTTGTGCGTATGTGTGGTGTGCGTGTGTGTGTGTGTGTGAGAGAGAGAGAGAGAGAAAGAGAGTGTCGTTTCCTTGGTAAGAGACACAGCTTTCGTAATATGCAGTGTACACAAACAGGATAGCAGTTATCTTACACTATGAATGCAGACACACAGATTGTAAAAACGTTGTGCGGTCACATGTGCATGACATGTCTGTGCTCTCTGCCTGTTACCTGTTCTGGTGATGTCACTGCAACAGCATTGTGTCTGGGTATGTGAGAGAGTGTGTGGTGTCTTCTGTCAATTAAATGAAAAGGGAAAGACGGGTATAAGGGAAAGGTGTGTTGTATCTAAACCTGTCAATGTATAACAAGATCATGCTCACGACCACTTGAAAAGAATGCCTGGAATGCCAGTAGACCAGCAGAGCTGCTTGTTTTTGCTATTTTATGGACATTTACGATGTCAATTATAAACTGCACTTTATTTATGTATGTATCTACACAGTGAAGATGAGATGAAAAACTAAGAAATGTTTTTTTTTTTTCAAAATCCAAATTTGTTAATTATGTTAAGGACATTTTGAGTTATGGCATTTATGTTATTGTTCAGACAGGAAAAAAATATATAGATATTTGTTTTAGGTGTCTGGCTATATAATTAATCTGATCTGTCACTGCAGGTTAACTCAACAGAAGGAACCATTGCAGATTTTTGTAAGATTAAAGCAACATTTTATACTCTTTTAAAAAAAAATCTCAGTTGTTTTTGGTTTATTTCTCAGACTGCCGAATTTTCTAGTCACTTTTGTCACTTGTGCACATCATAAAAGTGTTTTCTCATTACTTCAAACAAACAGCAAATGCTTTTGCACATCCATGCAATTGGCTTGGTTATTGTCTGCTGTTTTTACATTATCAACGCTATTGTCATGCTGCTCAAAATGCACTACACAGGGTCTCTCTTAGTCCTTCCCCCAAAAAACTAATGCATTCCAGTTTTTCTCAGTCGCTTTGGTGCATTTCTCGAGTCACCATTAATGTTTGCACAACAGTAAGTGTTTCTTGAAACAATTTGTGCAAATTGCACCCCACAGTGGATTACCTGCAAAACACATAATTTGCTCAAAATGCTTAATTTATGTCTCAAAAGCTAATATTTTGCCAAACAACATGCCATTGCTATCAGAATAAAAAGTTCCTGTGTCACTGTTATAAAGAAGATAGTGAAATATTGAATGGAATTACCTATGGAAGTATGTCTCTTCCCTGGTCCCAATTCAGCTTGGATGGTATCAAACTTTTAGTTTCAATTGTCCATTTAATGAACCAAACTGATTTCTAATGAGGCTTACACACAAGTGCAGCTCAATAAAAATGTCGTAGTGAGTCAGCACACAGAAGAGATAAAAGAGCTATTGAAGACAGAATCACAAAATGTTTTATACAACTAGACAAAAGCAGGAAGGGGCTCAGGAAAGGGTTAGACTTTGTTCTTGAACACAGAACTTGACAAACATATTTTTCTTTCACATAATACCATGCAGTACTCATGTAATAGAAGGATCATTCAGAGGTACAAAAGTAAACGTTTTTTTAACATACACTTTTTTATATCAAGTCCTGTAATAAATGTACTTACTATCTACTACCCCTTTAGATTATAAATGTGAATGTCAGAGGATGATACATTGCAAACATCATGACATGATTATCTCAAAGATTATTATCATTGCTTGGTAAATCTATTCAAAAATGATTATATGTTACAGTTTTTCTCAGTCGCTTTGGTGCTTTTCTCACATCACTATTAACATTTGCACAACAGTTAGTGCATTTCTCAAAACAATTAGTGCAAACTGCAAAACCTAGTGGATAACCTGCAAAAGCATAGCCTGACGAGCCAGACCCACATTAAAATGTAGGGTCTGGGCACTCACCGTTCGCAGTGCTCAGTCGAAGGGGCGGGATAATCGGTTGTCTTTCAAATTCCCTCTGCACGCAATAGGACAGCGCTATAAGTCCCATGCGTTTCCCACCAGCGGAGCTAGTTGGCTAGTTCAAACTTTTGCCAACTTAATAAAAGCTTAACTCGTGTCACACTGTTCGCCAACAGCAACATCCATCTTATTTGTTTTCAAGTAGCAGGGAATTCAAGCCAAACCGTTGCAACTCTGCCATCAATCATTATGTTAAGCCCGCCTAACGACTCTATACACGATTTGATTGGCCTGATAGAAGTTTAATTTTTCGAGCTCACAAGCCAACGGAGAGTTGCTAGACTAGCCCTGCATGGCAGCAAATGTAATTTGCTGCCGCTAGGGTGCGTCTAGATTTCTAGGCTAGCAAAAGCATGTCACTTGTTCAAAATGGATAGTCCATTCCTCAAAAGCAAGTATTCATGTCAATGAAACTGCCAGTGTCATCAACATGAGAAGTCTTGACACCAACGTTTATGAACAAATAGATTTGTCATGTTTTCATTATGACAGTTTATTCTCTCAGTGTTTTCCAATGCAAAAAAAGGTCAGAACTCGGTGACACTTCCTGAACATGCTCAAGACAGCACTATACACTACTTGTACAGCCATTGGAAAACTACACTGTAAAAAGTTTAACGTAAAATTTACAGCAACTTGCTGGCAGCAAATAACCAGCAAGTTGCTGTATTTCACTCTACAGTACACCTACTGTATATTAAATCACAGTACCTATGCCTGATACTGTAAATGCAAACTACAGTAGTACTACCAGTGCTGTAATGTATACAGCATTGAATTGTCTACCGTATTTTTAATCACAGTACTTATGGATCATACTGTAACTAAGTACAGTAGTAATACCAGTGCTGTAATATTATATACAGTAATTTTGGGAAATTCATATCCTGCTTTATCTACAGCCAGGATAAATTTGGCTAGGCCTAGTTATGGTTTAGGCTACACAAACTTGCATAAATAACCATTGACAACTTGTTATCAGTTTGAAAAGCAAGTACATTTATTCACTTTTTTCCGTTTAGAAATTCTCGTGTGCTGCATCCTAACGTTAGACCAACGGTTGCAGTCAGCCTGATCCACCACCAGTAGCAGAGTGAAGCAGCACCTAGCAGAAATAGAAGAAGAAAAGATAAATAGTGTTAGATAACAATGTTCAACTGAAACTGAAGGCTACTTACAAGTGAAACTTTAGAATAATCATTTATATATATATACTGTATGTTTTTTGAGTTTACTGTCAAAATGCCAGGCTGAAGATGGTGTTAGCATAACTCAGTTTCGTAAGGTATATTTAACGTTAGCCAGCTGGGTGAGCTCATTGATGATGTTTGCTTGCAGCAACAGCCATTCGCGCTGTTCGTCCGAACAACGGTTAATGATAGTCAGATGTGACTTAAAGTTAACTTATATCAATATTGCTAAAGTTCGCCTATTAAACTCACAAAACCGTACATGATTACGGGGAGTTAACGTTACATAAGTCAGCTAAACCTCCACGTTAACGTTAACCAGCAGCACATCATCTTCAGCCTATATTTGTGACAGTAACATACTAGGCCTAGCACTACTAGTGAATGTTTTATATAAATGATATGAATATAATAAACTGTAACTTACTGAGAACTAAGGTAGGCCTAATATAAATGAGACTGCCATAACGTTAACGTAACATAAAACATTAACGTTAATGCCACCATCACAGCAACTATGATAGCTAGCCTAACGTTAGCTGCTACTTACTTAGTTGATCCAACAAGCATGGATGAGTTGTAAGTTAGACAGTACAACGTACATAGACTGTACACATGCCCGAATTTAATGTAGTACACTTTCACAATGAAACATTAACGTTACATAAATAAATGCTTGCTTACCATTAAGGTGGAGCTGCGAACTTGTCAGAGTGCTGAACACCGTTGGTCTGACTGACTGAACTGTTGCTCAAAAATGATCTCCCGCCGGACAGTTCAAACGTCGTCGCGCGGTGCACGTTTCAATCACCACGTCAAAATTTCCCAGTAAACCATAAATCCATGACTTTTCAATATCTTTTCAAAATGATGATTTGGATGGAAAATCAACATAATATCAATGTCACCTTGCTATCTGGGAGCTTAACTTTGTATTTATGTGCAAAAAGAAAACAGAAAACCCCAACTGATTTTCCGCCATGTTTTTTCAACATTTTCAAAAAGCTGACAAGTAAGGGAGGAGTCAGATTTATTACTGTGTTATGATTCGCAGCAAATTTTTATTACTGTAGTTTGACCATTTTTGACCATAATTCATAGCGAAACCACAGCAACATACTGTATTCACAAATACAGTACACATTTTCCCCAAAAACAGCAGTGATGCTGTGAAAATCACGGAATCTTGTTACAGTGTACAGTAAAGTTACACATTGCTGTAGTTAGGGGAGTAAATGAGTACAAGACACTGAATATGTATGTTTCACATTTTTTATTCTCTTTGCAATTCTACAGCATTGTGAGCAAATTTGATAAGCAGTTCAACAATGTATGTTGTATGTAATGACTCAAGCAATAAAATGAAGACTATTAGTTTTAGTGGGAACTACACTTCAGCATCCATAAGTATAGTTCATTTTGATTGACATGACATAAGCAAATGATAATGTTATAAAACACTTGTTCAAAGGAAGGAGTAATTGCTACTATCACGTGCACAAATGACTAAATGTTGTGGAGGTTGAACTAATAGAATTTTCATTCTGATCTGAGAAAATCACCAAAGCGACTGAGAAAAACTGTAATATGATTATATAAAACAAGTAAAAATATGACCTATAATAGGAGGAACTCCAACTCTGAGTGATATTCATTTGAAAAAAAAATTTCTGGAAGGATGTCGAAATTTTGGACTCAATTGGAAAACTCCAAGCTGGAAATATTCAACTTCCAAGTTGTCTGGAATACAGCATTTATTCTGAACATGGGGTCGGGGAACTATTAGGTCCATCAACAGGGACCACATGTTCCATTTCCGGTATTTTTAGTGAGCGGCAGGAGGAAACTTCACACTGCAGATCAGATTAATAATCTCTCACAGTGCAGCACCATGCAGTTACCAAGAACATTTCTGCAGCATTGAAAGTGCCCAAGAGCACGATAGCCTCCATCATTCTCAAATGGAAAAGTTTGGAACAACCAACAGTCTTCCTAGATCTGGCCGCTCAGCCAAACTGAGTAATCCGGGACGAAGGGTCAGACATGTAACCAAGGACCCAATGGTCACTATGAATGACATCCTTTAAGAGTTCCTTTGAGAGGATGACAGAAGCGTAAAGAAGGACAAACATCAGTTCTTGTATCCTTTCCCAGATCTGTGTCTTCCCACAACCCTGTCTCGCAGGTTTACGGACAATTCTCTCGACCTCGTGGCTTGATTTTCACTCTGACATCATCAACTGTTAGACCTTAAGAGATGTGTGCCTCTCTTCATAATGTCCAATTTAGGCACAGGTGGACTCCAATTAAGTTGTAGAAGCATCTCAATGACCATTGATAGAAGTAGTAGGCACCAGAGCTCATAGAACTCTGAAGTTCGCCTACAAAAAAGAACCAAAACGGCCATCTTTGCCCGTATAAGGAGATCCGGTTGTTAATTGAAGCTAACTATCTATGGTCAAGTTGCAAGTTAGCTCTGGGGTAGCAAAAATCTAAGTGTGCCGCCTTCACGTACCGGAGATCACAGTATCCACTCGAAGGCAGCGGACAAAAGTGTGTTCAGGAAAACGTCTGCATTTCAGACTTTTTCATCCCCACCAGAGTTTAACAGGTGCGATAATTCAAAATCCCCATGTTATTTAGGAAAAATCGCTAGATACCGGATGTCAAAAATGGCTGATTTTTTTTTGTGGCAGAGGTCTATGGGAAGTGTCATAACAAAGGGTCTGAGTACTTATGTAAATTAAATATTTAAGTCTTTTATTTTTATAAATTTACAAAACACTCCAAACGTATGCTTTTTTGTGGAGTGTTGGTGTATTGTGTGTAGATTGATGAGGAAAAAAATAATTGAATCCATTTGAAGATGAGACTGAAACATAAAAAAATGTGGAAAACTTGAAAGGGTCTGAAACTCTCCGGATGCACTGTGTATATATATATATATATATATATAGACAAATAAATACACACACACACACTTTACATTTGATGTTTGTTAACATTGTTAAATTATGGTGATTCACACACACACCCTCACACACATGCACCCACACGTACACACACACACACAAAAACTTACATGCAGGCACTCACACTCAATAAACACACACAGAAGCACACATATACACAAAAACAACCACACACTGTGCACACACTCAATTACAAACACACGAAAAAGGAACAAAGTAGGAAATGAACACAATTTGACAAACGTGACTTATTTTTGTGGAAAAAATGTGCTGGACTGGGTGGCGGTCATATTTTGTACTGCTCTGCCGTACATCTAGTTTTTAAACAGATTTTAAATATCAAAAGACATAATAATGCAATAAATGATGGCAGCTCATGACTGGTGGTCACTAATGCCTTTTCAACTTTATTTCAGAGGTTTTGAAATTCTTCTCCTGTTCATCTTCAGACTCATCATCAGTGGTGTCTATGGAGCCCTCTTTGGCATGCTTCTTGGGGTGCTTCTTGCTGCTGGGAGGCGTTGGGCCATCGTTGGGAGGCTTTGGGTCATCGTTGGGAGGCTTTGGGGCATCGTTGGGAGCTTTTTTGTTCTTTCCAAACACGCCCTGCATCCATGCGCCTGCACCTGCCAGGGCTCCGCCCACAGCACCCCCTGCAGTTGCCACGGCAGCTGTAGCTCCCGCAGACAATCCAACCGCTCCTGAGCCAGGCAAGAACCCAAACATGCATCAACACACACAAGGGAAAAACAAACAAACAAAATGTTAGCGGTAAGGTAATTGCTTTCCTAACATCATGGTTAGATGTAAATGGATTTTAGGCTACACTATAAATGTATACTTATGACTTCACTTCTTAGTTGTTCCTTATACAGTCTGTACTTTGTAGTCAACTATGCCCTGCAGGGCACCAATTTGTGATTAAACATACTTGAAAACTTATTTAATAAATATAGTGGGGTACTGTGTATAGGCAATTTGTCATTTTCATTTCAAATTAATGCAAAAGTTTGTTTTCACTTCTAAATTGTAGATAAAGGTCTATAGAACAATTTTGATTCGAGGGCCAATCAAGCTGATCAAAAAATTGCTCTCCAATTAGAGTTTATGTAGATTTCCCATTGAAATGAATGGGATTCTTTGGATTTACCGGTAGGTGAAAAAGTATACAACCAGTACATTTTGGTCTAAACCATGAAGGGGAAACTGATTCTACCATATATACCATATATTTTTTGAAAGCGTACACCCTAGGATATGATATGGTATGACATAAGGTATGCCCCACCCTCCTCGTTACCAGAATTGTATAAAGCAGGGATTCCCAAACTGTGGTACGCGTACCCCCGGTGGTACGCGAGCTGCCACTAGGGGGTACACAAGATGAAAAGGGCAATGGCGGAAAGGAGTTAAAAATTATTAATTAATTAATACTCTAATTAATTCATAAATAATACATAATTTCGAATCGGGTTATAATGATATGGAAACGTGAAATTAAAGGAAATAATTTGTAAACTCTATAATAGGGTATGTTTTCATTAAAAAATAAGCTACACACAATAGGCTACACGTGATTTTCCTGCGGGCAGCCAGAATATCTGGCGCGTTAGTTTCGTTGAAGTATAGGTAGAAGGCTGCGTAAACATGGAAAACTGGATAAAAACAGGGACACTGTCCAAAAGGCCTAATTAAAGCGATCGAAGAGGAGAAGCGAGAGAAACAGAGCAGGACACAGGTAACGATGGAATGGGATGGGGGGCAGACTAATGAAGGTGGAGATGGAGCACAGGGGATAAAAGAAAGAACGAGACAGAAAAGACTGCGTGAAGAAAGCGAAAGTATGATGGATTGGGAGACAGACTGCCCAAAGCCACAGTGCGTTGTCTGCAGTGAGATGCTACCTAACCATAGCCTACTAATGTGGTTCTCCACTGTTTTTTGTAACGTGAGAGCTCATAGACCAGTTGCACATCTTGATTATGTTATCATGTAGGGCGGCTAATTAAACAACAATGAGTTACTTTTTTATGTGTTGGATGGTGGGGGTACGCGAGCCGAGTCAGGATGTAGAAGGTGGTCCGCGGGGAAAAAAGTTTGGGAACCGCTGGTATAAAGTATCTGAAAACCACACTTGATCAGAAAATGACTAAAGTAAAAGTAAAAGTCATCTATAAGCATACCACTTAAGTAAAAGTCTAAAAGAATATATTATTTACAGTACTTAAGTATGACAAGTAGCCCATTATAAAAAATACTCAAGTACTGAAATACTCTAGTACTGAAAGTAGAAGTACAAAGTACTAATAAAAGCTTTCGAAGGCCAGATGGGGTGACAACCCCCTCCCTTCACTATGCTTTTAATTAAAAAAAAAGCAGTCAGAACTTTGGATAAGCTATTAAGTTTGTGCAGTACTTGGTGCCTACACTTCATACACAATGTCTTCGAAGCCTGAACAAAGGTTTGCCTGCCATTCATTTTTCACTGCTTCCTTTTGATGTTGACGTTTATCCAACATGTTTAGAAAGGTAGCTACATCACACTCAATAAACACACTGTGAAAGCCTGCAAAAGTGCTATTAATGAAAAGCAAGCAGTTAGAATTTTAATTTAATTCAGCTCTGTATAACCTACATAGGCCTTAGTGCACTATGCCTTATAGCTATATTTGCTTAACTCTGTCACTATGTCTTCATTCATTGTTGTATCCCGTGGTGACACCAGGGGGGTATTTCAGAAAGCAGGTTTACTGGCTTAACTGGGTATGTTAAGCCAGAGTAAGCGGTAAACCTGGGATTTCAGTTCCAAAATGAGCAGGCTATGTAAGTCACTATGGTAACATAGGCTCTGAACTTAATTGGGTATGTTAACCCAGAGTAAGCGGTAAACCTGGGATTTCAGTTCCAAAATGAGCAGGCTATGTAAGTCACTATGGTAACATAGACTCTGAACTTAATTGGGTATGTTAACCCAGAGTAAGTGGTAAACCTGGGATTTCAGTTCCAAAACGTTCAAAAATGATCAGGCTATGTAAGTAACTATGGTAACATAGGCTCTGAACTTAACCTGGTAGGGGGTAGGTTTTGTTCAATTATGTTCGGTTATTTCAGTGCATGTTCAGCTAGGCCGCTATTTTTACACTTGTCACACAATGGCGTTTCATTTTGACGAAGGTCCGATTGACAAAGAAGCACAAAATCATGTAATATTCATCCATGCAATTCACCGTGAGAGAGCGATAAGACCACGACATCACATGATATCCTGTCTTTTCCAAACGAGTTTTGGAAGAGCGCTACAGTTTTTCAGCTGAATCCTAAACATAGGCTACTTGAAAAGCATCCCTACATTACGCATCGTGGATTAGAATAGAATAAAATAAATCTATAATGTAGGCTAGCTAACCTACACCATAGTGGACATTTGTCTTTGGCTCACCAGACATAGACAGATGGACAAACAACATCTCAGACATATTGAAGATATCATTAAAACAAGTAGGGAAAACATATAGAAAATGAATAAAAAAGTTTAAATATAGGCTACATAACAGCTCAGGTATGTGTGTAGTAAGTTTGGTTAAGAATGCTGACGGCATTTGGGATTTTTTAATATGCTACACTTTTTGCCTCTCTCCAAATTATGTGCATTGACGATCGCTCTCCGACTAGGAGTTTTTGTAGTGTTGGAGACGCAGAGCATATCGGCAAGCTGTCGGTTGGTGCGTAAAGTTTGCCTTGCCAATATACATACATGGGCTTTAAAAATAAGAGTGGGGTGGGACATGTTAAAATGTTTTTAGTTTGAATCTTGATTGTACACTTTTAGAAAAGGTATGGTTTATAAGATCTTGTCTGTTTCACCTATGGTGCTGGGCTAAATGTTGTCAGCCATACCCCCAATTTGCCAACAGCCAATTTATTATTATGGGCTGCATAATAATGAGAAGGTGGGACATACCTTGTGTCATATCACATCCTGGAAATATATGATTGCTACAGTATGGTAAAATCAGTTTCCCCTTCATAATTTGGAGACCAACATGTACTGGTTGCAAACACTTTCACCTAAATCCAAAAAAAACCACTTCATTTGAATGGGAAATCTACATAAACTCTAAATCCCATTCATTTGAATGGTAAATCTACATAAACTCTAAATCCCATTCATTTGAATGGGAAATCTACATAAACTCTAATTGGGGAGTAATTTCTTGATCAGCTTGCTTGGCCCTCGAACCAAAATTGTTCTATAGACCCCTATCTTCCATTTAGAAATGAAATTGAAACTTTTGCATCAATTTGAAATGACTGAGTGCCTAGTCACCCCACTAATAAGCTAATTTCCCATAAAGTTGGCATGTTCTTTCAAAGTGCAAATAGTTAAGACATACTGTATGTATTGTATTGTATTGTTCATGTATTGTTTCTCACCTGCTGACTGGAGGAGAGCCACTAAGCTCCCGGCTGCGACTCCACCTCCGTTAGCAACAGCAGCCGCTGACATCATGCTGGCGGCGAAAGAGCCTGCTGCGATGCCAGCTCCAGTGAAACCCGCGGCCGTCAGAACAAAAGGTGCCGCGGCAACAGCTCCAACTACAAACCACAGGCAAAGCTCAAATTTAAATCAGGCAGGCCTTTTAGACAGGCTTACTGTATTTTTTTTTTATTTTTTTTTTATTAGTATATTTTTTTGGGCTTTTTATGCCTTTAATTATAGGACAGTGGAGAGTGACAGGAAGTGAATGGGAGAGAGAGCAGGGGTGGGATCCGGAAAGGACCACGGGGTGGGAATCGAACCCGGGTTGCCGGCGTACGGTGCAGGTGCCCCAGCCAGTTGCGCCACAGCTGGGGCCGGCTTACTGTATTTTAAGAAGTTTGTAAGCCCTACTATCCACAACAGAGACATACTGAATGGAAAAGGAAACAGATTTATTTTATGGTTACCTGCTCCAGCTGCGACACCCACAACACCAGCAACAGCCTCTGTAAAGAATGCAACCCTCATTAGAACTGAGCACTAACGAGCATCCTGATATGAACAGTTAGGTCATTTTTCAGACTTGCATCCTCATATTAACAAGAGACGAGGCAAAGAAAATGTCTTACTCTTATTGATACCCATTGTGGTTGCAGTTGAGTTGTTGTTGTTGTTGTTGTTGCTGTAGGCCCTGTACAAACACCTACTTCTCTTCTGTCTCGCTGAATTCAAAGCAACTGACCTGCAAATAAAAGAGGACACATCCCCCGTCATCACCTTAATCTATTAGAGGTCACAACTTCAGTTATGCTAACTGATGGAGCATTGAGCAAGACAAAGTTAGATTAGGAATAAAACATGCAATTCATCACATAGCAAAAAAAACCCTGCTGCATTTAGAGATCAAAACTGATTCCTATTATTGTAATCAGCCAATCATTCATGTCTCAGGTAAATATGCATGCATGCACTGAGAGGACTGCGTTAAACCACAAGGCTTGTTTTGGTGAGTTAACATGGGGGGAGACTACACGTAGATAAAGGTTAAAGAAAAGACTCTGTAAAGAGTATAAAAGGTGAGGGGAGTTATACCCAAATATACCTCAACAAACAGGAATCCCATCTATGGAATAATACACAGATGCGATCTACGAGTCCTTTCCACGTATCGTTGTATGGTTCAGGAGAACCACCAAATAATGATGGAAACTCGGAAATCAGTTGTTTCCACTGCTTACATCTCTCCACAGACAAGCACCAGAGAAGAGACTCTAAATCTGCCAAGTGCCAACCTGTCGGAATTCTTAAGTTGAGGGTGAAAAAAAACAAAGTGATTGGGAGCATTAGCGTCCCCCTCACAGCATGCTGCCTGCTAGGAGCAACTAGGGAACCAGCTGACTGGCCGTAGTCCTACTGGCTTCACCTCACACTCTACTCCAGGTTTGACACCCCTGCTCTACTTCTTCCCCCACTACAGAAGACCGATAGATACACAGTTTCAACTAATTGACGTGGCAGAGTTGAGTAGGCCTAAACTGTTTCCTATCTGGGGTGGAAACCAAAATAAGTTTACTCCGACACTTGACTAAAATCTCTTTACACAGCTTTCTGATCACACTAGCTTTTCATTTCCCCCTGGGCTTTAGCAAGGTTCTCACCAGCCATTCTTACAGCTAAAAACAACTTTGGGCGAAACCCACTGATGTAGTCAATCAAATTTGATGGTGGCTCAGAATTTTCCGAAATTGCCTTGCAGCACCGCATGCACCTGCATGACCTCACCTCATAAACTGCTAAAAGGAGCCACGGAAGAAGATCTTCCTCCCAATTCCTGCTCAACGAAGAGCAGTAGGCAATGTCTCAAGGTCTGGTACCAACACTCTGATCGTGCACTGCTCTACTGATGCGCAACACACAACTGCTTTAAAACCTCCCCAAAAAGATGTGAGGTGAAGTTAAATGGGAGCTTTGAGGCAGTCGTCCTCTTCTCAAGGTGCAACCAGGAAGTAAACAGCCCGTCGTCATTGTCAGTGGCCTGTTATGTTATGGCCTACATAACAATGGTCTGTGTTATACAGAAATATAGCCTACCTCAGAGCACTCAGCCCCCCCCCCCCACACACACACACACACACAAAAACTCAGCTGATCTATACGAATGGGTCTTATTTTTCCGATCTGAAAATAAGACCCATTCGTATAGCTGCTAGATCAGCTGAGTTTTTTCACACCCCTGATCATAAAATAGCGCGACTCGGGGAACTGTCGCCAAAAATACCTAACCCTTGTATACCTAACAAATATCGTTCTTCAATCTTTATCCACGTGTGGTCATGTTATCTCACCAAAAACGAATCTGATAAACATAAAAATAAAACAAATAATTATAGAGAGCGGATTTCTGGATCTTTGAACTCCCCATTTGTTTCATTGCCATATAAGAATTAAGAGTTGATTAGCTGCTCTTCTGATGTAGCCAGATCCCCTCATGATAGTATCAATGGCCTAACGTACCATCATTTCTAAAGTCAAACAGTATATATATATATAGTATGCTTACCACGCGTTTCTGAAGACTGAAGAACCAAATCGTGTCCGAAATCCAACGATCATTCCTTCTCAGTGGCAACTTGCAAGCCCCAGCGCGGTAGCGCCTACCCACACCGACTCGGATATTCCCATTCCCTGGAAAACGAAACTTAACAGTATGCTATCAACATAGGCTACTTGGCTGAACTTGATTTGCCTTAAAGGGCCAGTAAGTCGAGTCAACACTTAAAAAGATTGAGATTGAATTGAAGTATCCAACATAGTTTCATAAGAGAATCCCTAAAGGGATATGAGCTATTTTTTTTGTGATCCCTCACTCACAATAGTTTTGCGAGCCCTCGCAATTGGGAATGCAAAACTATTGCGAGGAAATACAAAAGTAGGCTATTATTGGAACTTTTAGTGAGGGAATGCAAAACTAGCTCTAAAAAGAAATGTTTAGGCTACTTTTAGAAAATAATTTTCACCTTGTCCCTTCGGGGGCTCCCATGGATCAAGGTATTTTAATTAAATTATAGGCCTACTGTCATGGACATGGATCAAGGCATTATCAAACTGACTACTGTCATCAGAGAGGAAGTGGAGGCTAAACGCAAGCAGAAGTTTATCCACCTCGGAAATGTTAGAAATAGAGTTTATCCACCTCTTATTAGAGTATCCACCCCTCAAAAGAGTTTAGCCTATTCACCAATTTCAACTTTTAACATTCAAAACACACACTGTATTATCCACATTAACAATATGTAGCCTACAGTCATCAACACTCTAGGAACCATTTAACACCACTGGCATTGTTAAAAACATTGGGCAATAACTTTCACCATCATCAAACATGTTCTGAATGCCTTTTTAAAAAATCCAATGCTGCATGCATGGCGCAGTCCACCTTACGGTGATCACAGAATTCATAGTTTAGCCTACCCTCCTCTTATTTTACCACTACCCCCTGACTGTCATGGAATTCCATGGCGAGAAGATTAGAAAGGGTTATGAAGGGTCCATGTTAGTTCATTAACCCTCCCTTTGTGTTCATTTCATGTTTACTAGTTTTGTGGTTTGCATTATAACTTGTTATAAATCCATAGCAACACAGTATATGTTATTATATATCTAATGGTGTGATAGACCTTAGTTCTATTGGATATTACCAGTTTTGAACTTCCATTTGCTATTCATGGCCTGCAGGCCTCATTGACCTGAGCTCATGCAAGTCAGAAAGGGGAAGATACGATTGGGTAAAGGTTCCAGTGGGGGCTGGCATAAGCAAAGAGGGGGAGTGAGGGTGTGTGTGTGTGTGTGTGTGTGTGAGAGAGAGAGAGAGAGAGAGAGAGAGAGAGAATGTAGGCCTACAGAAGCGCACATACAGTCCATATGATTGATAGGTAGCCTATGTGCCTGGACTCTTATACACGGACCATTGTCTCACGCATTCATTTCTAATGGCCAGTCATTTTTGACCGGGAATACACATGGGTGTTCTAAAGTTAAATAAAACACCCAAAATTGTTATGGAAATTCTCAAAATTTGTTTTGTGTTCAGATGCCTTGTGTTAACAAAGTCATGCAGTCTCATGATTGTCAGAATAAATATAAATTTAAAACATTTTGAGAGAAAAAAAAGTAAATTGGTCAAACCGTAACACAACAGGATGGTTAATAGGATACCCCCCATTGTGACCACAGCACGGGTGGTACAGTCGTGAGCTTTGTTGACTTCCATGAAGAAGACTTTCTATATCAATATCATGTTCTCTAAGGGCTACAGCATGGTTGAGCTAAATCTAAAGCTAAATTGCTATTTATCCTCTTGCTAATTACTAGGGCTGTCAATCGATTAAAAAAAATAATCTAATTAATTACATACTCTGTGATTAATTAATCTAAATTAATCGCATATATACTTTTTGCTGTGAAAGTATTTTAAATATTTAAATTCAATTGAATCATTGAATATTCAGCATTAGTGACATTAAAGTTCAAAAACTCTTTTATTATTATTTTCACTGTTCAAATAATGGCCATAATCTATGATATGACCTAATATGCTGAGGAAATAAATTCAAAAGTGCTTCGGGAAGAAATTTTTTTTTTTTCACATACAAGGCATTTCAGGCCACAGATATAACCTAGGGGACACAATGAAAATAAATTAACACTCCCCTCTATGTCAACACTTATTTCTTTGCATTGATGTGCGACTATAGAGTTGATGAACTCCGGTAATATGCAAATTCCTTGCTGCAGACATTGCAGAGGACTTTATTTTCAACACTTTATTTTTATCAACACCATCAGGCCGTTTTTTAAAAAGTAAATGTTCCAATCAATGATCCAGGCAGCACGTTCTCTTCTCTCTCCTTCATTTTACAGTCTAAATTTTACTGACTAGAACGGCTCGGGGTCAAAGGTCATACGGAATCGATTAATCTGCACTAATTTTTTTAACCAGTTATTTTTTCTCAAATTAATTAATCAAAATTAATCAGTTATTTTGACAGCCCTACTAATTACTTAACCAGATTGGCCCAGTTTCACAAATAACAAAGCAAAATTATACAATAATTAACTGTTAAAATGAATCAGTTGTTAAAACCGATTGCATCCCAGGTGTGTAGTATAACATATTATACAGTTTCTACAATAAGGATAAACTCTACTCATAAACTCAAAAACATCAAACCACAGTCTGTAAACATGTAAGCAGCAATGTGACAAAAATGTGTTAAAAAAAGAAGAAAAAAAGTTAAAAGCACCCCGTCGGGCCTGCAGTTGTTTGATTCATACAGGATTAGTCATTATAGCTGTTACATTTATAAACGGAAGCTTTCACCATTAGCTCATTCCCATTATGACTTCACAGTGCTTCAGTAGATCATATTGTATAGGTGTCTGTTGTAAATGCATGTATAAATCTTAAATGCATACTCAAAATACACAACTCCTTTTGTTATGGATCTCAGTCAGCTATAGGGAGTGGGCAGTGGACAGTGGGTCTGTGTCTAAGATGTCAGCTTCCGGTGGGTTGCCTTGCCAGTTTGTTGTTGTGGATCACAGCCTCTGAGAGGACAGGACCTCTTTGTGTGGTGTGGGGTGTGTGGGTCTGCAGTGATGCCTGCAGGCGGTGTACAGTCCTCTGATGAAGAACACTGTGGAGATGGCAGTATAGTAGCTCCCATAGACAATGAACTAAAATAAAAAACACACACATTCAACACACACACACACACACACACACACACACACACACACACATACACACACACACAATAAGATTACGACAAGGGCACTTTGTGTTTGCCGTTCCATTTAACTTATTTGCTTTGGAAGATATTGTAGGTTGGGTTCACCTTGATAAAGAAATGACACTGCAGAACACGGGCAATATGACTGCCAATGATTATGGTGGAGTTTGAATACTACCGCCAGTGATGAGGATAAGACACAGTGCCATAGTGTGTAACAAACAACACAGTTGAATATAGCTGGACCCCTCAGATGTATTGGTTATCATAACTGTCAAATCAAACCCATGAAATCTACTTGGGTACTGTTTAAAAACATTCCGATTAGTTCTTCAGCCGGCCTTTGCCAGTTACAATAGCACTAATCTTCCTTCTCAAATAGTAATAAATATATAAACTTTTTTTAAATCTATAAGTGTTTATCCACTTTTGGTGACAATAAAGTTACAAGAAGAAGTACAGAAACACAGAACTTTCACAAGATGGATATATGCATTAATGGTCTTATCTATTCTCTTCCTCAAAGTGGCAAACATTACAAAAATTCACCACTAGATGTCTCTCTTCCGTCGACATCTGTATGTGCTCAAGTAAACAGTCAGAGACATTACCTACAGTAGTAGGTGTTACCAGCTGCTATATTGGGAAAATTGTAAGTAAGTAAGTAAAATGTATTGCTGAAGCACATTTTATACACAGCGTACACTGACCAAAGTGCTGTATAGAGTGCAACTAAAACAGATAAAAAAAATAAATAAAAAAAATGTGACACTGTGTTGGAAATTTGTGTTGATTCATGCTTAACATGGGAGAGCTGTGCTCTTTTTAAACCCTGACTCAAGTTTGATGGCACCATGGATTTATAATGTAGACCTGGAGTGGAGAGGGACCACTCAGTCATCTCAGAAGCTGATGCTAGGTACTACAGCCAAGGAAATACAAAAACAATCACAGCTACCTTATTTATAGTGTTCGGTTTTCGCCCCAAAACCACGAAAAGCAGTCACCTGAGCTATAAACAACTGGCCACACTCACACATGTTTGAAACCAGCCAATAGGAAGCTAACTTCTAGGCACCAAGAACAGCTAATGATAACTGGCTGAAGCTAACCCTCGAAAGTCCGACCCCCTGGATGACACAGCATCATCCATGTCTAATAGTATTTCTGATGTGGTGGGGCCCTTACCTGTGTCACAATATCCAATCCCAGAGCACTCTCGTCCACAACAATCGCCGTGATGACAGTCTGCAGCACGAGAGCGACAAAGGTGTTGATACCAAAGGTCAGAGCATAGCACTCCATGGACAGGTTGGCAGCAATCTGGAAACTGGTGGTGCAATTAAACACATCAGTTACAGTAGTTCCAAAGCAGCTGTATGGTACAACTATTCAGACTGTGGACATTCCTCTTTGACAACAACAACAGGCCCACTAAGTGTTGAAACCTGTGTGCTGGTGGTGTGTGTCATTATACTGGAGTGAGTGAGTGAGTGTATACGGCATGTGTATGTGCGAGTTGATGCACTGTCTCTGCTGCTCTGCTTGTGTGTGTGTGTGTGTGTGTGTGCGCGCGCACGCTTGTGTGTGTGTGTGTGTGTGTGTGTGTGTGCGTGTGTGTGTGCTTTGTATACGTGTGTGTGTGTGTGTGTGTGTGTATGTATGTGTGTGTGTGTGTACTCTTGCATACATATGTGTGTGTGCCTGCATATGTGTGTGTGTGTGTGTGTGTGTGTGTACTCTTGCATACATGTGTGTGTGTGTGCTTGCATGTGTGTGTGTGTGTGTGTGTGTCTCTGTGCCTATTATCTGCACTCACGTAGTGATGGTGATGAGCAGCATGTAGGACGCCTTGAAGAGCACATAGCCGGCGTAGCAGAGCCAGATGCTGCTGGAGAACGCCATCAGGAACACGGCTCCCGCCCCCACCGCTGAGAACACGCCCAGACACAGCTCCCCCCACCGGCTCCACGACATGCGTACATGCCCCACCCCGAAAGCTGCTGCCGCACCTGTGGTGACAGAACGGCCATGGGAAACCACCAAACAGAACAGAAATGCACTGAGTGGATATCTCTGCATAATGAGTGCTGACATACCTTTACAGTAAAGAGACAAAACACAGCAGCACTTTAAATGATACAAAAATGTGAAAAGTAGATAAACTAAGACAAGGCCACTTCTCAAGAAGCAGTGAAAGACCCAATGGACTTTAGATGGAATGGCATTTACATCTAAAAACACCATGAATTCTATAATTGTCAGTAATTAGTCTGTAATTAGTATCACAGTGTTTCCATAATGATGACTCTGACTTGTATGTTATGAGCACCACTGTAGTCTTGCAGTCTTACTGAAGGCACACTAGGTTCCAACCACATAAATATCAGTGACATTCAACAATAAATTAACCTTAATGACCAGAGCTGACAGAATTAAATCGACTTTATGTTGTGGGAACTGCCCTTGGCTTTTCAAAGCAATGATTTAGCGGTGTAACACAACTAGTATTCCTGTCATTGTTATGAGCACTGTTATGGTGACTACAGCTTATTTTACACGTCCTATACTTAGCTATGGATACCATGCACCATTAAAAGGTGTTTTGTTTCTTTTGTGTCATTATGATCAGTGACTAATGTCTGCTTCAGCAAAGAGGCCAACGTTAAGCTGCGGGACTGAACTGTGTTGCTGCATTGATCCTGCATCCGGCTAATCTTAATTGGTCTGTCTCTGTTATTGTCTTGTCAGACATCATGAAAGCCTTGAGGTCCTTATCGGACGCCATCAAGGGTAGAATTACCTTAACTCTTATCGTCTTAATTACTTTGCCCTCACATCCTTCATTGCTTCTTCTCTGCAGCGATGTAATCTACAACTCTGGTCTCTCTCTCTCTCTCTCTCTCTCTCTCTCTCAAACACACACACACACACACACACACAGCCAATGCCATTCTTTGAGAGGAATCGGCGTCCCTGCACCTCTCCTAAATGCAGTGTTGAGCCAATGTCGTACAGCTCCTCTGGAGACTAGCTGTTGTAATAGATACACTCGGGATGGTTTGACTTTTCAGAAAGAAATTTGTACTCTTCTGGTGTCAGTTATTAAGTATATCTTAGCGAGCACACTCACCAAGGGAACAGTAATATTTGGACATTAATGGGATGGTGACACCAAGACAAAGGAAATGTTTTCTCAAACTCAAACCTAACTTGTTCACCTATTCAACATCCACATCATGATATAATTTGCATTATGGACCGGTATATATTTTTTTCAGTATAAATGCTTCTGAAGGGGGAAAGCCCAGGTATGGCAATTGCATATCAGCTGTAACTGTACTCTTAACAGTGTGACTAGTAGAACATATTTCACACAGCACCATAAGTAAGTAAATCTTTTTTTATTATTGCAGGTATTGGCAAAATTACCTCTGCCTTCCAAAATAACTTCTTGCATCATCTCAGTGTGCATGTTTTCATGGTATCCTGCTATCTATCTGGCAAATGCATATCCTTAATACCATATACCATTTTTAATTTTCACCCTTAGTTGCAAACATTGTCTGTATTACTCCCTCTCTCCCTCTCTTCATAGACCTCTGAATTTCGCCTACAAAAAGGACCCAAAAGCTGCCTATCTTTGCCCATTTAAGGAGATGCAGGTACCATATTTGCCCACATAAGGAGTCCAGGTACCATCTTTGCTCATACAGATGGGTCTCAAAAAATTGGAATATTGTGAAAAAGTTCATTGTTACCACCTAATTTAGTTCAAAAAGTGAAAATTTTCTCTTCATACAGTATATTAATTACATATAAAGTAAACTATTTCAAGCCTTTTTTGTTTTAATTCTGATGATTACGGCTTATAGATCAAACAAAATTAGGTATCTCAAAATATTAGAATAAAAAGTTCATAAAACAGAAATGTCAACCTTCAGAAAAAATAATAATTTGATAAGTGAATTTATGCTCTCAATACTTGGTTGGGGCTCCTTGTGTACGACTGCGTGGTATGGAGGCAATGAGCCCGTGGCACTGCTGGGGCGTTATTGAAGCCCAGGTTGCTTTGATAACGGCCTTCAGCTCGTCTGTGTTGGGTCTGGTATGTTTCATTTTCCTTTTCACAATACCCCATACATATTCTATGGGGTTCAGGTCAGGTCAGTTGGCTGGGCAGTCAAGCACACCACTTTGTGGTACTTTTGGCACTGTGGGCAGGTGCCAAGTCCTGCTGAAATAGGAAATCACCATCTCCATAAAGCTTATCAGCAGATGGAAGCATGAAGTGCTCTAAAATCTCCTGGTAGAAGACTGCATTGACTCTGGACTTGATAAAAGCCAATGGACCAACACCGGAAGATGACATTGCACCCCAAATCATCATGATGGAAACTTGGTCCACTCCAGTCTCTCCACTCCAGACTCTGGGACGTTGATTTTCCAAATAAAATGCAAAATTTGCTCTCATCTGAGAAGAGGACCTTGGACCACTGAGCAACGGTCCAGTTCTTTCTATCCTTATTCCAGGTGAAATGCTTCTTACGCTGTCTCTGGTTCAGGAGTGGCTTGACACTGGGAATGCAACACTTGTAGCCCATTTCCTGGCTCTTGATACACTGACACCAGCCTCTGTCCACTCCATGTGAAGCTCCCCCAAATTGTTAAATCATCTTTGCTTCACAATCCTCTCACGGCTGCAGTCATCCCTTTTGCTTGTTGCAGTACTCCCCATGATTGTGGTAGTGTGTATTGAACCAGATTGGGAGATTTAAGGCTCAGGAAACCTTTACAGGTGTTTTGAGTTAATTAAGATGATTAGAGATCTACTTGGGTTGACATTTCTGTTTTATATACGGTACTTTTTATTCTAATATTTTGAGATAGCCGATTTTGTTTTTTCATGAGCTGTAAGCCGTCATCATCAAAATAGGTCTATTCTCGTTTCACCTCTCCCCACAATCACCCCTCTCTCTCACCTACTAGAGTGCAGACGGCCTCCACCCCGCCGTTGTAGATGGCCGCTGTGCTGGACGGCTCCACGTGGTCCCACATCAGCTGCACGTAGTTGAACACCTGCGTGTAGCCTGACGTAGCTAACGCCCACCACAGGGACCAGCAGACCACTCGGCCTGAGCCGTAGCCCTCCCTCAGGGCTGCCCACATCTGGCTGACCACCCCAACTCCTGCCACCAAGCTGCCCTGGCAGCAGCCTGAAACATAGGGACAAACAGCTGGTATTTAGATGAAGTGGGACACTGTATGACATGTGAAATAAAAACAGAATGTGGTAATCTGCGAATCATATATATACCCATATTTAGATGCAAAAAGAACATAGACAACATGTTAAATGTTAAAACTGACAAATAATAAAAAAAATATTATGAAAAATGTAGCCTACATTCATTTTGGATTTGAAGCCAGCAACACATCTCAAAAACTTTGGGACGTGGCCTGGAAAAGTTGTATAATACTACAGAAAAGGAGGAACATTACACAACTAATTAGATTAACTTGGGTGTAAATAGTGCATTCTAGAGAGGCAGTCTTTCAGAAGTAATGATGCAGAGGTTTAGCCTGATTTTGCCAGACTCAATTACTTTGTTTCACTTTGTGAATACACAACTCTCCACTGGGACTTGTTTCCAACCCTAGCATCGTAATGGCCATATGTTTTTTGTTAACTTTGAAATCATTGGTCCAGCCTAACCAATCACATTGATCAGGGATTCCTAACATTATTTCCTACTTCCCCTAACCCTTACAAACTGATAATAAACCGTATCGGCAGTAAGGAAACAATTAATTTACCTTGTCCAGATGCACTGAAAATAACACCAGGATTGAATACAAGGTTTCCCTCCTCACTTACCAATATGGAAATGCCCCCCATACCTCAAAGAACTACTCACCCCACAAAATACAAAACGCTCCCTCCGCTCCACTCACTCAAATCACCTCCTCATACCCAGAACCAAACTAAAGACCATGGGGGATAGGGCTTTCTGTGCTGCTGCCCCTCGTCTGTGGTATGCCCTCCCTGACAGCTTGAGGGCATCACAAACCAAAGACAGTTTTAAAAAAGGACATTTCTTTTTAGCAAAACTTTTGGTGCTTCACTTTTAGATGGTTTTTAGATAGTCCTGTTTTAAATACACATTTTTCTTTGCCTTTTTTACTTTTTAACCTGTAGCACTTTGAGATATCTTATGAAATGTAAAGTGCAATATAAATAAGATGTATTATTATTATTATTATTATTATTATTATTAACACGCAACAGCTAACAGTGAGGCTAACAGTGAGGCTCTCTTGCTACAATGTTATACCATGTGTATGGCAGCTTTATTAAATATAATGTAAGTTAATGGAAGAGTGTTGTGTGGCTGCTTTAAAGACAACTGGAAACCTAAGAATTCCACATAGCTCCTTTAACAGAAACAATGTATTGCATTCAAATCAGGGGGCGTGGCCTTTAAGGCCTGAACATCATTTCCACCTTGAGAACCAAGGTGTCACACTTAAGAAACCCACCTCCCTTCTCCACTTCACTTCCTGACGCCTGTTTCTCAGCTTCCTCCTCCGCCTCTGCCCCCTTGAAGAACATCCCTCGCCGGGGCATGGGTATGGCCAGGGACACCAGTAAAGAGACGCTTACCGTGCCCAGCGTAATGGCATTGATGTGGAACAGACTGGTGCCCACAAGGGACACCAGCAGCTGACTGAGGGTGGCACCAAAAGTGTACCTGGGAGACAGGTGAACAACCTTTAACAACCTTTAACAATCACACCTTTACTGCAGTGCAAACAAATCCCATACACATCCCCAGAGCCTGACTAGAGGTGAGGATGGAGAAGACCCATAGCACAATGGCTCAAATACCTGACTGGTTATGATGCAACTAGACATAATTAATATACTAGGTCTGTCCACCTCTCTCTGAGTTTGTTTGTTTGTTTGTGTGTGTGTGTGTGTGTAGAGAGTCACGATATCTCGGTCCGCTACATCAATCATCCAGATCTGCAGTATGTAGATTATTTCTGATAATGTGTGGAATCTCAGCAATTTATATCCATGCATGTTACTTCTCCATGCCAATGCTGTGTGTTCATGATGCTGTGTGTGTCAGACAGAAGGACGCACCAGTGTGTATACAGTAGCCTACCCAATGAGCATGGCTGCACGGAGGTAGCCAGTGGCCTGCTGGTAGCGCTCAGGAGGGACCAGGCTGTAGATTGACGAGAAGTAGGCCACCTCCGTGGAGGTCACCACAGCGTAGTTGACCTGCAGCGCTGTCATGGCCGCCAGGCTGTCTGAGAAGCACAGCAGGCAATAGTTGGAGACCAGGGCGGCCCCCTGCAGCATGATCAGAGGCTTGTAGCGCAGGAAGTCCGTCAGGAGGAACACTGGGAAGAGCAGGGCCAGGTAGGAGTAGGTCCAGATGGGGAAGAGGTAGTTGGTTACCTGGAATGTCAAATTGGGAGAATATGTACCAGACAGATAACGAATGTTTCTCAAATGTCTGACAAAGACTACATTCTACATTCATCAACAGGCCTACATTAAAGGCTACCAAGCCATTAACATTTTGAAAATAAACCTTAACCTTAAATAATTCTCCAAATACCAATAAGCCTGACATCAGCCTCTATGTAGCAAGGGCTCAAAATATTATCTACAATATGATATTATCTACAATAGAAAAAACAGTTTGTGTGTACCCATCTGGACAGAGACTTTCTCATAAAATAATAAACTTTCCTATCATAAACTTTACTCAGTATGCCTGTAACCCTACTTAGTAGGGGGGCCTATGTGTCTAATTTGGGGGCTTGTGGGATTCGCATGTTAATTTTTGGAGAGTATTATATTTTTGTTCTAGGGGTTCTTAAGAGTAAAAAAAACATGTCTCCATTTTTTTTGAAGGTTTTTAAGGACCCAATCAAAGGTCAAATTCAGAAATGGTCAAATTTGGTGTTTTGTCCATAAACCTCACATTGCTGGTATCATAGCATAGGGTTTGGTGCCAAAAAGCAAAGATTTTCTACAAGGTAGTGGGCCACATAAACGGTTGGTTGCATAAACAATACAACATTATAAAAAAATTTTAGGCTGATGATTGATCTCTTTAACAAGAAATTGTGCCTAAAATTCTCGAAATTGTCCGCTTATAAAAAATAATACTTCAATATCAATACTATCAAATCATGCCTATTAGTGTGCTTGAGTGTAGGCCTAGCCTGCTCTGTCAGTTCTTGTCTACACCCGTTCAGAGCAAAAAGTGCAGAGATCTCTGTTAAATCAAGTTTAATAGACTTTTACATAGTACCAGCTGAAGTCTGTAAGGCCTTCTGTAGCCTATGTACTGTAAGTGTGAAGAAAAGAAAGGGTAAAGGATCAGATAGACAAACAGACAGGTAGGTGTGTGTGTGTGTGTGTGTGTGTGTGTGTGTGTGTGTGTGTGTGTGTGTAAGAGAGAGAAAGAGACACTACCAGCATAGACGGATTATGAACTTTCAGGCCCCTTGGCCCAGATGTATTACGGGCCCCCCACTAATTGTTGCGGGGGTCATTTTTTAAAATATATTTGATGTGATTTCCTGTATTCTGGTGCATTTTGGGGATGGCCAATACTTTAATTCAATCAGATGCATAGCCTATGTGTTGATATGATATGATGATATTGAGGCAATGATTCCATGCAATGGCTTGGGCCCCCTGACTCCTTGGGCCCGGTAGGCCCGTGCAGTAATCCATCCCTGACTACCAGTGACAGTTGGCTGATGATAGCTGGCAGTGATAGAATTTAGAATATCGAATAACCTGAAGCACATAGTGCTCTGTTCTTCATGGTTGGTGATATTAGTGACCTTCTAGCCTTCTACATTTGAGCAAGCACATTTTCATAGTTCATGGTGGCACAGTCTAGTTAGGTTATATTCTGAGGTGTGTCTTTCTGTTAGTCAGGTGATGGCACACATATTCTAAAAAAAAACAGATTTTGGGCTATGTATCCAGTGGCAGATATGTGTGGACTGGTGAATGATCCATCACTAAAGACATATGGCAAATGTCTTGTTTTTGTCCATGAGAGAGTATGGAGATAGGGATCACAGATCAGCCTACGTTTACATTGTTACAGTGCAGTTATTTTACAACAGAACAAAGCAGTTTGGCACAGGAACTGCTACAAATCCACTTGTAACAGTGAGCATCTGCAGCATGCTAAGATTCACTACTAGAAATGATGTGAAGCAGGCAGGACTGAGTGTCTTCAGAAAAGAGGTGGTATGCTGGATATAGTTATTTGGCATATTGTATATAGTTCTTGTGGGTTTGTGTGTATGTGCATGCTGTATATAGTTATTTTGCATGTTGTATATAGTTCTTGTATATAGTTATTGTGCATTTGTGTACGTGTGCATGCTGGATATAGTTATTACCTCCGCCAAGGAGGTTATGTTTTCATCGGGGTTTGTTTGTCTGTGTGTCTGATCATCTGTTTGTTCGCAAGATAACTCAAAAAGTTTGGGAGTGATCCGGATCACCGTCTGGATCCAGGAGGCGGTTATGTTTTCGCTTGGCGGAGGTCTGCACTCTCGGAGTGCTTTTCTAGTTTTGCATGGCACACTTCACACAATTTCTTAATCTGTCTGTCCATAGGTCAACACTGCCTCCTTACCAAGTGTCTTAAAGGTTTTCACCAACTCACCCCCCCCCCCCCCAAGTATACGTGTTTACCTTGGAAAAACAATTTTGAGCCTGGCTTTATCACACTATCTGCTTTTGTGTGTATGCAAATTAGAGCATTTTTAATGAGATAGGGCCTCATTTGCATATGTAAACATTAAAATATAAAAAACATGCAATACATTTTTTTCTCATCTTAACATAAGTAATCAACTCAGAAAGTTTCATGGTGATATCTATTATTTACATTTTTTACCCTATTCACCTGTACTGCCTCGCCTTAATTGCCTATTTATGCAAATTGCCCAAAGTGCAACTTTAGGCAACCAAGTTGAATTCCACCCACTAGGCCTATAGATGACATTTCTGCAATAAAACTTTAGGGTACTTTTGGGTTCATGAAATCACGACTAGACTAATAGGCCCCCTGACTAACTGTTTGGTGTTATGAATTGCAACTCAAGCCATTCTCACCACTTCCTCTGAGATGTTCTTGGGTCCCACCAGATACGGAGTCAAAAAAGGTTCAGCTGGCCTACAGTTGGCAAAGAACCCGTACAGACAGAGGATTGCAGTGGGATAAATCCAGCCCCAACTACGAATCTTCTGCTGGAGATTCATTTTAACAGTGTAGGCTATGAATAGATTTAAGAAAGCCGGCCCAGTTCGCTATTTCTCCTCTGACATAAACGTTCTTATGGCCGCAACATGTATGTAATAGCTTCGTACAATATAAAGTAGACTTTGCTCTGCGGAAGAAGATAACTGATCAACTGATTTTTGCTGGTCGTTGGCACGTTTTTCTTTTTGCTCACGTGCTAGCCTACTAACAGTTTGACTGTCTGTCAAAAGAGGACAAAAGCTCGGGATCAAGCTACTTATCTTGTGCATTGTAACACAGGTCACTATTATGTTAGGCCTCACACACTAGTATCAATTTGTATATTATCATACATACGGAGTAGTAGGCCTACATGAACGGTAGGGAGCGCTGTGGGTTAAACGTCTGCGTCTGAACCAGCTCTGATTGTGCAGATACGGCTCTGATCACGTGCGTTGCTGTGGAAACAGTTTGTTGACAGTGAAGACACAAGTTTGCTTTGTTTGTGCGAGTCACTTGGCAGAAGAAATGAGGCTCAAACGACTTCATATCAGATACTATCCTCCAGGTAAAGTAATGCAGCGAGTTGTGTATATCCTAGCCTAAAATCTGTGATCATTCTTTTTTTTTTTAGATCATTGTTGAAGTTGTTGGCCACATATACGCTTCAGATCACATGCCTTCTGTATAATTTAATCTATCATAATTTCACTGTAAAGCAATGTCAATGTCAAATCAGTTGGGTAACGGTAACACCTCTGGTAACACTGCTGGTCAATGATGTAAAAATGGGGCGTTGAGGCAGACAAACACATGTAACGAAGTAAAACACATGTTTTACTATACTTTTTTGCATAATGGGTATGGGCACTGACTGCTAAGCTTGCCATGCTAATAACACAAATAACTGTTGCATGCAGGAATCATTCTTGAGTATGTGAAGGGTGGAGAACTGAGGAACAAATCCATAGATCTTCTGGATTTAAATCTAGAGTGAGTGCTTTTCTCTTTTTGGTACAGCCTCTTAATGGTAACCATATAGGGATTTATCCACTTCTCGAAGCTTTGTGCAGTTTGATTCAATATGTCCTTACCACTCTAGGACCGACATAGAGAAGCTTATCAGGGAGATTCAGG
Organism: Alosa pseudoharengus; assembly: GCF_046254945.1. NCBI lineage: Eukaryota > Metazoa > Chordata > Actinopteri > Clupeiformes > Clupeidae > Alosa > Alosa pseudoharengus. The sequence goes on along the minus strand of NW_027468598.1, from coordinate 13,119,414 downwards.
AGACGGAGCCTCTCATCACCGAATCGCGGACGGACCAAATGCGTCTGCTCCTACGCACGCTGCAGGACAAATTGGCTAAGCAAGATGACCGCCGATTCCACCAGTTCAAGGTTCAAGTCCATTTTCTAAGCGTTGTGTTTTGTTCGTGCATTCCCGTAACCTGTAAAGCAAGTAGCCTAGGCTACTCTAAATCGGATAAAGTGTTAGTAGGGTATCCAATTTAGAGTAATTTATTAATGTGTCTGCAAAATTGATGCTGTTAATGAGAATTCCTATATATGCATTTATTTTCATGCGATTAATCCGATTAGACATTACAGACATCAAATAGGCCGATGCCAGGTAAATTCTCACAGGCGTACAATTATGTCAAACTGCATTTTCGACTTCTGCCGTTAGATGGCCACGACATGCCAGCACATCAAAGAGGTGAATTGTATACGGAAATTACAGGGTGAAACGTATAGATTTGGAGTGAATTAATAGAATTAAGTGTGTCTTTTCACCCCCTCTTTTATTTTGTTGTTCCCATCCCCTATCCCCCCCTCTCTCTTTCTCTCTTTCTTTTTCTCCTCCCCCATCTCTCACAGGCGCTCCAGGCACATATCCTTCCACTGACAAACGTAGCGTTTAATAAATCAGGGTCGAGGTGAGTTTACGTGAGCTGCTCATAAATCAGGCAGAGGCACAACATCCTCGGGCATCTCTGCTTTTCTAGGTGATAAACTCACCCACTCACCCCCTCATCCTGTATTCTAACATTCTTTCTCATTCTCTCCAGGGTAGCTGTCTTTTCCATAGCTTTTGTCTCACCACTGATCTCTCTTTCCATGTCAATTGATTGTTCTTTGGGTCTTGGTCAGCGTCATTCTCTCTTCCTCTGTAGCTTGTCCCACTTCTAACTTCTCTGAACCTCACTAATTTGTAACCCATGGTTTCCCATCCTTGGGGTCGGGACTCCATGTGGGGTTGCCTGAAATTCAAATGGGGTCGGCTAAGATGTGGGGTATCTTAAAATTGACCAGTACATAACATAAGAATATACATTGAATAAAACAAATATCAAAAGCCTCTTGAAACTAATATGGATTCTTCATTACAATCTAATTACGTAAAAATAAACTTGACACTTTTTGAAAATAGCCTACATGAGATCTTTGATTGATGCAATCATGCTTGAAAATCAAAGAGATGAAATGCGCGCTCTCACAACACGTGGTGATTAGGGTCGCCAACGTTTTGTGACATCAAAATAGGGTCACCTGCCAAAAAACGCTGTGAACCCCTGATGTAACCTGTCCTCTCATGTCATTTCCCAAACCATGATTTCTTTGACATATTCCTCCTGCTGTTCCTCTCTGTCTCGTCTCTTGCTCTATTATTTTAACGCTTTTTTTTGTGTGTGGGTTCCTCATAGACTGTATATGTTCTATATATACAGTCTATGGTGTTCCTCCATCTGTCGTCTGCCATTTGTAACTCATAACTCAGCGTGTTCTCTGTCTCTCTGTCTCTCCCTCTCTTTCTCTGTCTCTCTCTCTAGTTTCATAACAGGCAGCTATGACAGGACGTGCAGGATTTGGGACACAGCATCAGGAGAGGAGCTGCACACTCTGGAGGGCCACAGGAATGTGGTGTATGCCATCGCCTTCAACAATCCCTACGGGTAACCTCCTCTTTTGCATCCCTCCTCACATCTCTCTCTCTCTCTCTCTTTTTTTCTAATTCTGTCTTGGTATTCTTTTGAGTTTCTTCCTTTTTCAGTCAGATTTTTTTCTATCCTTTCTATTTTTCTTTCTGTTTTTCCTCTCTCTCTCTTTCTGTCTCTCTCTGTCTTTATCACTGTTTTGACCTTGCTGTGACTGTGTCTGTATACCCTCTGACTTTCTTCCTTTCTTTGTCGTTTCCACACTCGTGTTTGCTTTTCTCTCCGTCTCTCGCAGTCTTCCTGCGTTTGTCTGTTACTCTTTTTCTGTCTGTGCTCAGATAGGCCCACGGTGCTTTAGGCTGTGAGTGCTCCTGTGGAATTGTAATGGACACACACATCACTCCTCTGTCTGCACTCCCCCACTTCCATCCATCCCTCTCTCTCTCTCTCTCTCTCTCTCTCTTCTCAAACTCTCTCCCTCTCTCTTCCCCTTCTCTTCCAGAGACAAGATTGCCACGGGCTCCTTTGATAAGACCTGCAAGTTGTGGAGTGTCGAGACAGGAAAGTGCTTCCACACGTTTCGAGGGCACACGGCAGAGATAGTATGTCCAATCCCTCTTCAACTCAAGAGCAGTGTGTTTGTGTGTGTATTTGTGTGTGTGTGTCAGGGGCGGAGTGGGGCACTAAAATCTACCGGGAAAATTCTGACCGCACCCCCCCCCCCCCGTATATCAATAACACAAACAAAATGCATGTCAATTTAAAATACTAAATCTTTTTTTTTTATCTGAATGAGAACCCATATTATGTTATGTTACTTTGTGTGGAACAACTAAGTCTGCTCTAACGCCAGCCAAGTCTACGCATTTGGGAAGGACTTAACTTAAATATGAAATCTGACCACTAAATGACCCACTAATTGGTCGCTACATACTAACATTTGACTAGCTTGTGCTAGTTCGCCTAGCAATAATGTCAATGCTTTAGCTCCGCTAACCTTTCTCTTCTTGCCCTCCATGTGTAAAACAACAAGCGACCACGCAAATCAATCGACGTCAAATCCTAGTTTTCCTCGAACTTGCTCGCTTATAGGGTCATGCCATTAGACGATGGGCCGCTCATTTATCCCCCTACATTTCTGTAAATAGACTTGACCTGCAATCGATTCATTGGATAAACCAGAAACACATTCCCCATTCCCAGGAGGCTTTGCTCCATTCTAGCCTAGGCCTACGTTAATTTAAGAACAAACAAATTAAATTGTCGTTTTTTTTTTATTTGTGTCCATGAAAGTTATGTAACAAAGAGCTCAGCTCTAGTAGAAATTAAATTAAATTAAGATTGACTACACAAAGATCAGTAAATTGATGAGTGTACAGGGTAGCCTAACCATGACTGAGACATAGACAGTGAGCGAGTGGTAGATGGGACTTCTTCTTAGCTTATTATTGGAGGAAATGGAGATTTTCGCGGAGGATTATGACAGTCAATTAATTTGATGACATCTATAAGGCTGGCTGCGTCAAAGACTCGATGGGCCACCCCGCGCCGTGCACATTCATCGGCCAGCCCACCGGGAAAAGTCCCGATCGTCACTCCGCCCCTGGTGTGTGTGTGTGTGTGTGTGCTTGTAGGTGTGTTTTTGTGTGTGTGTGTGCGCGAACGCTTGTAGGTGTGTGTGTGTGTGTGTGCTTGTGTGTATACAGTATGTGAATGTACTGTATCTGCATTGTCACATGTCTCAGATTAGGTTTTGGATATGGGAAAATCATGTGTAAGGGTGTTGATGTGTGTATGTGTGTGAAGGCATTTCTCATGTAAGTGTGTTTATGTCTGTGTGCGTTATTCTCATGCATTACCTTTGTGCACCTTCAATGCAGGTATGCTTGGCCTTTAACCCCCAGAGCTCACTGGTTGCCACGGGAAGCATGGATACCACGGCTAAATTATGGGATGTTCAGACAGGAGAGGAGGTGGCCACTCTCATGGTGCGTCTCAATTTCTCTCTCTCTCTGTCTCTCTCTCTCTCTCTCTCAATAACCATTTCCTTATCTAATAGTTCCATCGCTATCATCACTATCATTTAATTCTATCTTTCTGCTCTCTGGCTGGTTTCTACACTAACGTGTTTCTTATCTTTTACCTGATTCCATTCCCTCTTCCTCTCTCCCTCTCTTAGTCTCTCTTTCTCTCTGTCTCTTGGGGTTTAGTTAATTCATTGTTATCATAGGCCTCCCCTGGTGATTATGCGCTGTAATGAGCCATTCATGCATACATTCATCTTTTTATAATTTCTTAAATCATTCATTACTTCCGATCTGTGAATAATTCACCCATGCACCCATGCTGTGCCTGGATTTGTGCTGGGTTATACAGAACCTGTGTGTAGCTTTGACATGTTTGAATATGAACTGTAAATATGTTGTGTTTGCGCTTGTGTGTGTGTGTGTGTGTGTGTGCGTGTGTGTGTGTGTATGTGTGTGTGTGTGTGTTCATGTGTGAGAAGTTGAGTGGGTCAGATATGTCTCTCCAGATGTGTTTAGTCTCTCCATTATAAGTTTACGTTTACAGTCTGTGTGTGAGTGTGTGTGTGTGTGTGTGTGTGTGTGTGTATGTGTGAAAGAAAGAGAGAGAAGAGAGAGAGAAAGATGATAGTTCACATTCTGGTGTCACCTTTTTGAGACTGTGGAATAGAAGTGTGGGTCCCTGTGGCACAACTGGCAGCGCAGGCTGCTAACAATGCCTATATCATTGGTTTGGTTCCTGGGAGCTTAAATGCAGTAGTGTATTGTTTACTCTACTTTTGTATACAGATTGTGCGTGCATACGGTGTACATTCGTGAACATGTATGTGTGTATATGTGAAGGTGTATATGTGAAGATGTATGAGTGCGTGCGTGTGTGTGTGCATCTCTGTCTGTATGTGTGTGTGTGTGTGTGTGTGTGGGAGTATGGCTCATCTGCTTCAGAGATCAAACTCACAGACTCATCAGAGAGATGACGACCAGCCATTAGTCTAATGCACTACTCCAGCGAGGAGTGGGGGAAAGAGAAGAGAAAAAGAGAGACAGAGAGAGAGAGAGAGAGAGAGAGAGAGAGAATGGCAAAGGGGAGAAAGAGAAGAGAGAGGGAATGGCAGAGGGGAGAAAGAGAAGAGAAAGAGAGAGTGGGTGAGATGGGAGATGTGGTGTATGATCCCCAGAGAGGCCAGGGTCTACAGTATATCTCTGCTGTTGACTCCTCTAATGTTCCACAGGGAGTTGTACTGAAATACACATGTAGGCAGGCACACAGTTACACACACTATACATGCGAGCGTGCTCTCTCTCACACACACACACACGCACACACACACACACACACTGTACTTGGTTGCTATATTTCATCAAACTCCTCCAGGCATAAACATGGACAATGGTACATAGAGAAATAGGAACATACACAGAATATTGATTATTTGTATATTTTTGGAGACACCTTTACCTTAATCAACTTACATGTTTTGTACAAGTTGTTCCTGTAGATTAACCAGTATGGAAGTCTAACATTCCCCAGGGCATGGTTTTGATTCCAACACTTGGCTGAGGAGCTTGTAAGCTATACCCAAACTGTTATGTACAGTGGGATAAAAGCTAGATGAATAAATCAGGCAGAGAACAAAGGGAATTCCATAAAGTAAAGTTTAAATTTTCTGTAAATAGAGTAGACTGAGGCAGCTATAGGGATATGAAGGAACTGTGATTGACAAGCACATTATAAAATCACAAGAAGCACTGCAAAAGTTTCAACAAGAGCACTCTAAATATGATTAAGAGGGAATTTAGGCTTTCGCGAATCCATGCGAAGACAAAAATTAATTAAATTGCCTGTCCTCTTTTTCTCTCAGCATCCTTTTATTTCTTTCTTCTCTCAAATCCCTCTCTCCTTCCCATTTACTCGCCTCTTCCTACCCCTCCCATAATTCTCTATTTCCTCCCTCCTCTCCCTCTCTATTTTTCATATTGCATGCTTTGTAGTCTTGGCAGCACGAAACCTATTAAATTAAATGAGCACTTTGTTGTCATGAAATGTGCATGTAGACACTGGCAGAGGCTGGGCATAGTAAATGAACAGCAGCAGAGGGTGACGCCATAAGGTGGAAGTTTGGCAGCGTGGGGAAGAGTAATAGAGTGGGTTTGGCCCCCATGGAGGGTTGCTCCACCTGGATGCCCCCACCCTCACCCTGCCCCCTCTGTCCCAGTCTTTCTGGAGTTTGGAGCAGTGCAAGAACTTACCTGTACATGCATAGATTTAATGCCATGCGTTTTGAGCTAGTTACTCCATCTGAATGCTGAAAATACATCTGGAAATTACCACCTGGATCTGGATTCATTGTTTAATTTTGTGTATGTGTATGTCAATATACACTGCTGTTCAAAATATTTTGGTCACTGACAAATGCCCTTGCTTTCAAAGGAAAAGCTAATTTTATGGCCAATAAAACAACACAAAATCAATCAGAAGAAGTCAACATCGTTAATGTTGTAAATGACTATTGTGTAAAGAAATTGCTGACTTTTAATGC
>NW_027468598.1:13075702-13105702 GCF_046254945.1 Alosa pseudoharengus | reverse complement strand
TGGGGAGCTGCCAGGAAGTGCTCCTTACCAAGTCTCCTCTCTGTTCATCCCTCCTCTCTCTCTTTTTCTCTCCCTCTCTCTCTCTCTCTCTCTCTCTCCCTCTCTCCCTCTCTCTCTCTGCTACTTGACCACGTTGTCCGTGTTTCACCCTCTTTGACTTATTCTGTATCAAACTCAAATTCTCACCATGACAGAAGTGGCTTCCGCATTGCTAGTAAGTTCTGTTCAGTGGCGGTCATAAACAAATACTTATTATGACCGCCGCGCAGCGAAGCGGTGGTCATATAGGTTTAGTCAGATTTGTTTTTTTTGTTTTTTTCGCATGTCCAAATTTCTGTCAATGATTCCCGGGACACTGAAAGACCGGGGTAGACGAAACTTGGTGGGCATGTAACCCCATATGGATAGCATGGAACCATCGTTTTTCGTTTTGATCTGTAGCCCCCCCGCTGGACTGCACCCCCCGAAAGGAGGGTAGGGCAGACACAGTTTTCTGTGAATATCTCGAGAACCGTAAGGTTTAGGAGGACCATTTTTTTTTTGTATGTTGATCTCAAGGGGCCATGTAAACCCATTCCATAACCACTCATTTCATGTATAGCGCCACCTAGTTAAACACAAAAAAGTAAAAATGAGGTGTTGTAATCGCAGGTATCTGTGACCTAACATAGTCAAAACTGCACGAAATTGGAAGTGTAGGATCATTATGACACCCTCTGAATGCACGCCAAGTTTCGTGGAATTCCGTTCATGGGGGGCCACACAATAAATTCATTTATGTTACTATACACCAACTGGCCTGTAGGTGGCCGGAGACAGTTTTCTGTGAATATCTCGAGAACCGTAGGGCCTAGGAGGTCCACCTTTTTTTTGTATGTTGATCTCAAGGGGCCATGTCAACCCATCCCATTACCACTTATTTCATGTATAGCGCCACCTAGTTAAAAATTAAAAAGCAAAAAATTAGGTGTTTTCATCACAATATCTCTGGCTGACATGGTCAAAACTGCACGAAATTGAAAGTGTAGGATCATTATGACACCCTCCGAATGCATGCCAAGTTTTGTGTACTTTCGTTCACGGGGGGCCTTACAATAAAACAATTTATGTGTACATTTAGTGACGTACACCAACAAGGATTCCCGGGACACTGAAAGACCGGGGTACACAAAACTTGGTGGGCATGTACCCCCACATGGATAGCATGGAACTGTCATTTTTCGTTTTGATCTGTAGCCCCCCCGCTGGACTGGACCCCCCGAAAGGAGGGTAGGCCAGACACAGTTCTCTGTGAATATCTTGAGAACTGTAGGGCCTAGAATGACCATTTTTTCCGTATATTTGCCTCCAGGGGTCATGTTAGCCCAGTTCATGTGCACACATGTGCACAAACAGATACACACACACACACACATTCACAGTAATCATGACACATACTCACACAGTAGACATATGTACGCTTCCATGCACAGGCACATACGCAGGCACGCACACACACACACACACACACACACACACACACACACACACACACACACACACACACACACTCACACACACCCACACACCCACACACATAACATAAACATAACACAAACAATCAAGAATTTCTCATAATTATGAACAGGCAAGATGGAGGTGGGGTTGTATAAAATTAATTTTACATGTGAAATCTATGAACTAATCATGTTTTGGTACTTGTTGTCTAGCAGATACCAGTGAGAATTGAGTGTGGATAATGCAATTTAGTGAGACAGTTAGAATCATATAAGCCTTTCAGCGTGATTTCTTTTTGTGGAAAAAATGTGCTGGACTGGGCGGTGGTCATATTTTGTACCGCTCTGCGGTACATCTAGTTTACCAATGGCTTTCCCACTGTTTATTTCTATATTTTAATTCAGTTCAATTTCAATATAATATTCTTTGTATGTGTATTGCTAAAATAGAATACAAAAATAAAACAAACAACTCACCCCTTCCTCTCAAATCAATTTCTACTGGAATTAGCATATGTGCAATGTATAATATTGCTAAAGCAGTCCACAAAAACAACAGATGTATAGAAGTAATTAATAAAAATGATAAACAACAAAACTCTTCCTCCATTTCTCCTCTCTCTCTCTCTCTCTCTCTCTCTCTCTCTCCGCCTCTCTCTCTCTCTCTCTCTCTCTGCAGGTGTGTTTTAACCCTCAGGGCAGTCGTGTGTTGACGGCGAGCGTGGATAAGACGGCTCGGCTGTGGGACGTGCGCTCAGGTGCGTGTGTGCAGGTGCTGCTGGGGCACACTGATGAGATCTTCTCCTGCGCCTTCAACTACGAGGGAGATGCCATTATTACAGGTAACTGCACACACACACACACACACACACACACACACACACACACACACACACAGACACACACCACACAGACACACACGCACACTAACACACACACACACGCACACACACACACACAGATACACACACACACACACACACTAACACACACACACACACACACACACACGCACACACACACACACACACACACACACATACACACACACAAACATACACACACACACACACACACATAAACACAAACACCCACACACACACATACACACACACACACACACACACACACACACATACTGTAGATACACACCAAGACATTGTCTATTCATATGCATACAAACAATAGAAATGCTCTATGAATTCTCCTTTTACTTTAATGTGCTTGCAAATGATTAGGACAGCAACATACAGCATATGGTATCTCAGATTATTCTTTATTATCATCACACCACCCCCGACCACACACACACACACACACACACACACACAAGTACAGATGGATGGGGTAAGGGCTCTCTCACCTTCTGTTGTTCCACCTGCTCCAATGTGTGCTTGCTCTGCAGGTAGCAAGGACAACACCTGCAGGATCTGGCGATGAACACGAATGCACAGGGAAGAGGAGAGCAGTCACACACACACACACACACACACAGACACACACACACACACACACACACACACACACACACACACACACAGACACACCGACACCCTCCTAGGCATGACACAGCATGCATGCCAAAAGATGGACATTCACATCCTGTACATTACACATCCTGTAAATACTACACAGTAGAGTTCTTCAAAACACACACACACATGCACGCACACACACACACACACACTCACCAACAGATTACAAACACACAAATACACAGTCAAGGATAAAACTTCCTTCATTGTGCAGTGGAGCATGATGGAATGGACCCCAGCAGTTAATGTCCACTGTCACGACATCCACACGTATTCTGCAGTGTACTGCAGCCCTTAGTGTTTACCGGAAGTATGCTGCATAGCAAGTATGTGTGTGCATTAGCACAGCTCAGTCTGTAGTGTAATGTGATTGCCCAAACATGAACACACAGACACACTTTCTCACACATACCTTTGTGAAAGTCCAAGCAACACACACACACACAGTCTTGCTCTGGTGCTGAGGGCCGGTGTGTGATGGAGAGGCTGCCCCCACACTGAAAAGCACGCTCTAAGTGGACGTGCAGACATCTTTCTTCTTTATGGCCTGGACTGTTTCTCACCGTTTGCTGAGTGGGTATGACTGTGCTATACCCCACCTCATACCTTAGTGAGTGTGAAGATTTAGTTTGTGTAGCTGTTACTATACTTCATAATGTATAGTAGAACGACCCATGATGCATCTCTGTTGCCTTAATGTGTGTGTGTGTGTGAGTGTGTGCTGGTCTACTGTATGCTGATACATAAAGTATTGTGTATGAAGCTTCTGTATATTCTATTCATGGGTTTCATCAGGTCCCTTTCCACAGGTGTGTAAAATCAAGCACCTTGATTACAAATGCAGACTGCATGGTGCTTAATTAATACAACTGTGGAAAGAGACCTGATGAAACCCATTTATAACTTTACTAGCTGATAGTGTGTGTGCAGTTGTACCGCATGGATTGTTTCACACCTGTATCTGCGAGAGAGAGAGAGAGTGTGTGCTTATCTGTAACTGTAGTTTGAGAGTAGGATGTGCGAATGCATTTGCCTTTAGTTTTCTGGGACTGTGGAGAGGGATGTGCTCAAGAGATGTTCTTCACAGTTCTTCACAGACACATACACACATACACACCCCTCACCTGCAGGGGTGTTAATGTACTGTGAGCACAGGTGTGTGACCTCGCTGCTCCATGTGAAGAGGAGACCCCTGTGCTTGACCCTCCTGCTGGTGCAGTCAGGGCGTGGAGGAGAGACCGCTGGTCAGGTTCATCCCGTCTCTGTTGTTACGGCTTCTATACACAGTTGCGTGCGTTGCAGTGCTGGAGACGGATCACATTCACTTTGCATGGGCTCACGTCATCCGTTGCCGAACTGAATTGTGGGTCCGTTGCGTAGCGTTTCTCCCGTCACTCGCGTTGAGAAGTTCAGCTGTTGCTGCACCGACAGACGGCACTAGTATAACCGTAATTTGATTGGTTGGTGCCGTCCGTCGATTGGCTTGATTGGCCGGTGCCGTCTGTCGGCGAACTTCTCAACGCGAGCGACGGGAGAAACGCGACGCAACGGACCCACAATTCAGTTCGGCAACGGATGACGTGAGCCCATGCAAAGTGATTGGGATGCGTCTCCAGCACTGCAACGCACGCAACTGTGTGTAGGAGCCGTTAGAGTTAACGTGCTGCATCCGTCCCGCCGGCCTTGTGTCTAAACATCAATCCGCTTTCTCCCCAGTTAATGCATCACTTGAACATTCTGTGAACCACAGCTTTGAACTTTTCACTTTTTATCTTGTTATGTGAAACTGTATAAGGATATTAACACACATAGACGTTCAGCAACTGAATTAGCTAAGCCTGTCAAGTATGACACTGGAGTGTCTCCCTCATGTCAGTTTGACCTGTATCTAATTGCTGTTTGAAGTCCAATCCATGTGTGTTAAGCTTAATGCTCCACTCTCTGCTTTATGGCTGTTAATGATCTCTAGAAATGCACCTCTGTACTTCTTGAACTCTTGTCTGATGTGTCTTTTTTAAAATCTTGATTGATGATCTTGCTGTTTGATCTGATCACTGCTGCTGGATCCAGTCTGGCACACACACACACGCACACACACACACACACACACACACACACGCACACACACACACGCACACACACACACACACACACACACACACACACACACGTAGAAGCACCAGGATTTGCAGTCTGCAGTCCACCGCATGCTGTTCAGCTCTCCTTCCAACCACTCGACACCCAGAACGTGCAACACATGTTCATCAGGCAGACTTCAGAAGCATCCAAACGGAGTGATCAGTTGTCTAATTAGCCTCATGGTTTAGGTAACCCCATAAGCGGTGAGAAGAAGATTCAGATTCAGGCTCGGTGGTACACACGTTTAGAGTGAGTCATAATTGCTATGACGCCAAAAGCACCAGGCTACCAACAATTAATAGGATGTTAGTTTCTGTCATGTTCAACACAGACATGATTCACGTGTTAAAGGCTGTGGTGTCCGAACTGTTGTGTTTGTGTTATAAATAAAACAACATTCACACACATCACTTCTCTCACATACACTACCGTTCAAAAGTTTGGGGTCACTTAGAAATTTCCACTCCACTCCATTATAGTCAGAATACCAGCTGAGATCAGTTGCATTGTTTTTTTTAATCAGGGCAGCAGTTTTCAGATTACATTATGTGCTTATATAATTGCAAATGTTTTCTCAGTTAGCCTTTTAAAATTATATCAGATCAGTAAACAGAATGTGCCTTTGGAACATTGGATGAATGGTTGCTGATAATGGGCATCTGTGTAGATATTGCATTAAAGAACAGCCATTTCTTTCTACAACAATCAGTTACAACATTAATGAAGAAAACAAGGACATTTCTAAGTGACTCCAAACTTTTGAACAGTTGTGTAAGTCCAATTTATTGATCTGGAAAGATAAATACATTCAATACAGTAACAGTTTGGGCATCTGTGTGCATGTGTGTTTGTGTGTGTGCGTGTGTGTATGTTTGTGTGCTTTGTTTGCTGATATACAACACAAACGTCACGACTACTCAGTGTGAAAACTTCACAAAAACCGAGCCACTTACAAATTAACATTGAAGACGCTCCACTACTACTCCATATGTCCCGTGTGTCTCTCTCAGCGTGTCTTTCTACCTGTCTGTCTGAACAACAGATCTTTTCAGCCGCCTGTCTGTCTCTCTGTCGCGACAATAAATCTCTACAGGCCACTGCGTGTCTGTCTGTCTGAACAACAGATCTCTACTGTCTGTCAATCTTTGTCTGTCTGTCTGTATCAACAGATCTCTACTGTTTGTCTGTCTCTCTGTCTGTGGGTCTGAAAAAGGAAGCGGTGCTGCCCCTCGAGCCTGGGGGAGAAAGGTGTGGCTGTAGCGCTGACTCTACACTATGTACAGCTATCATAAAATAAAAGCATCTCAGCTCACACTTCACTCCATCACAGGCCAGTGCAACACAATCCGAAAACAACAAAACAAAAGAGGAGAAAAAAACAAAATAAAACAGGAACAGCACGAGGGAAGAACAACGTCTTGGCTAATGTAAACATCAACTAAGTAAAGGTGTGAGGATAGGGGTTGGGTTTGGGGTGTGTGGTATTGGGGAGGGGGGCTGTGCACATTAAGTTGAAGAATTATGAGAAGGAATGAGGCAGGGAAACAGCAGGGAAAAGAGTCTATATACCCTAATAATGCCGCATTCCAGACAGCTGGGAGGTCCGATGTGTCCAACTTGGAGCTCACGAGGTCCGACCTCTAAGCGTCGGAGATAAACAAAGAACATGGCTGACCGTGAGAAGTTGACATTTGTTTTATTATTGAAAAGGCAATTTGACTGTCATCAGTCCAGCCTCCTTGCTTATATAAACCAATCAGAGACGGAAAAAACGACGTACGAGGTAACAGACCCCATAATACTGTGAACACAGCCTTCTTTTTTCCGTTTCAATAATCTCTTTGTAAACGTTTAGACGCGGACATCGTTGTGTGACGTCAGATTACTGCATCTCAACAAAGTCGGAGTACACTGATTTGCCCCGACCCGGTGAGTAGGACCTCCCACTTCGACTGGCGTTCCAATGTAATTCTCCTTCTAGGAGGTCAGAAAAGTTGGACCTCCCTGTTGTCTGGAATGCGGCATAAGTCTACACCTCTGGATCAAATACTTCCTGGACCCCCTCCACAACAGAACATCTGGCTGGTGTTATGCTGGTCACTCCACAGTCCCAATGGGTCCCGAATGGAAAGCTTAACACAAAGAACAGGAAATACTCCTAGAGGAAGCGGCGTAGGTGACATGCGCATGCCAGAGGTTGGTGGCGAGGCCGTTTCCATGGTGAAGCCTCCTATGTCATCCTCAAGGCAGGCTGCTCTCTGATTGGTACCCCTGTGCATGTTAAGATGGAGAGCTTTAGGTAGTTTTTTCCCCCCTTTTTTTTCTTAAAGGGACAACGTTCTCCTATCAACTCGGTCCAGTCATGGAGGACACAGGAAATGGGGCAAGTGTGCCCTGAAGTAATCCAGGCAGTTCAACAATTCCTGTTTCCCAGAATGCCATGTGTTTTATGGCACTCCAAGGTGAGGTCTGTTCAGTCAGGAACTTATGGCGTCTCAGCACTTATAGCATACTGTACATACATACAGTGGTGGCCATGTTCACTGGTGCTTAATAGGTGTGTTACCCGGGCAAATGGATAAAACATTACTTTCTCAACACCAGTGGGACGAGCCTCATCAACCACACATTTGCCTTCCGCTCCAGTGGCCAGTCCTAGAGGGACTTGCTGGTCAGGAGAATAGGGGTTCAGGAATGAGAGTTCAGGTTTGTGGAGAGAGGTGAAGTGTTTGTGGAATGTCTGGTGCAGTTGTTTGGCAAAATGGGCTGATTTTATGGATGAAATGGTGATTTAAGACAGTGTGGAATGTTAAGGATGCTAGATCAGAGTTGAATGGAATGATCTGTAGTGTGGAAAATGTGTGTGTGTGTGTGTGTGTGTGTGTTTGGTGGCTGGGGATGAGTGTGTGAGGTTTGTAACAGGTCCATAGATGCTGGGGAGAAGAGAAGAGGCCTGACGCTCTAGCGCATCTCCAGCAGCCAGTCGAAGAGACCAGCAGGGGGCGCTGTGTCTTGCTGGCCCTCCAGCAGCTGGCAGTACTGCACCACCGCCCCAAACAGGTCACCCACACGCCACGACCGGTGGCTCACCAGCTGCACCACGCGCTGGAACTGAAAACACACACACACACACACATACAGTTAGAGGCTATCACATTCAAATTAATATACACATAATTAGTTCAGATATGACATGCACACACACACACACACAACTGAAGCATATCACTTTATATCATGCATATCAAGTTACAGGGTATCAGATATAGATAGATACACACATAATTAGTTGTGATGATATTGCACACACATACTGTACACACACACACACACACACACACACACACATACATACACACATACACACACACACACACACACACACACACACAAACACGTGTTTACAATAAGAGTCTTGCTCATTTTCTCTACACACGTGCGCTTCCTTTGCAGCCCACAGGCAAGAGAGAAATTGTGTCACACAACTGTGGTGATCAGAGAACTACGCCTGAGGATGTTTTTTTTTATAAGACTATTTCACATGGCGTATGTTTCAACACTCACAGAGAAAATAATCTTAATATAACCAAATCCGAACTAAATCAGCTCAGTTTCATAAAGATCCCCTTTATGCCATGGGGGACATGTGCACTAGAATCCAGTTAAGACAATATTCATAAGAAATTAGAACATGCAAGAATCCCATGAAGAGAAATGCCCCCATGTGACCAGCAACACCTAACAATATTCTATTCTATTGTAATATTACAATGAACTTTAAATTACAATATTGGAGTTTTACTTCTTCATCTGAGTTTTCTTTTGATTATTCATTTAATTTTGAAACTGAATGCACTCATTCATGGTGCTTTGATCAAAACTGTTTTAATTTTTTTCCTTGATCTGTTTGCTAACAAGTTGTTGATGATAAAAGCAGTTGGCAAATGACTGAATGTTAATGTATATTGTTTGCAAAAACCGCTGATATTATGTGAGGTTATTCTTCACATGTGTAAAATGATCTGGCATGGCAAATGATGGCTGCTTAAAGGAGAAATCCGGCAAGTTTTCACATAGATCTCCGGTTCTCGAAGTCACTGAGTACTGTCGAAAAAACAAAAACAATTGGTTTTACCCAGCTCGAGTTGCTATTGCCAGCAGCTAACGCAGTCAGGTAGCTACAGTTCTACACTCTGGGGGCATGTCCGTAAGCTCCCATGTACATCCCCAATAGAGTGTAGAGCTTGGCGGATTTCTCCTTTAACCACACTACACAGTTCATATGTCCTCTGCGAGGCTCAGTCTTGAATGTTGCATTGAAAGGAAGTACTCTGTACAGTTATGCCTTCTTCCTTAAGGCCAATTAACACCCAAACCATTTCGGAAGCATTTTTCAGTTGCCCGCCTAATGTTTGTCTATTATTAGAGACAGAATTCCATTAGAATCAATGTAGCAATTTACACTGGCAAGACTGGCACATACATTGTTAAACATTTTATTCCACCACGTCGGAGATGAAAGAAGGATAAATTGATTCATTTCTGTTTCACTCTTGCTTGCAATGTATATTCCCAGTTAGCCCTATGCTGTGCCTTGAGAATGTTGCTTGAGAAGGGACGTAGGTTACTCAGCCTGACCAGGAGGACTCTACACAGCCTCAGACCTTAGCGCTGTACCTTGTGGATGTTGCGCTGCTGGGACTTCCTGAAGTGCAGAGCGGGAGCACCCAGCTCTGATGCAGCCAACCACTGGAGTGTGGCGCGCAGCTCCACGTCCACACTGTCTGCTTCCAGGTCAAAGTTCAACACCAGGAGCTCCCGGGCACTGCCCCCACCCGCACAGGAACTTGAGGGGCTCTCTGCACAAGGTAGAACACACACTCAGGTTACACACTCTCTCTCACACATACACACACACACAGACACACATTCTCTCTCTCTCTTTCTCTCACACACACTCACTCTGACACACGCACGCACGCACACGCGCGCACACACACAGTCTGTCTATAAATAATGGAAAAAAATCCTCACAGGGCTTTATCTGTCTTCATAGAACGCTCTAAGCTGGGGGATACATTTTTTAAGAGAAAGAGAAAAAAGAGCTACCTCTCCCTCTCTCAGCTCTCTCTCCCTCTCTCTCAGCTCAGTCGTTCTTGTTCTCTATATCTGATAATTAGCTGTGACATTACAGTGTATTTTCATTCTTTGATTAACTTAACTCTCAATTTTTTTTAAGCTTCACACATCCCACTATACTTTCTCATTCACTCTAAAGTCTCTCCATCTCTCTCTCGCCTGCTCTCCTCCTTTCTCCTCCACTGCTTTGATATCTATCAGGCGGAGTGGAGCCACGGGTGGAGGTGTTGATGCCAGCCTTCTATAGGCGCTGACAAATTACTCATTCATTAAGTGTGAAATAGTGTGGGTAATTCTGACCACTTCATTGCTCTCTCTCTCTCTCTCTTTCTATCTATCTTTTCTATCCCCCTGTTTTTGCGTCATCTCACTAATCTCTCTCCAATGAGGCAGTGGTAAGGAAAGTGCTTTTCGGAGAGCTGAGTTAAGGCTGTTGATTAGTCTAAGCAATTAAGCAAATCAGATATTATTGTCTATGAATATCCTAGGCACACTCACACAAATTGCCTTGACCATAAGTAAAAAAGTAGGCTATAAGCTCATTACGAAATAGGCATCTTAGAGACTTCTATGCTATAACAGAACTTTGTTGTTTGGCATTCTCATATATAAGAATGCACAGCAGTGTGCATGTGTCTGTGCATGATATCTGTGTCTCTTGGTGTATGTGGCTAAGCACTGCACACAGCTATGTGACTAGAGCAACACTAAGAGATACAGATGTAGAAATAGTGATTCATTCATATGGCACTTTGGGAGTTTGAAAATTCAGCTATTGCATTTTGAAATCTATCACACTTCTCTGGTAAAGGTTTAACATGTCCTCATAGCTGCAGTGCCCCTTCACGTGGCAGTCTCTTGACACACTCACACATCCCCCATAGTGAGATTTTTCCCAACGCCCTCAAATCTTCACTTCATTTGCGATGTTAATTTATGTCTGAGATGAGGTGAGGAGCAGTGATCAGTGTCAGTGGCTTATCATTGGTGAGGATTCAGAGATGGCAATTAGACTGAGCACTCAGGTTTCAGAGTGTGATGTTCACTGTTTTTAACAGAGGTTGGTGAATATAATTTCTTAAAGGTGACACCTATTATGTCCCTGATTTGTGTGTGTGTGTGTGTGTGTGTGTGTGTGTGTGTGTGTGTGTGTGTGTGTGTGTGTGTGAATATAATTTCTTAAAGGTGACACCTATTATGTCCCTGATTTGTGTGTGTGTGTGTGTGTGTGTGTGAATATAATTTCTTAAAGGTGACACCTCTTATGTCCCTGATTTGTGTGTGTGTGTGTGTGTGTGTGTGTGTGTGTGTGTGTGTGTGTGTGTGTGTGTGTGTGTGTGTGTGTGTGTGTGTGTTTCGTGTCTTTGGTCATTCACCTTCAAGACTCTCCTTCAAAGCATCTTTCTTCTCAGACTCGTCACTGAAGTGGAGAGGGGGAGAGAGAGAGAGAGACAGACAGAAAGAGAAAGAGAGAGAGAGAGAAAGAGAGAAACAATAAATGATTCATTCTGTCCTTCATCTGACATATTAGATTTGGCTTTCTTCCTTCACTACAGATCAAAACAAAAAATGATGGTTCCATGCTATCCATGTGGGGTTACATGCCCACCAAGTTTCGTGTACCCCGGTCTTTCAGTGTCCCGGGAATCCTTATTGGTGTACGGTCACTAAATGTACACATACATTATTTTATTGTAAGGCCCCCCATGAACGAAAGTCCACAAAACTTGGCATGCATTCAGAGGGTGTCATAATGATCCTACACTTTCAATTTCGTGCAGTTTTCACCATGTCAGCCAGAGATATTGTGATGAAAACACTTCATTTTTTGGTTTTTAATTTTTAACTAGGTGGCGCTATACATGAAATAAGTGGTAATGGGATGGGTTGACATGCCCCCTTAAGACCAACATACAAAAAAAAGGTGGACCTCCTAGGCCCTACGGTTCTCAAGATATTCACAGAAAACTGTCTCCGGCCACCTACAGGCCAGTTGGTGTATAGTAACATAAATTAATATATTGTGTGGCCCCCCATGAACGGAATTCCACGAAACTTGGCGTGCATTCAGAGGGTGTCATAATGATCCTACACTTCCAATTTCATGCAGTTTTGACTATGTTAGGTCACAGATACCTGCGATTACAACACCTCATTTTTACTTTTTTGTGTTTAACTAGGTGGCGCTATACATGAAATTTACAAAAAAAAATGGTCCTCCTAAACCTTACGGTTCTCGAGATATTCACAGAAAACTGTGTCTGCCCTACCCTCCTTTCGGGGGGTGCAGTCTAGCGGAGGGGCTACAGATCAAAACGAAAAACGATGGTTCCATGCTATCCATATGGGGTTACATGCCCACCAAGTTTCATCTACCCCGGTCTTTCAGTGTTCCGGGAATCCTTGACGGAAATTTGGACATGCGAAAAAGAAAGACCGCTTCGCGGCGGTCATAATAATATATAGCATGTCTTAATCCAAATGAATAATGTATGGTTGGGTTGGAGGGGACATTTGAACTAAATAATGTCTGGTTGGTGGATACATGTGTAATGTGTATCAGCTTACCTAATTCTTTGAGATGGTTCCTGGAAGCCCTCCAAGTCTACCTGTCCCAGGCTAGATGTGCTGCTGTTCCCATTCCTGTGAAGTTGAGAAACACACACACACACACACAAGTTAACCTTTTGGAGTCAATCAATGTGTGCATCTTAAGAAAAAATTAAAAAATGAAGAGCAAGGGGAGATATGGATCTAGAGGAAAATGAGACAGATTGGTAGAGAGAGAGATATAAAGAAACAGCTATCAAGAGAGAAAGATACAGGGGCAATGATGCTGTGCAGTGTTTATCAGCTGGTGATTATCAGACACAGAAGCTTATGCCGGGTTGAGGTTGGCACTGCCACCCTGGCATGGGCAGTGAAATGCCAAAAAAGGCAAGCAGGTGGAACGGTCACTCCCATAGGCAGGAGGCTAGAGGTCACAAATACTCTAGAGAACAGCTACACTCACAGGTCAAGCAGTGATGATACTAAACACAAACACAGAAGGACACATAACCACACATATAATCAATATGTACACACACACACACACAAATACATATGGTTATCTCTGCCCTTCACGCATAGAGAAGGCCCTTTCATAGATTATCTAGATAGATAGATAGATACATACTGAGGGAAATTTTAGGAATCCACTACTGTAGCTTTGCCAACCATAACACAACAAACACACATACTGTATATCTCACATACATAAAAATCACTCACAGAAATGTAAAGAGTTAACAATTTGTGAAGTGATTACTGCTGTCCTGTCCATTTATGGGAGACTAGCCTGCAACGTTAGCCCACAAGGCATGTTGGGTAAAAAAGGGATAACAGGCTGTGTGTGTGTGTGTGTGTGTGTGTGTGTGTGTGTGTGTGTGTGTGTGTGTTCATGTGTGATTGTGGTCAATTTTGTTACGTTTTGATCTAGGAGCGTGTGTGTTTTAATCTTCCTGTCATAGTATGTTTGCCTGACACGATTTTAATTATCAGAGTATGAGCTAAAATCAAATCTCTCACCCCAGGCTCTGTGTGTGTGTGTGTGTGTGTGTGTGTGTGTCTATGCCTATGTGTTGATGGGAATAAATGCCTTAATATGTGTGTCTATGTGCCTGTATGTGTAGATGAGAATGTGTTTGTCTCAAAGTTTGCATGTCTGTGTGTGTGTGTGTGTGTGTGTGTGTTTGTGTGTGGGAGTGTGTGTGTGTGTGGTCATGTGTATTCCTCTGTATTCCTTTGATGTTAATGTAATGTGATGAGAGTGTTTAAAAAAAGTAGTCTGGGGTAGTGACTGCTGTCCTGTCCATTTATGGGAGACTAGCCTGCATCGTTAGCCCACAAGGCACGTTGGGTAGAGGGATAACAGGGTCATTTAAAAAAGCTACACACTAAGAACTCCCTCAAATGTTTGGCCTCAAACTGTAGCCCTGCTTACCACGATATAACTCCTCCTGAGTGGTCCTCTCTGTCTCACAAATAAAACACACACACACACACACACACACACACACATACACACACACACACACACACACACACACACACACACACACACACACAGACAGACTACGGTCAGTATGTTTGGTTACTAGGCTACCCCGCAAAAAAGCCAAATTTATAGTCACAACACACCACAGTTAGTGAGGGCGTTATAGCTGCATTAGCGTTCAGATGTGGCGTTAGCGGTCAGATGTTAGCATGGCAGTGGGAGATGGAGCAGCGTTTAGCGGCTGGCATTTAGGAGAATGATGGGATACTTGGCAGATTTTGGCGGACGGGCGGGCGGGCGTTGTTTTTCAAGACCACTGACCCCTCGCTCAGGTGGATAAAGCTACTGCTCTCCTCCTGGGGGTCGTCGTCGGGGGCGACGACCTGCGCCCAGCTGCCTGAGCCGCTGTCCTCGCTGCTGTTGTTACTGAGAGATCGGTGCTGTGGCGGCTCGCTTTCGCCCGGCGTCGGCAGTGGTGGCCACGCCGTGATCGGCTTGTCCCTGTCGCTGCCGGAGTGGTGAGGAAGGGACACTGTCACCTACAGAGACCAGTCCTCCACAATCCCACAATGCTTTGCTATCTGTGATGCTGGTATTTTCTGGAGGCGAGTTATGTGTTGTATTGTGTGTGTGGTTGGACTGGCCATCAGAGCACTGACACATGATCAGGATGAATGTTTGAGAGGGCACGTGGGGATGGGCACATGGGGATTGACTGACACACAAAAGGAACACAACAAACACACTATACAGTAGGACTGGAGACAGACACAAATGACCTCTCTATGTGCACAGGGCTTCAGTGCTTCACCATAACTCTGTGTTTATAAAATACAGTTTTTTTACAACTGTTTACACACATTTTCAAAACTCTGTCTATTTTTCAAAACTCACACACAAAACCCACAATTCCTTACACAATATGCAAAATGCCTCAAATGTCCAACAAAATGACACACAACATTCAAAATGTCACAAATACATCTCTAAAGCATACATTCGCCTCACATTATAAACACTTTTGTCATAATATGACATTTTGGATACATGTACACACTGTTGCTCAAAACCCAAAAAGCTCTTCTGTCTTCGATGGGCTTCTATGTATTCCATACAAGAGTGAAAGTCATTTTAAGAGAAGTTGAAATACACAGTAAGCATGTACTGTAATACAAGCAATATTGAAGTGTGCCAGTTGGGTGTGTTCATAGGCCTATAGACCCTTTCAACTGCAGAAACAAACAGCACAGAAAACTACATTGAGCTAATGGTAACTTGGGTTACACTAAAGTCCAATTAATTTTCATCCCAAAGTATCTGCATTGGTTCTGACAATTTCAACTGGAAATCCTCTAGGAACAGATTGAAAGGGTCTATACCTACATAGAGAGTATATTCATAGGCCTATACTAAGACAATGATCAGATGGTGTTCAGTAAAGTAATGAGTGTTTGTACATTGAGGACTGAGTGTAAATAAATGGCAAATACAGTAAGTGTGGCATTTTGCTAGGTTGTGTTTAAAAAATGAAATCAGGCTACTTCCTGTTAGATTTTTGTGTGTTAGGTAGTGTTTTGCAAAAAGTGTTGTAGGAAATTGAAAACTGAGTCAAACACTGGTGTTGCAGATTTGGTGTGGGGTTATGGTGCTGGCATGTTTAGAAAATAGTGTGACAAGCTAAAATTCAGTTTGTAAGCAGTTGAAACTAATAATATGTCTACGTATTCCACAAGAATACCTGAGCAAATCATGTAATCTCTGAACATGAGTGTAAGTGTGACTTGAACAGAGCAACTGACGTGTCCAAAAGGATGGGAAAGGCACTTGCAGAAAAGTAGGTTTTTCAATACAAGTCACCCTTAGTATAGAGACCAGGCGTGTACAGCATATCAAGGGGCCTTAGTATAGAGACCAGGGGTGTACAGCATATCAAGGGGCCTTAGTATAGAGACCAGGGGTGTACAGCATATCAAGGGGCCTTAGTATAGAGACCAGGCGTGTACAGCATATCAAGGGGCCTTAGTATAGAGACCAGGGGTGTACAGCATATCAAGGGGCTCACATTTCCTTCCAGGGTGTCCATCTTCAGTTCCAAATATATCCAAAAATGTCAAGCACCTCATTAAGAACTCCTTCCTTCTCAGTTACATCAATCCAATGCAGGTGACTGAGTGTGTGTGTGTGTGTGTGTGTGTGTGTGTGTGCATGTGTGTGTGTGTGTGTGCATGTTTGTGTGTGTGTGTATGTGTGTGTGTGTGCATGTGTGTAAGCCCCATGTGTGAGTGTGTCCATCAGACGGCATGGTCTGATGGTTGCGTAAAGGCCATGTTAATGTCACCCCATCGCTCATACCTGCTGCACTTGTCCATGCCACCCATGGCCCTGTCAGCGGCGTGAGACGGTGAAAAGGCTCAAGCCAGCTGTATTATGTCACAGAACCAGGGTGTGTGTGTGTGTGTGTGTGTAAATGTGTCCGTGTGTGTGTCTCAAAAAGAGTGGGGTCTGAAAAGCATTTTAAAGATCAAAGGCGTATCTCTCCTCCAGTGAGCTCAAAGGCCGCTGGCTGATCCCTCATAGCTGACGAGCCGTGTGTGTTCTGTTACAGTCTCAATCTACCCCTTTTCTTAATTCGTTCTTTGAGCTATCTCTTTCTCTCTCTCTCTCTCTTTCTCTCTCTCAAAGGCCGCTGGCTGATCCCTCAAAGCTGACGAGCCGTGTGTGTTCTGTTTCAGTCTCAATCTACCCTTCTTCTTAATTCTTTCTTTGATCTCTCTTTCTCTCTCTCTCACTCACTCTCTCTCCCCCCTCTCTCTCACTCTGGTCCACTTGCTGTATGAACTAATGGGATATGGGAGGTGTGTGCCAGCAAATACGTGTGTGTGTGTGTGTGTTTGTGTGTGTGTGTGTGTGTGTGTGACAGAGAGGCAACATCAGTGTTTCTGAGGCGTCCGAGAGCAGCCTCACTGCATTGCTCAGCGCTCTCCCCACACAGCGGCCATTCTGCCTGCGGATAAGTACACTGGGCACTCCAGGCTTCATGTGCACTTTCTGTAGTAAGGGAAAACGCGACCCCTTGCTAGCTCATACATATCATATGTATTCAAGAGAGTTGCACATCTGCAGTAAAGGGAGGAGATACGGGCGCTACATCTGATTACTTATTCAGGCAATTACAGTTCAGGCGGTTAACAAAAGGTCGACTTGGAGGGGAAATCTTTGTACCTCATTATGCCTAAAGCAGTAAGACTTAAGAATTCGCCAATACCACTGATTCAGTAGAGAAATCCACAATTAAGCATGTTTTCAGTGGACAAAATTACATCACCTGGCCTATACTTGGCTATACACTATTGTGCTTTTCTACATCTTTTATAACTGTTCCATTAAAATAGATTCTTTAAATCATTCCTTTCCATTCCATTCCATCAGTCCTGATTTGTTAAAACACTCATTCGTGTTGGGATACTTAAGTGACGATATGTTCTATATCTGCTTGATTTCCCTGTTTGAATCTGCTGATAAATCTGTAATATGTTTTGTCTCATCACCTAGCTTTAAATAAGGCTGTTTTAACACTTCGTCACCTTTCAGTATGCACTGTGCACATCTTACCACCTGTGAGTGTGTATGTGAGTTAGTATTTGTGTGTGTGTGTGTGTGTGTTTATGTGTGTGTGTGGGTACCGTGTGTGTGTGGGTACCTTGTGAGTGTGTGTGAGAGTGTGTGTGTGTGTGTGTTACCCATATCCATACTGAGCAGCAGACCGTACACAGCTCTCACCTGGTTCTGCTCACTAGTGTCCTCTCTCTCCCTCTCTGCTCCCCGCTGCCTGGCTGGGCGCTCCTCTCCGCTGGACCCTCCCTGGACTCCTCTCTCTGGTCCGGCTCGATGTGGATGAGTGGCACCTCTCGGGCCCCGCCCCTGTGGCCCTGTGGCCCCGCCTCCATGCTCTCCTGCTGTTCCAGACTGGACTGGCTCCGCCCCCCCGCTGGGCGCGACTGCTTGAAGCCCCGCCGCCTCTCCCCGACCGTAAACGGCTGCTTTCGAATGGTGACCGCTTCCTGCGGCTGCTGCTGAGCGGTCGACGGGCCGCCTGCGCCCAGCGCCGCGGACCTCCCTCCCTCCACGATGTCCGCAGCCAGGCGGCTAGCAAAGTTGCACACCCCAGGCTGCGCTGCTGTGCTTGCTGCTGTTGTCGTTGTCGTTTCCATGGCGTCGCAGGAGTCGTTGGCGGCGTCGCTGATGATCTTGTTCTTGCGCATGAGCGCCTCGATGGAGCTGGACCACGTGTCGTGGATGAGCATGTCGGTGGCGCGGTCCGTCTGGCCCAGGCGGTAGAGGCACGAGTCCGACTTGCAGAGTCCGGCAGCCGAGGCTCTCTCGGCCGAGCGCACGCTCAGCCCGCCAGTCTCCCCGACCCCTCCACCGGTGCTGCCGCGCGACCCCCGGGCGAACCCGTCGAACGAGTTCGCCTTGATGGGCGCCGTGACGGTCAGTCGCGAGTCCGATGACCGCCGGTCGGGCACCGACGACTGGCGGATGCAGAACGGATTCCGGCCCGACGGGGAGGGCGGCAGCAGGTTGTTGCTCCATTCTTTGGCCCGGCTCAGTCCACTCACGTAGCCGCCGCCGAAGTGCAGCAGCTCGGGTCGGCCATCCCTGTCCATGTTGCGGATCATGTAGCGGTAGAACTCCTCGGTGATGCTCTCCGTGCTGGACTGCTTGGACAGGCAACAGGAGGACGAGCGCAGGCTCAGGTGTGCGCTGCTGCCCCCGTTGCTGCTGCTGTTGTTGTTGTTGTTACGGCGCCCCCCGGTGGCGGCCTGCTGCACGGCTGCCTGCAGGATGGCACTGGCGCTGTTGCCGGCGTAGTAGTCCAGCAGCAGGTCGAAGCCGCGGCCCTCCGCCTCCATCTGGCCCACCATGAAGCGGGAGAACTCGTCGGTAATGCTCTCGCAGCTCGACTGCTTGGACACCGAGCGGCTGAGGTCGGGCCCCAGTCGGCTGCCGGGCCCCAGGGTCCGGCCCCCGGGACCGCCGCGGCCCCCGCCCAGGCCCGATGGCTCTTCCTCGGGGATGCTCTCGCAGCTGGCCGCCTTCCCCCGGGAGCTCCAGCGCTCACACTGCAGGCGCCCGCGCGGGGACGTTGGGCAGGGGGATGAGGTGGCCGAGGTGGACGCAGGTCCCTGCTGCTGCCTGGACATTGAGGACGAGGTGTCCACCACGCTCAGCTCGGGGCAGTTGAGGATGCGCGCGGTCACCTCAGAGGCGAACAGGGCGAAGGGGTCACTGATGCCGTTGGTGTTGTTGACATGGTTGCTGTGGTGATGGCCGTTGGCGCTGGTTCCGACAGGCTCCATGTCCAGGTTGATAGTCTCGTCCACCACGCGGTTAACCAGCCGCTCCATGAGCTCAGGCTGCTCCTCCGTCTTCCGCTTGATCTCGCTCAGCCTCGGTGGACGGTGCTTCTTACGGAGCCCCCCTCCTCCTCCTCCACCACCGGCAGCCGAACGGCAGGTGGGCAGTAGGTACGACCCCGCGTCCAGTCCGGCCCCTGCGGTCATCATGCCGCCCAGAGCCCCCGAGCCTTTAAGCGCGCAGAACCACGGCTGCTTGCCGCTCGAGTTCTCCAGGCAGATGGCGGCCAGCTCCGTAGCCATGGAGACCACCGTGGCGGCCAGATCCTCGGCGAAGCAGGTGACGGGCGTGCGCGTGTCGCCCAGCGAGTGCTGCGGGCTCAGGGCGTAGGGCTTGACCTCGTAACCCCTGGCCCTGAGACGCGGGTCGTGACGCGGCGAGCTGTCCAGCGACGGCAGCTTGGCCTCCATGCTGCGCTCTCTTTCTCGCTTCCCCTGGCCTCTGTCCACCCCTCCACTGCCGCTCTCCTGCTCCATGGAAAACGCTGAGGTCAGGGCATGCTCGCCGTCTCCGCTGGGTTTGCGGACGCGCTGAGGTGACCCGTTGTGTGACCCGGGAGCTCCTACCGTCCCCAAGACTCCCCCTCCTCTTCCTCCTCCCCTCTCTAGGGCCTGCAAGAGCCTTCCTCCTTCCCCTTCTCTGCGGACCCCGCTGCCGTCGTGGTTGCGGTCTCGGTGGCTCTTCTTGGCTGCGTGGCGCGACACACGTCCGAGACGCCGGGCGGTCAGCCGGAGCACAGCGAACAGGACGCCTTCGGTGGTGTCGCGCAGCTGCCCCTCCCAGTCGCCGGCGCCGCCCGCGTCCTTCTGCCGGCCATCGAGCTCACGCCGTTTGGCCGCCTTCTCCAGCGCGTGCGCCAGCACGCTCTCCGCCACGTCTCTCACAAACTCATCCTCCTCCTCCTCTTCGTCATCCTCCTCCTCCTCCTCCTCCTCCTCCTCCACCTCCTCCTCAGCATACTCCTCCTCTTCGACCTCCCCTCGGCCCCCCTCCTCCTCGTCCGGTCCTTCGTCCCTGACCCTGCGCTCGGTGCCGGTCACCCCGGCCAGCAGGCGGCGCTGTGTGCTCTCCAGTAGCTGTGCCACGCTGCGAGGCTGCCGTTGCCGCAGCTGCTGCCGTTGGGGCCGGGGTCGTGCCAGCAGGCTGGTGGCCTCGCTTAGCAGCGCCCGTGCCAAACTGGCACGCGACGCCTCCACGCTGGTGCCCTCGGCCAGGCTGGCGTGGAGCGGCACGGCCGCGCTGGCCTGCGCCGCCGAGAGCAGCCCGAGAGACGGCGAGTAGCGCCCGCCGCCGTCGTCCGGCTCCGCGGGGTCAAAGGGCAGATCCACGGCGGCCACGGCTCCGGCCACTTGCGCCATCCCGCACATGGCCGAGGTGAGGGAGAACTCGCCCTCCTCCGTGTCACACCCTTCCTCTTCATCCTCCTCCTCCTCTTCCTCTTCCTCCACCGGTCCGTCATCCTCATCAGCGTCCATCGCTGTGCGTGCGGCAGGGTCCATGGCCAGATGCTGTGCCACCTGCGGAGTGGAGATGGTGCCAATCACACTGGCGGCACACGCCAGCGCCACCTCCAGGGGTTTGGAGGCCGCATGCTGCTGCTGCTGCTGCTGCTGGGCCTCCTGATTGAGCTTCTGGTGCTGATGCTTGGAGTGCGGTGGATGAGGATGATGATGGTGCCGTTGCTGATGCGGCTTGCGCTGCGTGGCTGGACGGTGTCGCTCGCCGGCGGCGTGTGGCGCGGCTACGTCCGGCCCATGATCGGGCCAGTCGCCGGTGGTGTCCTCGGCGCAGTCGGGGCTCTGGACAATGACGATTTTGGGGAGCTGGAAGGAGGACGAGGAAGAGGAGGACGAAGGCAGGCTGAGGGCTGCGGCGGGGGAGAAGGGCGCCTCGTCCTGCGAGAGCCGGATGAAGGCGTCCTGCAGCACCGTCTCGGCCAGATTGGTGGCGTAGCGGCCAGCCGACTCGCGAGGATTCTGGGAGACGGAGGCAGGCGAGGACCGCAGGGTGGATTCGGAGTCCTCGCTGTCGTTCTGGTCAAGGGAGGGGGTCCCGGCTACACCCCTGCGCTGACGCGGTGGAAGGCGACTCCTTCTCAGCAGCTCCGCCGCCACCTCTCCCACATCCACTCCATCTGCTTCTGCAGAAAGAGAGAGGGAAGAGAGAGAGTGAGAGAGAAAGAATGAGGGAGGAAGAGAAAGAGAGGGAGAAAATGAGAAATTGTATTAAGTTTTCAGCAAACAGATCACAGCAGGTCAGAGCAATAATCAATAAGCAAAATCACTCAAGGGAACGAGGGAAGAAAACATTAAAGGAAAAGAAGGAAGAAAACATTAAAGGAAGAGGGAGAACAGAGTGGTGTAGAGATGAGAGAGAAAATAAACGGAATTGGAAAGGAAAGAAGGAGCGATCGGGAAGAGAGGCCTGGAGGGGTGAACAGAGAGATTGATGTAGGGATGAGAGAAAGGGTGACGGAACAAGAGAGAGAGAGGAGGAAAGAGAGAGACAAGAGGAGAGGAAGGAGAGAGAGTGTGAGGGAAAGAGAAAGAGAGGAGGAAAGAAAGGAAAGAAAAGCAGAAGAGGAGAGGGAGAGAAGGAGAGAGAGAGAGCAGGAGAGGAGAGGAAGGAGAGAGCATGTGATGGAAAGAGAGAGGAGAAAAGAGAATCAGAGGAGAAAGGGAGAAGGGGATGCCTGTTGTCGTTAGAGAGGCAGTCTGTCTCCTCCTGCAGTGCAGCCCCACGGGAAAGGTGACGAGGTGAGCCCAGCTTAAGTAAGCCATCAATACACCCCACTGACGTTTGCTCAACAGACACACACACACACACACATACTGTACAGTACACGCACATACTGTACACACACACACATGCACGCATGCACAGATTGCACACACACACACACACACACACACACACACACACACACGCACATACACACACACACACACACACACATGCACGCATGCACAGATTGCACACACACACACACGCACAACTCTCTCTCTCTCTCACGCACACACACACACAAACACACCTTTCTCCAATTCTGTGTTTCTCTCTTTCTCTCCCTCTTTCTTTCTTTCGATTGCATTTCTCTCTTGACTTGACCTGTACATCCTCCTCTTTCTCCTCTCAATTTCTTGATTTGGGTCAGAGTTGTCATGGAACTATTTCAATAAAATACCAATGAAGCGATATATTTATATTTTTCTCTGTTGTTGTAAATAGCAAACTTCAGTGACTTATCCCCCCTGTATACAATGGAAATGCTTTTGTTGTGGAGGTGAAGGATAACAACAGGCAAAAACTATCTCCAAAGAGCTATATCTACTGATAAGGTAATGTTTCACGATTCTCGTGAGATTTGTCGGGCCACCGTTCTTGAAGTTGCATGGCTGGTTTTCTGGGTATCGACTTGCTACGTCTATGCTGTATAGCTATGCTATTGCATAGTGTACTTTTAACATCTCAAATCACTCTTTCTTATACGTTTCCAACTCTCCAACTCTTCTACTACAACAGTTTTTACCCATTGCTTACACACTAAAAAATGAATGCTTAGACCAAAGCCTCAAAACCTAAACTTTTTGTAGCATACCTTAAACACTGTGTAACCGTAGCTTAAACACATTTTTAGAAAGGATTGTTGAGTTTTGATGGCAGTGTTTCATTTTGCCATAGATGTGAGTTTTTTTTATTTCCAAGTGCTATGTCTTATTTGGCTGTATGTAGATTTTTTACATAATGAGCCAAATTCTGTAAAATGTGTGTAAACAATAGGTAAAAACTGTATTTCTCTGCCTCTCCCTCTATCTCCTTCCCTCTCTGCCTCCCCTCTCCTCCTCTCCTCTCTCTCCTCTCTAAGTCCCCCTCTCTTTCCCTCTATTTCTCTCCTCTAAGTCTCTCTCTCTCTCTCTCCTTTAAGTCCCTCTGCTCCTTCCAGAGAAGTGCAGATCTCTATCAGTGAGGATGTGATGATGATGAGGACTACATTGGCTCAGGGGTGAGAACACCCTTCAAACATTATCAGCTGCACATCTCCTTTCATATGAATTATAGATCAGTGCAGGGTTGCCATAGCCGCTCAGTAGTGTCTGGGGTCCCAGGGCTGGCTGTGCCCTAAATAGGGACAGCCGGGCACAGCTTCGGCTGCCCGTGGGTAAAGGCACGACTGGCCAGTGTAACGTGAAATCATTATCGCCTTGACATAATGTAATGCACGCACGCACACACACACGCACACACACACACATACACACACAAATGTCTGACTTAACAACTACCACACATCACACACAAACACACACACACCCACATATATACACACACACACACATACAGTACACACACACACACACACACACATAAACACACACACACACACACACACACTTCACACACACAATTCAAACCTAGCTGTGTATGCAGAAAAGCCCATCAGCCTTCACTCCCGATCTAAATGAATGTTTGCTGACCTTTCTGTGAATACAAGTCATTTCACAGAGACAGATTTGCATTAGTGCGGGGCCTGAGTCAGCTAGCAGGGCCTGGCCAGTCAAATTACATTAGCTCTGACTGGGCCACTGATAACGTTTTCTAAACGCCGCTGCTGTGCCCACGTAAGCCTGAAAGTAATGTTCGCCATGACACTACTCAGGAAGTCCTCAGCAGCCTTCTGATAGATTTTTTTTTGTTTTTTTTGGAAAGTGCTCAGTCATGCTGTAAACTGCTGCTTCCTGCTGCACCTCCACATAGTACTCAAGTCTGTGTGAGGTCCTCCATATTTTATCATTATTATATGTTAAATATGTTATATATTATATATATATTGTCATTATTAACATGAACATTTCTTTTTAAATTGATTTTCTTTTTTACTTTTTTATTATTTGTTCATTTGTTTGATGTCTGTCTTGTATGTCTTGGTCACGGGTACGCTGGCGACTACGCCGCTCTGTCTGGCATCTTTTATCTTGTGTGTCAATGTCTTGTACTATGTGGAGCGCTTTGGGTTGCACTCTGTGCATACAAAAATGCGCTAAATAGATAACAGTGACTTGAAATTACTTGGTTGATTCGTTCCAAAGTCCTTTGAATAATTAGAGTATCAAAGTATGGGCGTTGAGATTGGTGTGCTTAACATATGTATTGTCTGAAGTGGATTAGTGTATAGTGTACTTTACACCAATGTGTGGTGAGTCGTACGGTATACAGTATGTGTCACTGGTCATTCACTGACTAGCCTGAGGTAGTGGGCATCAGTGTACACTTCCCTGCTATCTGGTTTGAAGTAGAATGTACATATATATACCATTTACTCATGTCTGAAGTGAAGCAGTGTGCATATGTGTACCAGTCACTCATGCTACAGTACATACATACACACTTTACTAGGATGCTGCAGCTCCCTGAACACAAGTGGGAGAAAGTATTCGTTGGGTAAGTGTCAGGTGTTCATTAGATCCTTAGATCATGGGGTCTCCAGTCCTTGTTCTCCCACAGTTGCACATGCACAACACATCTTGAGCCCCTACCCACCACCACCACACTGCTCCAGGCCCACCTGATTACTGTCAGTGCAATTACACGGTGTTCCATTAGCTACGTCAGGTCAGGTGTGTGTGTGTGTGTGTGTGTGTGTGTGTGTGTGTGTGTGTGTGTGTGTGTGTGTGTGTGTGTGTGTGTGTCACGCTCAGCTTATCACGACTGGTGCTAATGTGTCCAGTCAAGCATGCAGAGCAGACAGATTAAAAGGCTGCATTGTACGAAGCTCAGGACACCAGTCTGATGAGTGATAGGATGTCACTAAGCAACATGTAGGCATTGGGTATGGAAGTGTGTGTGTGTGTGTGTGTGTGTGTGTTTGTGTGTGTGTGTCTGTGTGTGTGTGTGTGCGTGTGTGTGTGTGTGCTTGTGCGTGTGTCTGTATGTTTGTGTATGTGTGTGTGCGTGTGTTTGTCTTGTAAACAACAATGACCTCCTGACCATGTTATTGACTTTTATGGTGGAAACAGATGAGAGTCAACAGTAGCTGAGCAGGTGGGGTCATGTTTGTTTGTGCGTCTTTATGGCTTGTTTGTCTTTCCGAATTTAGAGACGCTATCTGAAGAGTGTGTGTTATTACAGAGTGCTGTGTGTGTGTGTGTGTGTGTGTGTGTGTGTATGTGTGTGTGTGGACTAGGAAGTGGGAAATGATGACATGAGCCTTTGCCCCATGAGGTCTGAGATCTATGAACAAATACATACACACATGCACATGCATGCACGCACACACACAAACAAACAAACGCTCATGCTTGCACACAGACACACACCAGCAAAGGTAACCTGGGGAGAAAGGTGTGTAATGATTAACATTAAACTCCACCATCTGCTCTCCCCATAGCATCAAATCCTGTTACAGCAGCACAGCCCCCAATGGTGCTAATGTACTTAGCTACGCCACTACTGTAGTCATCACTTTACTGCTAACACATTTAACAAACACACACACACACACACACACACACACACACAAACACTCTCTCTCTCTCTCTCTCTCTCTCTCTCTCTTCCCTCTCTTTCTCTCACTCAATTTCCAGACAACACATTAACACCACCAACCACTGCTCGTCTAATCGTCATATAATTATGACCCAGTACCACCATCCTAATTGCTCCATATTATGATAGGTTCAGTCCATTATACATTGCAACAAGGCCTATAAATTGTGATATTATGACACATTATATAAATTGCGAATACATTATGTGGCGACGAGGCTATATAATTATATTGTGACATTACAGAAAAGCTGAGTCTGAATTGTTGCATGAAACGCATCCAGATATTCAGGAGGCTACATTTGCGTATATGTGTTAAATTGTGAGTGTTTTTTTGTGTATTTGATGAATGTTGGCTGTGTGAGAGCTTTTTAAATTACATATGTCTACTATACAATATATGGGCCAGTCTGGAGCAAAGTGAGAGATATGGAGAGGAATGCAAGCTACTGACGATTTACAATCTCTTTGCTTAAGTAGTGTCACAGCTACATAAAGTGCTTTTATGACAAACTCAATACAACGCCAACTTCCTGAAATATAACAAGTGATATTTACTGAAAATACTTTACATATACGGAATGTTTTTCACAACACAAGCTTGCAGCTTGTATCAACAAAATGGCATTCTAAACGGAAGTTCGGGAGTAGCATGACGAAATGTGTCATGCCTACGGCGTCAGATTCTTATCGGGTACATTATTCCCAGTCTACATGTTGTGGCATTTGGTTTGATCACTCGCTCCCCCCATAACCCCCCCACCTCCTCCCCCTATCTCACCTCCTCCCCCCAGCACACCCCCTCCACATTAATAGCAGTGCGATACGACTGCCACTGCCAGGACACTCATGCATGGCCTACAGACCTATTGTGCTCATAAACCCAAATGTTACTGCTGTATTCCCAACGGCAGATATGCGCTAGTGCCAAGCGCTGCAGCACCGCCTCTACCATCTCCTAAAGTGCGCTAGGACAGAGAGAGAGAGAGAGAGAGAGAGAGAGAGAGAGAGAGACACTGTGGAAGAGCCTTCAGTCTCTGTGCTAGGAGAGAGAAAGAAAAAGAGAAAGAAAGAAAGAGAGAGAGAGAGAAAGAGAGAGTGGATGTGGCAGAAGCTCCAGTCTCTGCCTCTGCGTTAGCCTCAGTGGCGGCAAATGGCCTTAATCCCTGTCTGGGACACCTGCCAGACTGCAGTGCTGGAGCGCTCCTGCTCGTCACACAGACAATGGCCCTGATATAAATACCTGTCTGAGAGCGCCACGGCACGCTACTCTCCTCATATCCCTTAATGCACCACCTGACTTCATGGCTTTGCAAATCTGGTTACACTGTGATCATTTTATTACAGTTTTTTTCCAATTGCTAACATACTAAAATGCCATGCATAGCACAATTATTTAAACTGACACACAGAGAGGACAGAGAGTGCAGCCCAACTTGAGCCGTTTTACCATCGCCTGTGTCATCCAGACAGACTGGAGTACAGGTATGCAACCAAAATTATTTTCTTTCACACTATGTAGTACACACCATGTCATAGTGTATCAGTTGGGTGACACCTGTTTACTTCATGAATGGCTGATGTCATACACTAACTGTACAAGTTTCCTGTACAATTTACTCTACTGTGGGGGAAATATCTTTAGGCTGCATTGTCCAAGCCCTATATTTTTGTCTTTTTGTTTTTCTAAAGGACTGAGAGACACAGCCATGGTGGAGGAAGGGGCCAAATGTTCACTTCACCGGGATACAAGAAGCTGCCATTGTAAACTTGGTTTTGGAAGATAATGACATCAAATAACAAGAAATTCAAAACCACATCATCCAAGACAACACCATATTCAGCAACATTCAACGAGTCAGTCTGTCCACATTGGCTCACATTCTCAAGCGAAACCAAATCAGAATGAAACACCTTTATAAGGTGCCGTTTGAGAGAAACACAATATTGACTGCAGTACACTACACGCAACATTGTTTCCCAGTGTACTGGATAACACCATATTCACTGATTTTTGTTCTTTGTTTTCAGGGAGTAGTGAAAATGCATGCTCATATGAGTTCATCTTTAGATTAGGCTGGTTTCAGCCTAGCAATGACCAGAAGAAGGGGGAGAAATGGCATTGGCCACAGAGCCATTATAGATGTTCCTGGCCAACGTGGTGGGAATATCACAATGTGCGCTGCCATCTCCAATACGCATGGCGTCCTCCACCGTCATGCCAACCTTGGACCATACAACACAGCTAATATATTCTCACATTTCTGGACAGACTCCACAACATTCTCATACCATCAGAGCGTATGAATGATGCAGACCATCAAAGAAACCAGTACGTTGTAGTATGGGATAAGGTGAGCTTTTATCGTGCAGCAGTCCAAAACTGGTTTGCTGACCACCCACCATTTCTTCTGCAATACCTCCCACCATACCGTACTCACCATTTCTGAACCCCATAGAAGAGTTCTTTTTTTCTGCAATTTTCTTTTTCAGTTTACTGTTTTTGTGAGCATATTTTTGTACTCCAATGTAAATATATCTGCTGTGCATATGTTGCACTGACTTGTTTGGTGAAAAATAAAAAAATAAATGTTTCAACAGCATGTGTGTGTATCTGCACATATTTCTGTGCATGTGAACAATCTAAAGAATTTTCTACAATTTGAACTATTTTGGTATTATGGTAAAGCATACTAAAGGTGAGTGATTTTCATTATGTCCACCAGTGTGTAGTTGGTTAGACAAAAATCTAGTAACATGAATGAAGTGTGTGCCATTTGGTGCAAAAGTTTGATTTTGATAATGCTATATGTAGTTTTGGTTGCAGTGCTTCATTTTGCAGGATATATGAGATATTTTGCAGTTTGGGTGTGTGGTTTTGTGAAAAAAGTTGTGTTTTAGCAATTGGAAAAAAACTCGAAGTGTGCAGCCGGCGTGACTTGTTTAGTAGCAGTGTTGAGAAGCACATCGATGATGCTGTGAACTGAAATGTGGTTATCTAGTGATTGCACGGAGTGTTGAACACATGGGTTTGTGCTATTATCAGAAATTGCAACACACACACACACACACAGACACACACAACAAAACAAGGTCAAGGTGATAAAAGTACTTAGTATGTGCATATATTTGTATAAATGTGTGTGTGAGAATCACCGTTTCTGAAGGGGTCTTCCTCACTGTCCTCTCCCAGGTGCTCCGAGGCTGTGAGGAAGTCTTCCTCAATGGAGGACACAGAGCGGTTGGTGTCATCATCGGTGACATGCTGGTTGGCCAATCGGCTGAGGCGGTGCCTCTCCTGGCCGGACTGCAGGCCAATCAGAAACTTGTTTATCTCGAAGATGATGCTGCCCGGCTGGGTCGGGCGACGCCCTCTCGCACACTGGACCAAACACACATCTGCTGCCCGATGACTCTGAGATGTGCAAGCACACACACAAGCCCCCCACACACACATACACACAGACACACACAACACACACATACATAGGTGTACAGACACCAAAACACACACAGAGCCAAAGCCAAAGACATGGATGAACAAACACACAAAGCACACACACAGATGAAAAGATAAAGATGCAAATAGACCAACAGAGATATATTTACAAATGCAAACGTATGCACCAGGAACAAACAAACATAGCAGCTGTTAGAGTAATAGACTTGCAGAATGATCATTGAAAATGAA
>NW_027468598.1:13055702-13070702 GCF_046254945.1 Alosa pseudoharengus | reverse complement strand
GGCGTAGGTAATAATGATGATATGGTGACAGCATCGAACTGGGAAATGGTAGTGAGTGCTTTGCGTGGAACTGTTTGAAGCACGACCAAGCAGTCCGGGACTGCATGGTCCTGGGTGCGAGGGCTTGAAGGGCTAGGTCGGCCGTGATGGGCTGAAGATAAATCCCAGAGATTCAAAAGCTAAGACGAGAGAGAGTCAGCAATTTCATTGTGGCGACCGGGGACGTGCGCGGCTCTTATAATAACTGGTAGCTGGCTGCTATCCAGATTAGACGCCTAATAAGAGGGGAAGCGCAGGCGATTTGAGCTCGAGTTATTAATGACGTGCACTACGGCTTCGTTGTCGCTGTGGATTAGCACACTCTTGGAGGTCCACTCATTCCCCCAGGTAGGGCCGTGATGGCTACGGGGTAGAGTTCGAACACGGCTGACGATTCGTTTTCAGTTGTTAGCTCTCTGAACTCTAGTGGCCACGGGGATGCAAACCGGCGCCTTTTGAAAAGCCTCCGAAGCCTGTTGAGGGGGCTGCGTCGGTGTACAACTGGAGGTCTTCTGGAGATGATTGGCAGTCGTCGTAGAACATGCACAGACCATTCCATTCGTCTAAAACATCCTCCAGTGTTTGATATCGGCCAGACACTGGGCATGTAGAGATACGACATCTTCGAGAGATGGGGTTGCTGAGGCGCAGTTTATGAGATGCGAGATGAAAGGGCGGCCCTGGGGAATGGGTTGACTAGTGGACACTCGACCGCGCCGTGACTGGGCTATTGCAGAGAGGACGAGATGGCTTGAGTCCTAGGAAGCGCGGTTATGGAGCTCCGTATCGGGCGCGCCCCAGTAGGGGTTTTGGTTCCAGAGGCCGACTCTGGCAGCGCATTTGCTGAAAACAGCCGGTGGTATGTATACAAATGGGCTCCCCCGTAGGACACGGCTAGGCCGGCGATGATGGCCAGGTAGTCATTTAGCTCTTTGCGTCGGCTGGGGAACACGAAACGGAAGAGTTCTGTGTAGTTGGTAAAGCTACGGTGAACTCGGGGATTGACAGAATCTTTGATGCTGGGCCAGAATGTTTTAAGACAAACCAGTTCGCCGCAACTAATTCCCGGTTAAGAGAGGGAATAGGAAGGGAGGGACGAATGGTAGAGGTCTACGTCTGCACCTGACGAATGAGGTTCCTGGTGGACGCTGTGACGGGTGGTGGTTCAAATGCTGCAGCGTGAGGAGGCGGTGGCAAGGCCTTTGCTGTGGCTAATGAATAGCTTGGAAGCCGGGATGGGACGTCGTGATCCAAAGCACTCGCTGAATGCTGATGACCCGCTGCGGCGGGCTGGTCTAGCGCGGAGCCGGGGAAGAAATGGGAAGGGAGAAAAGGGGGGGGAGGGAGGGAGCGGTCGCTGACGTGACCGGAAGGGGAGCAACCTGGGTCGCGGGAAGTGGGACGGGGAAGGAAGGAGGGTTAGGGGGGGAATATCGGCGCCGGCTGAGACCAGGTGCTCGCTAGCTCGTAAGAGATATGGGGAGCTAGCGAGGTGAATCTTCGAACTGACGCTTTGTGAGTTGAGGCGTGCAGTACAGACGTGGCTCCCGGAATGGAAAGGGGAGGGGGAAAAGGGGGGAGGGAGGGAGCAGTCGACGGACGACTGGAGGTGGGGCAGCCCTGGACCGAGTCCTGGCTAGGGGAGGTGGATGGGGGAGGGAAAGAAGGGGTGGGGGGGAATAGCGACGCTGTCGCTACCGGGGCCGTCTGGCGAAGTGGGGTTGGACCCGGAAATACGGCGATCTCGGCTTAATTTTGCTGCATGGCTCTTGGGGCTCGGCGGAGCCGTTGTAGCAGGGGCTCAGCGGAGCAGTTGCTGCATGGGTCTCCCTGAAGCTGTTGTTGCATCGGGTCCAAGCTCATTACGTACCTCTGTGGCAGCCTTAAATAATTCAACCTGGGCTGAAGAAACTTTTAGAATACCGTTACCTGATAAACATGACATATTCAGCATGATACGACACACAACGCATAAAACATGATAAGCAGATAAGCATGATAAGGCATGAATAGCATGAATGGTGAGTATCCAGATGGAATGAAATGGCTGTGGCCGATGAATAGCTGGGTAGACGGAACAGGATGTTGAGCTGGAACGTGCAGCGTGAGGAGGTGGTCGAAGGCCTTTGCTGTGGCTAGTGGATGGCTGGGGAGCCGGAATGGGACGTCGTGATCCGAAGCACTCGCGGAGTGCTGATAACCCGCTGTGGCGGGCTGGTCTAGCGCGGAGCCGGGGAGGGGATGGGTAGGGGTAGGGGGGGAAGGGAGGGAGCAGTCGTCGGAACGGCTGGAAGAGGGGCAGCCCTGGACCGGGTCCTGGCTGGGGGAAGTGGGAGAGGAAGGGGAGGAGGGGGCGGAGGGAGTAGCGACGCTGTCGCTACCGGCGCCGGCTGAGACCAGGTGCTCGCTAACTCGTAATGAAAATAGGGAGCTAGCGAGGGGAGTTTGAATGGACGCCTCTTCGTGAGTCGTGGCGTGCTGTACAGACGTGACTCCGGGAATGGAATGGGGAGGGGGAAAAAGGGGGAAGGGAGGGAGCAGTCGTCAGAACGACTGGAAGGGGGGCAGCCCTGGACCGGGTCCTGGCTGGGGGAAGTGGGCGGGGAAGGGGAAGAGGGGGCGGAGGGAGTAGCGACGCTGTCGCTACCGGGGCCGTCTGAAGTGGAGTCGGATCCGGAAGTACGGCGGAGATGCTGCGGGAAGGAAGTCGGTGGTTAAGAACCTGGGCCGCTGGCGTGGCTGTGGCTGAGGCAGCGGAGTGATACGCTCTGGAGCGTGTGGTGCAGGAAAGCACTAATTGTAGTATTGCTTGTAGTGTCTTAACATTAAAACACAGTGTTAAGCAGTGAATTTTGCTGCCATCTCCTGGCTGTTCTGGGCAAACTGCTTTGGTTTGCTGTAAACAATAGTTATTTACAGTGCAATACTGTAAACTCCCTCCTGTCGGTGTTGGCATGGAATGAAACAATAGACCGGTGTTCAAAGAGTGTCATTAATATATTCTGGCTGTAGACTGGGGTTTGAGGGCCTCCTGAGAGCAAACGCAACTGCCCACAAAGCACTGCTTGCTGGCGAAGTGCTAATTTTAAAACATACAAATAACCAGTCATGTAACCAAAATGACTTGAGTTTATTTGCAAAGCTTATATCAGTGAACTAGCTTGTTGCTATACCCCGTAGAAGCTACATGAATAGCCGGCCATCGACACCGGACGAGTTGACAATCAGGGTCCTTGCTGTCTGCGTCGCCTGACGCGAATTACAAAGTGTACTATCGCTTTAATAATTGCTGACGTCTGCGACGCAGCGCCATTGTTTAAACAGACTGCAGCACGAGCCAGCGAAATACTGGACACTTAAGGTTGAGGCTTGTCAGTTCGTTATAAGTAGCTTAAATATCCAACAACGCTAGTATCAGTTTATGAGAAGTCACTGGACAACTAGAGGAGTGAATTAACGAGACCTGTTCGTTTCCGATGCCAACACGGATTACGGATTGAGTGATCTTCGGAAGATAGGCCTCCGCTGGATAGTGGATAGCCTACAACTTCAGACGCTTGGCGTGCCGAGCCATGTGGAATTTGGAGCATTTCGAGTTACCTGGATAATCTTGCGACGTGAAAACGCGAGCTTGGAGCAGCTTGGTGTTAGAGCCTTGAAGTATGCTGGGGTGAGCAGGCTATAGCATAATCGATAGTTGTAGCCTACCCTTGCTCTGAGCAGTGACCTGAAAACGCTGGTGAACCAGGTGGCTGTAGCCCGTGGACTGGATGTAGCTTTCGGATGGTTAGTAGTGAAAAACCCCAGCTCCATTACGTCTGCCTACCGAGGCTTTGCGACTCCAATGATTTCGCAAACGTCGGAGCGTGTGACGTATGGAAAAGGAGGTCGGCTTAAATAGGCATACCCTGCGGCGGCAGTGGGTGAGTTAATTGCTGTCAATCATCCCGCAGGCTCCTCCCGAACTTTGTTTAGAAAACATCATTGAGTGTGTGCCTCTCTGCTGTCTTTTCTCATCACGCTTCCCTCTGCTCCCTGCAGCCACTCTCTCTCTCTCTCTCTCTCTCTCTCTCTCTCTCTCTCTCTCTTTTCATCTTTTATCATCTGTTTTTAGTCTCACAACACTTGCTGCTGCAGTAATTGTGACTTCCCTTGTTGTCTCCACACCTTGTCTCCAAGTGAGCGGCCCATCTTTAGCACTCATGATCACTCCATTTCTCACTTCAGTCTCACTTCAGTCTCTTTAAATATTTTGGTTTGATCTCCTTTCATCTCTTGTTTTCCATGAGACATTTCTCCAGCTGTTACCCAGCTCTCTTGCCTCTAGTTTCATTCTTTTCTTTTTCTTTCTCTCTGTCTCTCTCTCTCTCTCTCTCCATCTCCCACTCTCTATTCAATTCTTCCAATAAAGCTTTATTGGTATGACATTATTGCCCAAGCTTAATTAAATACATACATAGAAGCACAAATAAGTTGAGCAGTACTCTTTCTCTCTCTCTTTCTCTCTCTCTCTCTCTGCATGTACTTTCCTTTCCTCTTGGCAGCTGGTCAGTTCACCCTGCCCCACGATCTCCTCTTCAGCTGGCACTTTAGGTTAGGCTCTGCTATAACCACCACACATCCCTTTGCCCCACACACACACACACACACAGGCAAACACACACACACACACACACACACACACACACACACACACACACAGACCACGGGTCACGCTCTGCCATCACCACCACACATCACCTGTGCCAACTTATGATTCAGCATCTTTTTTTTCTAATAAAACCCCCAGCAGGGGGTCACCAAGCTCATCCATTCCTGCCCAGGAGGTATGCCAGCCCACCTGATCACGGGGGAAGCAACAGGAAAGCCCTCTGTGCCCGTCCTCAATCCACTGTTACATCAGTGTCCTGGTTGTTGATTGACACAGCCGCATGTTAATCGTGGCTTCCTTACAGCCGATCATCTGATTGGTTTGATCTGACTGATCTGACTGTGAGGTGAATGTGGATGCGAGGAGGCGACGAGGGCTCTGGACCGCCAGATGAAGCGACAGCTTGAGCGCTGTTTGGGGAACAACGGTGTGCATCTTAATCTGGAAATCTGGAGTGCACTAGATAGAGTAAACTACAGGGGAGCGGAGGGGAGAGAAGCTGTTGGCTTTGGTGCCTTTAGATGCCTTTTTTTACACAGCCCATGGGAATACAAGCACACACACACACACATACACACACACACACACACACACACACTCTCTTTCTCTCACACACACACACACAGAAACACACACTCTCTCTCTCTCTCTCTCACACACACACACACATACACACAAACACACACACACACACACACACACACACACACACGGACCATGGCCAGTGTCTTTGGCACTTTCATTTTTTTCTTTGAGCTGAGTGGTATGTTTTGAAGTACTGAGGGAGCAGAAAGCTTCTTAGAGGACTACTTTAATCTCCAGCCTTTTCTCTCTGACCAAATCACATCTCCCTTCATTTTGTGTGTCCATCCCAGCAGGGAACCTCCTGCGTGTGAGCACTACGACCCCACTTCACACTATCCCTCCCGACTGATGACATGACCCTGCGTGACCTGTCATAGCCTGCTGCAATTTGGCCACGACTGGTCCTACCCCATTGCCATTTCAAGTTTCAAGTTCAAGTTTCACTTTATTTATCCTTAGAAAAGGAAATTTAGTGTACAGCAGGGTGTCTAAAACACATACAGAGTAAAAGCACCGGCAGATGCCAACAACATTGACAGCACAGCACAGGACACACAACAACAGCACAGGACACGCAACAACAATGGAGACACTCCTTCCCCTAAAAAAAACAAAAAACTATTTTGCATAATTCAACTTCAATTACTGTAAATTGCCCCTACTCATAATATCCACTCATTCATATATAGTGCACTATATTATTCAATAACTACAATATAGTCCATCACGCTATAGTGCACTATGAACTGTATGTATTGATTTTGAATGTGCGGATGTTCTGAACACAGGGACAGGTACAGTGGGTCCCATTTAGAAGTGGCCATTTCATTCTCGCTTTCCGTGATTCATGCAGCTGCGTAAAATGTATTACAACTTATAACGTACAACTTACAACATATTACTTGTGGTTGTTTGGGTCGTTGCAGCTTCACTGGAGAAATATAAATAAAAGACACGTGTTTCACGCATGAGGTCCCGTGAGAATCACATGTGAAAACCGGAAAATTCCAAGTGGTACCCACTGTAACTCAGAATGGTGAAATACATAACACACCTGCAGGTGTGCATCATCCTGTGTGGTTATGGGGGAACCTTAGCTGTGCTTCCTAATCCATACAGATTACACAAGCGCTTCTCCAAGCGCATGCCACCTCAGTGCAGAGCAGTAGATTCTGCTCATTCATTCGTGTGAAGTGCCTGTCCATACGTATGTGTAAACACATAAACATGCACATGCATGCACATATAAACACACGCACACACACACACACGCACACACACACACACACACACACACACATATATACACACACACACATATATGCACACACACACACACACACATATGCACAAACGCACATGCACACACACATGCACGCACTTGCACGCACAAACGCACACACACACACACACACAAACATATACACACACACACATATGCACAAACACACACACACACACACACACACACAAACACACATGCACGCACAAGCACACACACACACACACACACACACACACACACACACACACACACACACACACACACACACACACACAACATAAAAAGAGGAGCACACACATTGAGTAGGTCTCTGGTGGGGTAATCTCTAGCACTGTTGTTTTCTGGGTGCTATCAGAGCGTGAAGGGGTTCCTTGGAGGAGGAGGAAGAGGAGGAGGAGGAGGAGGAGGAGGAAGAGGAGAGAACTAAAGCAAACACACAAGGCATTGTGATTGGCTGATTGGAGAAAATCACACAAGTCAGTGTGGCCCTTAGTGATTTGGCTTGGAAAATATTCTACTCTCTCTCCATCTCTCTCTTTCTCCATCTCTCTCTCTCCATCTATCTCTCAATCTTTCTACCTTCTTCACTCAAACACACTCTTACTGCAACCCCCGCCCCCTACACACACACACACACACACACACACACATACACACACACAAACTCAACCATACATACACACACTCACTGCAATTTTACAATTTCACCTATGCTGCCTCAAAGGAAAATTACCCCCAATTTTGTCATTTAACCATTCATACAAAAAGGACAAATGCTCCACTACTCCCACCCCTCTCTCTGAAACACATGCATGTATGCTGAAGGCCCACATCTGCAACAATTGTCCCATATGCCTCAAAAACCTCTCTCCCGCCTCTCATAGGGGTTCTATTAACACAGTGCAGTACAGCTTAGCTTCTTTGCTAATGCGTTTCTTATACTACAGAAGTTGGCTAATGGTGAGTATTACCCCACCCCCTCACCTGCATGTCTTATTATTTTTATCATTTCTTTATTGAGCTTTATTGGTATGATATTTTCATTTTCATTGCTAAAACTCAAATATTTAGACACAGTGTTTGGGTCTACTCAGTGGCAATTCATAATGTATTTAACTGGGTTGCTAGGTTACGTGGACGCTGGCGAGACACGCCGCTCTGTCTGGCATCATGTTTTTGTTTGTTTTTATGTAATGTTCGTAATTTTATGTAATGTCATGTTTATTTTTTGTATTGGTTTGTCTAGTTAAATGTTTTCCCTGTTTATTTACGTTATTGTCGATAGTTTTCGTGTTATTCTTAGTCCTTTTTACTGCTTCTAAGTCAGCTGATGTCGTTGACATTTGTCCATTGCGAGCTTGCTATGGCTAGCTCTTGCCCTAGCTGTGCCTCTGACATCCTTCCATCCATCTGTGAGCGGTGCTGCACTTCACTGTCTGGTCGAGGGAATCTCTCGGGACAGCTGGACCTAGGCTACTTACTCTGTGAAATATCTGCTGTGGCCGCCGAGCTGTTGCTGACCAGACTGTGCTTCCAGTGATCTCCAGATTGCAGTCTACTAACGTTAACGTTATCTCCAGACTGCCAGTGAATTCACTGGGTTGGTCAGTTGTAAAGAACTTTGTTGGCGTTGCATCGGTCGTGAAGACACAGCTCTGTGCGCAGTTTTCATGGGTCATCATTGCCCTTGGACATTTTCAGCTGGTTTGGAAATTGGACTCATTTTAACATCACTTTTCCCCCTTTTTAAATGTATTTTCTTTTTTTTTTTTACTTTTTATTTGTTTATTTGTTTTGTTGTCTGTCATGTCTTGGTCTCACGGGTACGCTGGCGACTACGCCGCTCCGTCCGGCATCTTTTGTCTTTTTGTTATGTGTCTTGTTTGTGGAGCGCTTTGGGTTGCACTCTGTGCATGTTACAGTAAATGCGCTTTAAAAATAAAACTGACTTGACTTGACTTGACTATTTCCCTGCTTGGTTGAATTTCCCATTGTCCTGCATTCTTTAGGATGTGCATTAACATATGTTATTTGAACACCTATGAAGTAGCGTGTTGGGGCCGTTTTACAACCTCGACCGTGCG
Source organism: Alosa pseudoharengus (assembly GCF_046254945.1). Taxonomy (NCBI): domain Eukaryota; kingdom Metazoa; phylum Chordata; class Actinopteri; order Clupeiformes; family Clupeidae; genus Alosa; species Alosa pseudoharengus. Next base: position 13,062,058 of record NW_027468598.1, on the reverse strand, counting down.
TTAATTTTTGTTAATTGAACACCGTGTCGTCCATTATCCCTTACATCCCATCTGTCCCTGTCAGGTGATACCTCTAGGTTCCTCTATAGTTCGGAACTCTGTAAGGAGGCTAGCAAACATGTTGAAATAGTTATTTTTAAATCTCTCTCTCTCTTTTCTAGTTCTTAACATTTCTGATCTCAGTTTACTGTAATGCTTGCACACATCAACACAGTCCTTCTGGTAGCACTTGTCCATGGGAGCATATGAGGACCTCACATCTGTTTCTCTTGATTTATCTGTCTTTATGCAAAGCATCTCTCACACAGGTTTACTAATTTACTAATCCCGCAACAAAATAATAGGATTGTTCAGTCACACTCTTGATAAAGAAGAAAGACACATTAGGAAACGAGCTGCTAAAATATCTGTGGCTCTTCTCATAATCCTAATCATCGATTTTTTTCATAGGAAAATTTCTCACAGAGCATAACACAGCAGCACACTTACAGGCAAATACCAAATCCAAACACATTTACATTCAAATCACAACTAATCCACATCCAAACCTAAAAACATACCATAAACCAGTCAATAAACCATGAAACCATGAACGAAAATCTGTGTAAAAAAGGCCCTAGCGAGACTGACATGATTCATTTTTTAGCAGAGGTGGAGGAAAAGAGAGAGAGAGAGAATCAGGGCCCAGTGAGCATAAAGTGATTTCACTTTTTTAAGAAAGGGAGGAAGGGATAGAGACAGAGAGAGAGAGAGAGAGAGAGAGAGAGAGAGAGAGAGAGAGGGGGGAAGGGAGTAATAGGTGGCAGCAGAGGCAGCCATGGCTTCCTTTCCAAGGACAAAATCATTTGAGTCATCATCATTAGCAGCCGGTGGGCTGCTGCTATATCAGGACTCCTGAGGGGGACGACGGTGCCCTCACAGCAACACACTAGCACAGGTCACACCGGACGAGGTGGGAGGGCAGGGGTACAGAGAACGATAAATGACACACGCTTAGATGCGTATGAGATTATAGTGCCATCAGTAAAGTCAAGAAAAACACGCCGTGGAAGAGACAGGTGGTATCTTGGTGTGGTGCAAAAATGAATTGGCTAAACACATATCAGTTGTCAAAATAGAGAAATACCACTTATGGCTGAAACTACGCAATACCATAGGCATCACTGAATTCACAACTTACATCTGTGCAGCATACATTCCCCCAGCAGACTCAGACTACTATGAAGAAGATTACTTCAATAAGCTCTACACAGAAGTAGGCTATTTCCAAGCACAGGGCAAAGTACTACTGTGTGGAGACTTTAATGCACGGACAGGCATTGAGCCTGACTTTATTGACCCTGAGGGTAGTGCACATGTGTTTGGCCAGTCACCATTGCACCTTTCACCAACGACCACAACATGGAACAACCTAGACTGTGTGTAACAGAGGTTGAACAACAGTGGTAAAGAGTTAGTGCACCTCTGTCAAGCCTTAGGCCTGTACATTCTTAATGGCACACAGAGGGGACTCTTTGGGGAGGTTCACGTATTCTTCAGTCCTGGGTAGCAGTGTAGTGGATTATGCAATCACTGACATGGACCCCTCCCACTTCAGTGCATTCACTGTCAGGCAACAAACTCCACTTTCAGACCATAATCAACTAAATATATTCCTAAAAATAACTAACCATTCTACTAACACACATAAGGAGCCCAGTAAAATGTACAAACTGAATCCAATGTATAGATGGGCTACAGACAGTTCAGAAAAATTCATACAAGCCTTAAATTCACCAAAACTAACTAACAAAATAACTAACTTTACTAAAAAACCCTTCTCTAATGATAAAAAAAATGTCAACATGGCCGTTCAATAGCTAAACCTTATTTTCCACACGGCTGCAAAAAATGCTGGGCTAAAGAAAAGCCAGAGAGCAAAAACCAAAAAACCCAAATATGATAAATGGTTTGACACAGAATGCAAAAATATGAGAAAAGAAGTAAGACAACTGTCAAACCTAAAACACTGTCACCCCCAAAACACAGATTTAAGACAAGAATATTGTCTGACCCAAAAAAGTTACAAACAAACTATCAAAAGAAAAAAACAGCACTACACCAACAAACTTATCTATGAGATCGAAGACTCTATCAATAAAAATCAGTTCTGGGATATGTGGAACAATTTGAGCATAAAAGAACCAAAAGAAGTACCCATTCAAAATGGTAACATTTGGATTACAATTATCAGAAACAAATCAAAACCAGATCAAAGAAAAATTACAAACTTTTGAATTGGTATTTAAAGACAACCAAAATCCACTGGACTTCCTCATTTCCAGTGAAGAATTATCACAAAAAATTAGATCTTTAAAGCCCAATAAATCTTGTGGGCAAGCATCAGGAGTGAAATGCTGAAGGTGAGCACACCCGAGATGCAGAGTGCAATGCTCAAATTATTCAATCTTGTTCTAAGTTCAGGCTGTTTTCCTGATATCTGGAATCAAGGAATTATTACACCAATTCATAAAAGTGGAGACAAATTGGACCCTAACTAGATGTACCGCAGAGCGGTACAAAATATGACCGCCGCCCAGTCCAGCACATTTTTTCCACAAAAAGAAATCACGCTGAAAGGCCTATATGATTCTAACTGTCTCACTAAATTGCATTAGCCACACTCAATTCTCACTGGTATCTGCTAGACAACAAGTCCCAAAACATGATTAGTTCATAGATTTCACATGTAAAATTCATTTTATACAACCCCACCTCCATCTTGCCTGTTCATAATTCTGAGAAATTCTTGATTGTTTGTGATATGTTTATGTTATGTGTGTGGGTGTGTGTGTGTGTGAGTGTGTGTGTGTGTGCGTGCTTGTGTGTGTGCCTGCGTATGTGCCTGTGCATGGAAGCGTACATATGTCTACTGTGTGAGTATATGTCATACGTATGATTACTGTGAATGTGTGTGTGTGCGTGTGTATCTGTTTGTGCACATGTGTGCACATGAAATGGGTTAACATGACCCCTGGAGGCAAATATACGGAAAAAAATGGTCATCCTAGGCCCTACAGTTCTCAAGATATTCACAGAGAACTGTGTCTGGCCTAACCTCCTTTCGGGGGGTCCAGTCCAGCGGGGGGGCTACAGATCAAAACGAAAAATGACGGTTCCATGCTATCCATGTGGGGGTACATGCCCACCAAGTTTTGTGTACCCCGGTCTTTCAGTGTCCCGGGAATCCTTGTTGGTGTACGTCACTAAATGTACACATAAATTATTTTATTGTAAGGCACCCCATGAACGAAAGTACACAAAACTTGGCATGCATTCGGAGGGTGTCATAATGATCCTACACTTTCAATTTCGTGCAGTTTTGACCATGTCAGCCAGAGATATTGTGATGAAAACACCTACATTTTTGCTTTTTAATTTTTAACTAGGTGGCGCTATACATGAAATAAGTGGTAATGGGATGGGTTGACATGGCCCCTTGAGATCAACATACAAAAAAAAGGTGGACCTAGACCCTACGGTTCTCGAGATATTCACAGAAAACTGTCTCCGGCCACCTACAGGCCAGTTGGTGTATAGTAACATAAATTAATTTATTGTGTGGCCCCCCATGAACGGAATTCCACGAAACTTGGCGTGCATTCAGAGGGTGTCATAATGATCCTACACTTCCAATTTCGTGCAGTTTTGACTATGTTAGGTCACAGATACCTGCGATTACAACACCTCATTTTTACTTTTTTGCGTTTAACTAGGTGGCGCTATACATGAAATGAGTGGTTATGGAATGGGTTGACATGGCCGCTTGAGGTCAACTTACAAAAAAAAAATGGTCGTCCTAAACCTTACGGTTCTCGAGATATTCACAGAAAACTGTGTCTGCCCTACCCTCCTTTCGGGGGGTGCAGTCCAGCGGGGGGGCTACAGATCAAAACGAAAAACGATGGTTCCATGCTATCCATATGGGGTTACATGCCCACCAAGTTTCGTCTACCCCGGTCTTTCAGTGTCCCGGGACTCATTGACGGAAATTTGGACATGCGAAAAAGAAAAAAAAATCTGACTAAACCTATATGACCGCCGCTTCGCTGCGCGGCGGTCATAATAATTACAGAGGTATCTGTGTGAACAGTAATCTGGGGAAGGTATTTAGTAGCATATTGAATGAAAGAATCCAAACCTTCCTTAACAAGCACAATACCCTGTGTAAAAACCAAATTGGCTTTCTTCCAAACCATCGTACTACAGATCACATTTACACCCTACACACCCTAATCAACAAATACGTAAAAGATAAGACAAATGGGAAAATATTTGCATGTTTTGTCGACTTTAAAAAAGCATTTGACTCTATTTGGCACAATGGACTATACTACAAACTTTTAGAAACTGGTGTAGGGGGTAAAGTATATGATGTGATCAAATCAATGTATTCAAACAATAAATGCAGTGTAAAAATTGGCAAAAAACAAACAGAAGTCTTCACACAGAAACGAGGAGTGAGACAAGGCTGCAGTCTGAGTCCAACTCTGTTCAACATCTACATCAACGAGTTAGCGGTGCAGTTGGAACAGTCTGCAGGCCCTGGACTCGCCCTCCAGAACACAGAGGTCAAATTTCTGCTCTTTGCAGATGATCTGGTCCTCCTATCCCCTTCTGAACAAGGCCTCCAACAACACTTGGACCTACTGGCAAAATACTGCCAGACCTGGGCCCTGTCAGTAAACCCCACAAAAACAAAAGTCATGATTTTTCAAAAGAAACCCAGATGTCAGGAACACAGACACATGTTCACTCTTGGTGGCACCGCCCTAGAGCACACGATGCAGTATACTTACCTCGGTCTGGCCATTACTGCATCAGGAAGTTTCAGCATGGCAGTGAATGCACTCAAAGAAAAAGCCCGCAGAGCCCTCTATGCAATAAAATCTAAATTTGACAATATAAATATACCAATATCAATCTGGTGCAAATTATTTGACAGCATAATACAGCCTATTGCGCTGTATGGAAGTGAAGTTTGGGGTCTACTCAGCATGCATAACTACACTGCATGGGACAAGCATCCAACAGAAGCCCTACATGCAGAATTCTGTCGATTTATACTTAAAGTCCAAACAAAAACAGCAAACAATGCATGTAGGGCAGAATTAGGCCGTTACCCATTGGCAATACCTATCCAAAAACGAGCACTGAAATTCTGGATGCACTTAAAAGCAAGTCCCAAAAATACACTCCATTTTGAGGCCCTAAAAACCCAGGAACTGAACCCTGATAAGAGCCCCTTGTGCCAACTGGTACTGAAGCTCACTAATTCCATAACAAACACTAATATACTGTACAACATGCTCAGACCAGTACTGCTTCTAAGTCAGCAATTAGTGTCAAAAATGTCATCAAACAAGCAAAAGAACACTATTTGGAACATTGGAGAAATCAAACTACCAGCCAAAGCAGAATGAATTTCTATCTGACCCTAAATCGAGAATATAAATTGGCAGAGTATCTCTCCTCTGTCAGAGATACAAAGCAGAGGCAGATCCTGACCAAGTACAGGCTCAGTGACCACAATCTTACAGTGGAAACGGGCAGGCACAGGAAAACCTGGCTGCCCAAAGAGGAAAAAATATGTAGTCACTGCCAGACAGGGAAGGTTGAGACAGAGGAGCACTTTCTTCTTCACTGTGATAATTATAAAGACATAAGAGATGCATTTCACACTGTCATAAGCTGAGAGACTCTACCATAACTTAATTTTATTTTGTTTCATTTATTTATATTTATATTCTTATCCCTATAGAGAATATATATATATTGTCCTGTTCTAAAGCTATGCTCATCTGTACATGTATATACGTATATGTGTACGTATATGTGTGTGTATATATTATGTTTCTGTGTTGTTATTGTTATACTGTGATATAGTGTACACTTATGTCTATGTATGTGTATATATATATAGACACTTAGCTTTTCTGTGTCTTATTCCATGTTCCCTCCATACTTTGTATGACTGCTTTGGCAACACGAATGTCTTATTTGTCATGCCAATAAAGCATTTTGAATTGAATTGAATTGAGAGAGAGAGAGGAGAGAGAGGGGAGACTGTGAGATGTGAGAGAAAGTACAACATGCTCACACACACACACACACACACAGGCCGTCACAGATTAAGAGCTCTTCTGCCTTCTTCTGCCTTCCCTTATGTTCAACATATTTCAGTATTTGGAATTTCTTGATATTCAATTTACATTTCAGGATGTAAACTACTTTTACAATACAGGCCAAAACCCAGTTGAAGTAGCATGTGTCAAGAAAATAGAGATATCTAATGAAATCAATTGAATGGAGAAAGA
>NW_027468598.1:13043202-13048202 GCF_046254945.1 Alosa pseudoharengus | reverse complement strand
ACTGTTTCATGAGACATGACTCAACATTCATATCAAACCTTTCATGAATGTGGAAGACATAACAACGACATCTTGTCAAAATAAAAGTCCAACAATCGCAAAGCAGCATTGCTGTTTTTCTCTCCAGCCTTTGTAAATATTTCATGAATATCTTATGAAGTCTACATCGATTGTCACTTTACTATACAAGTTGTGAAGTATTCGTAATCACTAAGTTTAACACTGGGAGGTAAACTAGCCTACATTCAGCTGACCCGTGTTTGTGTAACCTGGAGTGGTTGGACATTCCCAGTAGCAAAAGAAGAAAGGTTACATCATAAAACAAATACATTTTTATGAAACAAAAAATATTTTCTTGACCATATTCTGTCTTTTTGGCACTGGAGTAGACTGACGTGATCAGGTAAGAGGTTTGGAACAAAAACGGCAATGCTAATTTGCAATTGTTGGACTTTTATTTTGACAAGTTGTCGTCGTTCTGTCTTCCACATTCATAAAAGGTTTGGTATGAATGTTGAGTCAGGTCTCATGAAACAGTCATGAATGCTTTATGTGCCGTTTATGACAGCTGCTATGAATCTGTTGATCACAGCCGTCAAGTAAAGTGTTACCAGGTATTCTTACATGTAATCATGTCTCAATACAATTTTGGCTGTTTTGGCTGTTACAATTTTGGCTTTAGTTTTTGAATTGAGTATCAAACTGTGCACATAGACAATTATCAGATGTTTTCCTGAGCCCATACAATGACAGGTCTGGAAACAGATCTGGTTGTGATGCAGTGCCATCTGAGGTACAAAAGACCACTGCCAACCAATTTGTTTTCCAGTTCTTCCCCTTGTTTGCAAAGATTTCTCTGGATTGTCTGAACGTTTTAATAATATTATGTCCTGTAGATCATGAACTTCCCAAATGCTTCAAAATTTCATGTTAAGAAGCAGTAAAATGACATTGTTTCATCATTTGTGCACACAGGTTTACACAGAGTGATACCTCTAAGAGACCCTGCCTCTCTGGAATGCCTTTTCATACCCAATCGTGTTTCCTTTTGTTTTCAAAAATAACATATATTTTCCATGAAATAGTCAAATTTGTCATTTTCAACATTTGATATGTTGTTTGTATCTCCTTTTCAGATTATTACATTCTGTTTTTATTTACATTTTACACAACGTCCCACATTTTTACTGATTTGGGGTTGTATACACAAATACATACTAACAAAAACACATGAGATTAAGTCAAGAAATAGAAATCAGACTCTCTCTCTCTCTCTCTCTCTCTATTTCACACACACAAACACACATTCATGCGTGCACACACACACACACACACACACACACACACACACACACACACACACAGATGGAAACCTGAAATAATGAATGCACATTTTGAGATTCACTAATGCAATTAATCAGACTCACTCTCTCTCTCTCTCTCTCTCTCTCTCTCTCTCTCTCTCTCTCTCTCACACACACACACACACAGAGCAAGAGCAAGACAGCGAGAGTAGTGCAGCGTGTGTATGCGTGTGTATCTGTGTGTGTGTGTGTGTGTGTGTGTCAGTGTATGAGCATATGTGTGTGTGTGTGTGTGAGAGAGTGAGTTAGTGTGTGTGAGAGTGTGCGTGTGTGTGTGTGTGTGTGTGTGTGTGTGTGTGTGTGTGTGTGTGTGTAATGAGGAAAACAACATGCAGTGTAATGCCATGGACAGTGCTGGTGGTGCTGCTAGCCTCCCCCTGCCCTTGCTTCATTCTGCAGGCCCACATCGCCACAGGCCTAATGGAAGCCTCTCATTGGCTGCTATACGTGCACAGAATACTGAGCATCCTTATCTAGAATGTAAATAGCATAATACAAGACACAAAAACACTCACTCATTGCTCTCTCTCTCTCCCTCTCTCTCTCTCCCTCTCTCTCTCTCTCTCTAATTCTCTGTCCCCCGTTCTCTCTAATATTTAGCCACTGGATTTGGCTCTCACTCTTCCCTTTGTCTGTTTCTGGAAATGAGACCCAAACCACAGGAATAGGCTTTGCAGAGACACACTGAAAGAGAGACAGAGAGAAAAAGAGAAAGAGAGAGAGAGAGATGGAGAAAGAGAGACAGAGAGAGAGATAGAAAGACACAGAGAGAGAGAGAGATAGAGAGGCTGGGTCAGAGACAGATAGAGAGGGTAAGAGGGAGGGAGGGTAAGGGAGAGTGGGAGAGGGTGAGTATGAGAGAGGGAGAGGGTGTTAGAGAGAGTGAGAGTTAGAGAGAGGCTACACAAGCAGGAAAACAAGCCAAACTGCAATGTGTGCAATGGAGAGGCTATGGGGGAACGCTTGGAACAGACGCAATGCTCCAACGCTTTGAAGTCATAATAGCATGTTTGACTGGGAGCACTTTGTGTGTGTGTGTGTGTGTGCATGCGCAGGCATGTGCAGAAAAGCACCCAAGCCTGTATAAACCAAGGCTGGATTACTGTTTTCAAAAAACAACAACTGTCTATTTTTCCCTTACTCATTCTCACAAAAACACTTGCATATGCGTCTGGACGCAAAAAGGCACACACACACACACACACACACACACACACACACACACACACACACACACACAGTTTCTGTTTGGCATGCTGTGTACGTGGACAGCTGGTGAGTGTGGGTGTAAATTAACCACAGGAAGTCTTTATAGAGGGTGGAATGGTCTTTACATGTGCTCAGATACACACACACACACACACACACACACACACACACACACACACACATATACATACAATCACACACACACACAATTATCTAATAACAATAAGAGGCGATCTGTGAATCACTTGAGATTAAGGGAGTTATCATGGCTACAACTACAACATCATCCTCTCCTGGGAACGAGAAGCCAAGACAGTCGTGGCAGCAACACCGAGCATCGCACGGCTCCAACATGTCGTGGCAGCAGTCCCATTTCTCTAATTCGCACTCCTAATCATGAAGCAGCCATCACAACACGGGCTACTTCATACCAGATTCACATGAGGCCGACTCGCAAGCATCCCAGTGTGGCTAATTTTATTACCAAGAGTCACACAGAGTTAGAGTCAAACAGCCTGGAGATGCCTCGGTGCACGCATACATTACTTTCAATAAATACATGAGTTGCACAAATAAATAAAACGAAATGCCACAGAGCTACAGTGAAAACATCCATAGCATTAGGTCTGATTAAAGAAATAGCATACAAAAATCCCACTTTTTGAGGCAACTAGTACTTGTATTGAAATGTATCATTCATTCATTTATTCAACCTTTATTTATTCTCAGAGGTTCACTGAGGGTAGTCCTCAAATTCAGTGATGCTGAGATAATGATTTTTTACTGTAATTATTGTAATGAAGTCATGTGATGGACAGACAAGCAGACCTGATATTCTAACTAGCCATCTTCAGTAGATTATGCTTTAAACAGTTCTGTTGGTTCTGCATGTTGCTTTACTTCAAATGAAGAGCAAAAAGAAAAGAGTATTTTGAGATATTAACTTAAATTAAAGTAAAAAGTAAATTAATAAAGATGCCCTCCAGCCGTTGATTAATCCCTAAACCCCTCATCTTAGTTCCAGAAAGATACACATTCCATGAAAAAATCCCTTCATGGCCTTGAAACAGCTTATATGTACCCTTTCTTATACTTATACTTATACTTATACTTTTCTACATCATCTCTGACGAGAGGAGTTAATTGCCCCTGCGCTCGACACAATATACAACTCCATCCGCTTGATAGCAAACTCTGACACGCTAGCTTGCTTATCTTGTAAAGCCAAATGTGCGGAAATATCCTCAGGAAAAGACATTTCCCAGATTTGGATGATTTGGATTAGATTGTTGGCTAGTTACATTAGGCATGTTTAGTATGGCTGGTTGATACTGATATAGACTTAAGGCTTTTCATTAAGTAAGCTATAAGCATTTTGCAGCCAGATTATAAATTAAGTGTCACACTGCCCTTCAGACAAGTCATTTTACTTTATAAATATGGGTTTGCCAACTGCACAAAGCTGAGATTGATGTTTTTCACATAAATTGATTTATAGTTGACAGGTTGAATGATCGACAGATACTTTATTGATCCACAGCGGGCAAACTCAAAGGCAAACCAGGAGACACACATATTCAAAACTATATAACCTTTCCATAGTGACCATACACAGTCAGAGAGAGAAACGACCGCTGCGTCGTCAGACGTCATTCTCTCTTGACAGCTTTGCATTTCCATTGCAAATATGCCTCCACCAAAAGCCTCTTAAAATAGCACGGAGGTGTCAGGTGGGGTGGCAACTCGCCCCATGGCAATTACGAGCAATGACATTATACAACTCTGTTATTGCCTTTTTAATACTTAATCAGGTTTGGACAGGGTTGCAATTAGCCGGCTGGCTAATGTGCTGACCCCAAGTGCTAGTCCCCACCAAAGGGAAAGGTGAGTGCTTGATAGGCTGCGAGCACATCGGCTGCAAGGAGAGTCAGCACACGCTCACCTGGGTGTTGCTATATTCAATGCATTCATCCAGTACTCATCAGTCATACTCATCAGAAGTCAACGACACTCATCACAACGATGTTAAGGTCATCAAAGTGGACAAAGGCAGACGAGGACAAACCCACTCAATGAGACTGGGCGGCGGTCATATTTTGTACCGCTCTGCGGTACATCTAGTTGAGTTTGGTGCTTGCATCAGATCTGTGTCTGTGTCTGGTATCCTCCATTCAGTTCAGATACTCTTCAGCACGGTCTCAGAATAGGTCAACACACTAGTAAGGGACTGAGGGCCAGATGTACGTACTGTACATTTGCGAACGTAGCGGTATCAGCGTCATGGACACGCCGCAGACTGCGATCGCTGTCAGACCCAAGTTTCCATCGTATTTATCAATAGTTCAATCCTTAGTGTAAACTGCGCCTTTCTCTGCCTTTCTCCGCCCATAAACCCAATTTACGAACATCCACAACTGAACGGCAGCG
>NW_027468598.1:12993202-13035702 GCF_046254945.1 Alosa pseudoharengus | reverse complement strand
CTTGTGTGCTTGTGTGTGTGCCTGTATGTGTGCCTATGTGTATGTGTGCGTGTGTGTGTGTGAGAGAGAGGGGGGGGGTGAAGAAGAGGAGAAAAGATAGATTTGTGTGTGTTACGTGCGTGTGCGGGTGTGTGTGTGTTATGTGTGTGCGTGTGTGCCTGTATGTGTGCCTATGTATATGTGTGTGTGTGTGTGTGTGTGTGTGTGTGTGTGTGAGAGAGAGGGAGATATGGGGGGGGGGGGGAGAAAAGATAGATTTGTGTGTGTTATGTGCGTGTATGTGTGTGTGTGTGTGTGTGTGTGTGTGTGTGTGTGTGTGTGTGTGTGTGTGTGTGTGTGTGTGTGTGTGTGAAAGAGAGAGGGGGGTAAAGAAGAGGAGAAAAAACAGATTTGTGTGTCTTATGTGCGTGTTTGTATGTGTTATGTGTGTGTGTGTGTGTGTGTGTGCCTGTATGTGTGCCTATGTATATGTGTGTGTGTGTGTGTGTGAGAGAGAGAGATATATGGGGGGGGGGGAGAAAAGATAGATTTGTGTGTGTTATGTGTGTGTGCCTGTATGTGTGCCTATGTATACAGTATGTGTATGTGTATGTGTGTGTGTGTGAGAGAGAGGGGGGGAGGTAAAGAAGAGCAGAAAAGATAGATTTGTGTTTTTTTGTCAGATTGTATCAATCAAAGCCACCGTGTGTGTTGAATGCTGGATATGAATGTTTTGGTGTGTGAATCATATTCTACTGTGTGCTTGACTTTGTGTGTGTGTGTGTGTGAGAGAGAAATGCTTTTACTTTTCACAGAGCGAAGACTGATTTGTCGTGACAAGAAACCTCACTGAACTGAACTGAACTGAATTACACTCACAGAAGTGATGCATGCGTTCAGGTGTGCATGTGTACTGTACATGCATGCATATACTTTTTGTAGTCATGTGGCAGAACCACCACAACCTCAGCATCTCTGCACTACATGCAAATCTCTACTCCACCATACCCTGCCCTGCCCCCACCCAACCTGGTGCATCGGAGTGCTGCTCATTCACTGTCCATCCACCTCCTCCACCTCCACCTCCTTCACCACCACCACCAGCTGCTCATCCACCACCTCCACCTTCACCTCCTCCACCACCAGCTGCTCATCCACCTCCTCCACCTTCACCTCCATCACCAGCTGCTCATCCACCTCCTCCACCTTCACCTCCTCCACCTTCACCTCCACCACCAGCTGCTCATCCACCTCCTCCACCTCCACCTCCACCTCCTTCACCACCACCACCAGCTGCTCATCCACCACCTCCACCTTCACCTCCTCCACCTTCACCTCCACCACCAGCTGCTCATCCACCTCCTCCACCTTCACCTCGTCCACCTTCACCTCCACCACCAGCTGCTCATCCACCTCCTCCACCTTCACCACCTCCACCTCCACCACCAGCTGCTCATCCACCTCCTCCACCTTCACCTCCTCCACCTTCACCACCAGCTGCTCATCCACCACCTCCACCTTCACCTCCTCCACCTTCACCTCCACCACCAGCTGCTCATCCACCTCCTCCACCTTCACCTCCTCCACCTTCACCACCACCACCAGCTGCTCATCCACCTTCACCACCTCCTCCACCTCCACCATCTTCACCACCTCCACCTTCACCACCTCCTCCACCTCCACCTCCACCATCTTCACCACCTCCACCTCCACCACCACCACTCCCTGCCTGTTCCTTGGTCAAACATGAGGCTGCTCTGCTCGTGCATTTAACAGTCTTACTCGACAGAACTGCCTGCCTGAGATCCACCAATCACAACCAGACCTCTGACTGGTTTAGGGGGGTAGGGGTGGATCAGGATGTCGCTGGTGATTATTGCAAACCCCTTACATGATGATGCAAGAGTAAGTAAACAGAAAGCAATACGCAGGATGCACACACCACCAGCATACACCAAGATAAACAAAAACAAAAAATATACAAATTGACCACAAGATTTCTTTCTACTGCATGCCAATATAGCACACATTCTGAGATTTGCATATGAATTTTGAAACACTGTTGAAATACAGTTTGCTTACTACAAAATGACACTGAATGTTCTCCACAATGTTAATGGTGTTTGATAGATATAATTTCTCCAATGTCACAAATACAGAATGCTTGCATTTACTGAACATCCGGAATAAAAAGGTCTGCAAGCACGTTATCAATTATGGGGGAAATGTGTCACGACTGCAGTCTGTATACAGTAGCACTATGAACTTGGTTTACATTATTGTCACACATTCTACACTTTTCTTGACATTTTATGACGTCTGTAGCCTTTTCGCCACCAAGTTAGAAAGATAGATGCTTCAAATGAAATGGTCACTATAACGCCCAGCATAAATACAACCTACTTCACACTGGTCATCTCAATTGAGAAACCCCTCCACGATTGTGTAACCTTCCTCAGTAAACTACCTGACACCGATAGACGCCCGGTTGTGCCAAATCAAAATAATTCCGAGGGAAACATAACAGACTGAGAGAGTCAATGGGGTGGAACCCTGCAGGACTGAAACTGTTATGAATTGCGCAACCTTTACAATTGGACACCTCTGCCCAAATAAACTCAAGCACACTGCTGAGGGTCATGGTTACTGGTGTGACAGTTCCTCCTCTTGTTTGCAGGTATGTGCGATTGTCATTTTTGATAGATGCTTCTGTTCTGTTCTAAGCAAAATTCAGTGACTTTTCAGTGAAATTGTCTTTTTATGGTGTTATGGAAATAATAGAGATAACTGACTAATGTGTGTGTGTGGGTGTCTGTTTGTGTGTGTGTGTGTGTGTGTGTCACACACACATTGCTCAGTTATCTCTGTTATTTCCACCGCACCATTAAAAGACATGTCATACAAAGTCACTGAATTTAGCTTAGAACACAACAGAAGTGTCTGTCTAAAAGGACAATTGCGCTGTGACAGTCGTACATACCTGCAAACAAGAGAAGGAAAAGCAAGGAATCCTCTTCAGACTGCTGCACTACTTGACTACCTTGTACCCTTTACAAGGCTAAATAAAAAAGAGCAGACAATATAATGAAATAAAATTGAGAACTTGTTCAATAAGCCATTAACATTTCTTTCATTGGTCTGGATCAATGTAGAGTCTATTCAGAATGAACTCGGATTCTGATCTGACATAAGCTTGTAAACATACAGAACTGTACATACCAAACGAGTTTAAACTGCAGGAAAGGAAACAGATGTTCATCTTTAATTTGATTGATAATGAGAACACTTAATTTGACTTTCCCTTTGAGACCCACCACTACAAGTGGCTTGAGGAACAAGTGCCCGCTTCCTTTAAATAGTCTGTCACACAATCAGGTCTAAACACAGTAGCGCCCCAGAGAGCGATGCGTTAAGGCTGTCAGTACAGATCAGCGTCAGTTCCTATCAGTAGCGCCGGTGATTAAACGGATAGATGCTGAGCATCTTTAGTTTTATCCTCGGGAAAAAAACAGATACAATCTGATAAAAATTATAATTAATTTAACGATTTCCGGAGGTGACTGACAGGGGCTGGGAATCATGCATCTGTCTATCGATCCTCCGTGGACATATATCCTCACCTGAGGAAGAGGTTTATCTCGTGCTGTGATGTTTACTTTAATTTATAAAGTGTCGTATACAGTAGGCTACCGTGGCGCGCGCGCGCGCACACACACACACACACAAATGCTATGGCGACTGAAGCGAGTAACCCTTACCTGGTCTCTTTGACCTTTGATGCCTGCCAGTGAGAGAGAGCCACCTCAGTTGATTGATCAGAGTGCCAGTAGCCTACTTATCAAGATTGTTCTTGAGCGAGCCAAACCGACCACAGAAGAGTGCGAGATTAAAAGGCAAGTGATGACCACACGCCTTTGGATTTCTATGTCGAGTGCGCGCGAGTCTGTGTCACGGACGTGATGACAAGCCCAGTAAATTATTGATGATGTTCACGGCTACGGATACTTGCTCGATTTTTTTTTAGTGGTGTATGCCTCTGCCCAAGGAAGCAGTCTTTGGCTGTTTGGTGACAGAAACTTCAGCCCGCCCCATGCAATCAGGGCGCGTGAAGCAGGGTCGATTTTAGCAGACAAACCTGTGCGTAATGTTACGGCGCATTACGGGTTCCCCGTACGGTTACGTGACCAAGAGCTGCGTGCCCTCCTAAACCAGCCAGAGAGTTAACGGAGGAACAGAGGGAAAACAAATAAAGGAGTGGTAGGCTATTTTCACCGTTTCATGAGGGTTCATCTATTCCAAACAAAAAGTGGCACAGAGTGGACTGTCATGGTAAATGGGCCACGTCTGTACGCAGAACAGGTATAGCCTGTTGTTGGCATCAGATAAACGGTTGACTGGACAATTTAAGACGAGTACGAGTAGACATTTGAGCAATTCCACTGATTGATGCAAAAAGCCTTTCAAACTAATCGGTTATCTCCGTCAATAATTTTTACACATTTTCCTGCTTTCCTTTGCGATTTTTCATGTACCAGCGCCACGCGCAGTGGGGTCGCCTTTGCCCGAGACTTATTCACGATTTCCAAACCGAAGATAAGCGGGACGGAACGTGACTCATGCCATTAAATTAAATCTCTGCACTCATTTCCCGTTGATAATATTACGAATGATACAGCGCTATAATTATTCGTCAAATATTATTTTTTTGTCCCGTCTCACATTCTAATCTGGTCATGATTTTAGAGAAGAAATGGATGATGCCAACCACTAGAACGACCACAGGACATCCCCAAACATTTAAAATGTTGAGAAGAAAACACTTAACATAAAGTCCAAAAATACGAAAACAACACACATTGAGTCAGGTCAGACATTGTAAAAAAAAAAACAATCTACATAGACTACTTAACGTCCCGACACGTCGGTGGTCACGACATACGCAAGCCTTTTACCTCGGGGTCCGGAGAAGGCACTTTGCGCCTGCCATCCCGCCCGGAGAAACCTGCAGACGTTCTGGGTTCCGGAATTAGAAGGAATGCGTGATACTGCGCGGGTAGGGTCCTAGAGGCGCTACACTGTCCCGACCTGACGACAGCACGGGAAGAAATTCCAACGCTTGGCTCTCTCGCACGCCAGTCTATCTGATGGGTGGAGGGCTCAGCCTACGTTAGCTGGCACGAGTTACAGTCTGTTTGAGGAATAGCGTTGCGATCGGATCAACATCAGAGCGACCCGAGGCAGTCTCTCTCTCTCTCTCTCTCTAGGGAGAGAGACTGAGTATAAAACGTATCGTCTTTCAGTTGCTTTATTCCAACCCCTGTAAACATTGTCAGGAAAGGAAAAACGAAAGACTTATCATGAAATATGGAGAGTAAAGGGGTGATATTTTGAATCAGATTAAGACATACAAAAATTATCTCTCTCTTTCTCTCTTACACACACACACACACACACACACACACACACACACACACACACACACGCACACAGTTTTTCAAATGATATTCTTGTATATGCTTTGCAACCCAAATACACCACATGCAGAGAAACATTTCATGACTCATATTCCTCATATTTGCTGGTGCAACCTAAAGCATGTTTCCTCGGCGGGGGTTCCAGCCTGCTGGGCTGTGAGAATAAGAATGGGCCTTTGGAAAAGAGTGTTTGTGTGTGTGTGTGTGTGTGTGTGTGTGTGTGTGTGTGTGTGTGTTTGTTTGTGTGTGTGTGTTTGTTTGTGTGTGTTTGTGTGTGTGTGTGTGTGTGTGTGTGTGCCTGTGGCTGTGTCACAGTGTACAGTATGCTGGTGAGTCAGAACAGAACCCCTCTCTCTTCTATACAGCGAGGTCATTATGCCTTTTTGCCTTTCCTTGTTGTCCTACGCCCTTCTTTCACACCTTCATATCTCTCTCTCACTCTATCTCTCTTTCCCTCTCTTAACCCGACCTGTTCCACTTCAGAGGGCATGTTTGACTGGCCAGACTTTGTTCTCTCTCTCGCTCTCTATCTCTCTCTCTCTCTCTCTGTGTCTCTCTGTGAGCTAATTAGAAATTGCTGTGGTAAGTTGTTGGTTAATCTAAAAATAGGCAATCATGACATTAATGTGTATGCATGCATGCATGCGTGTGTGTGTGTGTGTGTGTGTGTGTGTGTGTGTGTGAATGATTCAAAACACCATAAGGCCAGGATGCATATAAACCAGTGTGACTTCTGTGTGTGCTATTGTGCAGGTTGCCGAGAAAAAAAGAACAAACACGAGCGCACAAGCAATGAAAAGGAGCTTTCCCCCAGCCCACACACACACATACACACACACACACACACACACACAGAGAGACACCCATACCCAGTGCACACACACATACTGTACATATATTAGCAACATACACACAAGAACAACCTAACCAACCACAAAGGAAAAATTCAAACATTCAAGCTCAAGCACACAGACAGACATATGCATAGAAGCGCAGTCATTGTACACACACACACACACAAACACACACACTCACACTCACTCAAACCCATGTCCTCTCTCCGAATCCAATCACGCTCTGACTGTGATACAAGATTAAGGAGTATCACTTGCCAGTGAGCCCAATGCAGAGGGAAGGGGAAGAGAGAGAGAGAGAGAGAGAGAGAGAGAGAGAGAGAGAGAGAGAGAGAGAGAGAGAGAGAGAGGTGACCTTTAGGGAGACTAGGTCGAGTTTCACACAGTGCTCATATTCCTATCCTTCTGGTAGTTGGGCTGCAAAAGCCCTTATGTCCTGCATAATGCGGAACAGCGGGAGACCCTTTCTCTGTGCTTAAAGTATGCCCTTTTGGAAGGCAATTCCAAGGTGTCACTGAGAATTACCCATAATCCTGGGCCACAGAAAAGGTAGAGAGACCAGGGCTGCGGGCTGTTTTTTGTTTCGCTGTTTGTCTTTCGTTTTCTTCTCCGCTGTCTATCAGGGGCACAGATGGCATCCTGAAGTGGCACTGACTGTCTCTCTTTCTCTCTCTCTCTCTCTCTCTCTCTCTCTCTCTCTCTCTCTCTGTTTCTCTCTCTCTCTGTCTGTTTCTCTCTCTCTAATAAGCGCACACACTCGCATCGCACCTTGTTGTGTGTGACAGGCATGAGTGGCAGGTGTCAGTGTGCTGATTGATGTGTAGCCCTTAGAGGATGGGCGTGGGAGTGGGGCTACATGCTGCATAGATAAGTATCTCCATTCCTGTCCCAGCCCCCCTCACCCCCCCTGCCACCACCACCTCGCGACTGTGCCCCGATCTCCACACGTCCTCAGACTATAGTCTTCCCCTTCAGCTGCGCTTCCACATCTCCTCTAGTTAGGGATGTAACGGTATGAAAATTTAACCTCACGGTTATAGTGACCAAAATTATCACGGTTTTCGGCCTGCACAAGCTGAAATAGTTTCAAAAAGTGTTCATGTTTAATTGGCTATGTGCTTATAGCTTAACTTACCCTACCATAACTTGGAGTTTGCTATTTCTGTTATTTGGATCCAATTCGAAATAAAACTTTAGGCTACCGTATTCTCCTGATAACGTGAGTGGAATGGATTTAATGTGGACGCGAACATAAAAAGACGCAGAGATGCTACATGATACAGTGCACATTTTGCGGTGAAAATGTTTCGCCTTTTAAAATCAGGTGTAGCCTAATCTGAATCGTAGTTAAAGCCATCAATTAGACAACAGAATCAGTAGGGTAGCAGTTTTGTTTCATTGTACTAGGCCTACTGTATGTCAAAAGCAGGCTCGGATGAAGCTGGGAAGGATTAAACACACGGTTTCAACACCGCGGTAATCAACCGTGATAATTATGATATTTGAAAAGAAAACGGTAATTGTTATCGTCAACATTTTTACCGCGGTTTACCATTATACCGGTAATTGTTACATCCCTACCTCTAGTCAATTCATCTCTCTCTCTCTCTCTCTCTCTTTCTCTCTTGTGGTTTCCCCTCTCTTTTCCATCTGCAGCACATAGCCTATTCATCTATATTGTTGTTGTTGGTCTAAATACAATACAGGTGTTTGCATATGCATTTTTGACAGCTCTTATGATAGTTCTTATGTCTCTCTTTCTCTCTATCTCTCTTTCTCTCTCTCTCTCTCTCTCACACACACACACACACACATGCACTCTGTCTCATTCAATTCAATTGTATTCTATTCAATTAAATTTAAATGCATTAAATAAGCTTTATTGGCATAAACGTTACAGCAACATTACTGTCAAATTGACAAACATACACAATAGAAGGAAAACTATTTGTTGTGATTATTCTGAAAGGAATTTAAATGTTATCACAAAATGAGACCATTGTAGTAATAATTAGGAGTCAAGATGGAGTTGGTGTTTTGACTGTGGGTGTCCTCCCTGGCTGACTACCATTGGCCGGCTGCCAGAGTGGCCAAATCTCTGATCTCTCCAAGAATATACCAGAATATAGGGTCATTTGTCTTCTTTTGTGTAGCGATGACAGAGAAGAATTTATTGAATGAAGCATCTCAGCCTATTTAGTACATTCAGTTAAAAAATGGAGATCATTTCTACAGCCTCTGGACTGCAGTGCGATCCCTTGCCCTCCCCCCCCTCCCCCTCTGCCTTACTCTCTCTCCCTCTCCCTCTCTCTCACTCCCTCTTTCTCTCTCTCTGGCAGCTCCAGAGGAAGTCGATATGTTTTCCTCAGCCCCATCACTGCACGAGCGCGGCCCTGACTCCAGCTGGGCTGCCACAACGCATTCCCCTGACCGACACTCTCCCTCGCCGCACCCCGGCGCTGACAGGCCCACTGTATTTGCAAACTAATGGCCCTGAACTGTCCTCATCCTTCAGAAAGCCAACTTAATCCCCCAGCCCTCTGGGCCAGTTTTTTTTATTAAATGGTCTCGCTTAAAGTTAGCCATTTGGAACAAAACATGGAGGCAGCTCACTGTAAGTTATTGATTAGAGTTGGGGTCACAATGGATGTCAGGTCAGGTGTGTGTGTGTGTGTGTGTGTGTGTGTACTGTACGTAACAAATAATACATGTGTGTACTGGTTTTAAGTAAGAGGTGTGTGGTTGGACAGGGAATCTCTGTCTGTAATAATAGACCTCTCATATTTCAACTCAAATGCATGACATTGATTTTAATAAACAGTTTCATTATGTTTCTATGCATGTGCCTTTCTGGCTTTTCATTTTTTGTGATACAGGGGTAAGACATGTTTTCATTCACTACAGTATGGACTATATATGCTACATGCTATACTGTATGATATATCTAGTATATATACCCTAAAAAAATAAAAAATAATAAAAAAATATATATATATATTCCCTAAAAAGCTGTATGGATTCATGTGTGCAAATTGTGTTGCAGATTCATGATTATGCATTGTTATAAAATCATCTTATGTTTTCAATTCCATCTTTAGAATATGTGATGGGGAGAGATGCAGCCAACAACCTTTAAAGAGTAGTGATGCTGATGAACGTCACTGGAATGTGTGTCCATGTTATGCTTGATGAATCTGAACCGTGCACGCCCTCACACCCACACGCACGCACATGCACAAACACACACACACACACGCACATACACACATTTAGGCACAGGGCTCAAATTAGTAGCTATCAAATCAAGACATTAAAGTCCTTCCTTACTTCCTTCTTTTTTTTTCTCTCTCTCTCTCTCTCTCTGCACCTATCTATCTTTATCAACCTTTGAAGTATCATAAATGGCTCTGAAATCTGACACACCTGAAAAGAACAACAACCAAATGCCATCAGAGATGGATCCACATAGGATCTCTTCAACATGAAAATTAGTGACTCAGACCAACAGAGAGAGAGAGAGAAAGAGAGAGAGACAGATGGAGAGCTAGAGATATGGCAAAAAGAAAGCGCCGTATAGAAGAGCCATAGCAGGTTCTCACTTTTAGAGCCCCATCACTGATGTGCTATTTTAAAACCCAAGCATGAAACGCAAACGCATCAGCCTACCAGAGAGGCAGTTGATGGAGAGAGAGAGAGAGAGAGAGGGAGAGAGAGAGGGAGTTGGGACATAAACGAGTGATTTCTTGTGAGTGAGAGCGAGAAATATGAGAAAAGTGTCAGAGAAAGGGATTAAAAAACAAAATGTGATTATGCAAGAGGCTGATACATATGTATACTGAAGCTCTGGATCCCAAACTACTGGAAGAAATATGCAGAGAGTGAATGAGATAATGAATGAAGAAGGCTAAAAGAGAGAGAGAGAGAGGGAGCGAGAGAGCAGTCTGCTTAGACCAGAAGCTGAGCTGTTGTGACACTAACAAAGATATTTATGGGACCACTGACGCTGCACCCTCAGCCCACAGCTCAAAGGTTCATGGGAAATAAAGGTCAGGTCACATGACCTACTGTATGACGCGAGCCCAAGCTCCTGGATGCTATTTTGCAAGAGGCGTGGACTCACCTCTGGCAAACACCAATCATACATTATTATTTAAATGGCATGCAAATTAAGTGACATATTTAAATAGTCCGCACAAGGGTAATTGGTAGAGATGGGTTAATGGGTTATGCAAATAACCAGGGCAAAGGAGAGGCTCCATTTCTGTGTGTGTGTGTGTGTGTGTGTGTGTGTGAATTTGCGATTTCCCTGTGCACCTTTTAATGTGTCCTTGTATAACGTGCATGCTTGATTGTAGTTATTTGCATTTGTATTTGATTGTTGCTTGTGCTTGTATTGCCTTGCATTCGTCTCAGGACACATAATCTCCTGTTTCTTTCACTATCGTTATTACTCACTCTCCCCATCACACTCTTGTACACAAACACAGCCGGTACCATCATACCAGTGTACACACACACACACACAGCCAGTCACAGACACACAAACAAATACACATATACACTCACACACACACACACACACACACACACACACACACACACACACACACACACACACACACACACACAAAAGCTTAGAGAAGCCATAGCTAACACTGACACACTGTACTGCAGTGTGTGTGCATGGTTAGAGGATGGAGATACTGTATCAGTATACAGTACACACACCTACACAAACACAGACTTCACTTTCCATTTTCTATTAGCTCACAAACATGACCAACGTGACAGCACAGATCTTTTGGGCTGAGCCACTGTGAAATGACTTCATAGCCTTCTAAGGTCCAAAGCTCTCCTCCTCCCGATCCTCCTCCTCCTCTCCCCCCTTTCCCTCTTCATCTTCCTCATCTTCCTCTCCACCTCCTCCTTTTCCTCATCCTCCTCTTTTTCCTACTCCTCCTCATCTTCCCCCTCCTCCTCCATGTACTCTTGTCCCACTGTTTCAGCGGTAAGTGGCCGCATTAATGGAGAAAGCTCGTTCGCACGGACACAATCAGAGCTAATGGTTTCATTAATCAAAATAATCAGTCACTCTGTTACATGATTTATTTTATTTGCCCTCTGGTTTCTCTCTCTCTCTCTCTCTGTGTGTGTGTGTGTGTGTGTGTGTAAAAGTGTGCTGTGTCTCTGTGTGTTTGGTTGTGTGTGTGTGTTTGTTGTATAGGACTGCCAGAAATGGCATGTGACCAAGCACTCTTTTAGCGTTACTAGCATCGGTCTGCAGACTATGATTAGTATAATTATGAGGAGAAATGGTGCTCCCTCCTCTCAGTGCTATCTAATGTCAATTTCTATCAGTGCAGGTGTGTGGGCTAATGAAGTCTGTGTTTTTATGTGTGTGTGTGTGTGTGTGTATGTGTGTGTGTGTGTGTGTGTGTGTGTGTGTGTGTGTGTGAGAGAGAGAGAGAGAGAGAGAGAGAGAGAGAGAGAGAGAGAGAGAGAGAGAGAGAAAGAGAGAGGGTGGCAGGGGGCAGTAAATAGCAGATTGTATCTCTGGACTACTACTGGGCAGATAGCTTTGGGCAGCTGCCTGTGGATGACAACCATGATGCTACTCAATGTCCACTCTGCGTAACACCAGACACCGATGTCACAACGGCAGAATGCCAGAATGTGTTACAAACACACACACACACACACATACACATAGATCATTAATCTGTTTTGCTTCCTCATACAAACGCATGTGCCAACCACAGAGAGAGAGAGAGAGAGAGAGAGAGAGAGAGAGATGTACTGTATGTTAGAATATAACTCTGACACACAGACACAGACACAGACACACACACACACACACACACACACACACACACACACACACACACACACACACACACACACACACACGCACACGCACACGCACGCGCACACGCACACACACAAGAAAAATAAAATAAATACTCCTACCCCTTGTGTATACCTGTGCGTTTGTTGCTAATGTCCTGATACAATTATCTAACAATTGCTTTGGCAACACAAATGTCTAACTCTTTGTCATGCCAATAAAGCACCTTTTGAATTTTGAATTTGAATTTCAGAGAGAGAGAGAGAGGGAGAGAGAGAGAGATAGAGAGAGAGAGAGACTCCCCAACTCACTTGTAGTCCACTAAACCCCACAATATCTTCACATACTGTACACAAACACACATACACATACACACATGCACAATGTATATGTGAAAATGTGTGTGTCAGTGTGTCTCTGTGTGCGTGTGTGTGTTTGTATGTGTGTGTATTTATGTGTATTTGTGTGTGTGTGTCTCTCTCTCTCTCTCTCTCTCTCTATCTCTCTCTCTGTGTGTGTTTGTGTGTGTAAGTTAATGAAAGCTAATCATAGCGTGACTCTGCTGCATGGCGTCTCTCCCCTATTGCTTACTGGCGGAGAGGAAGATGATGAGGAAGAGGCCTGGGCAGCCCACCGGTTGGTGACACAACTTCATTAACGCGGCTAATTAACATGAAGGTCCGACAGCATGGCAGGTGCTACAGTGCCTACAATTCAATTAGGGAGCCCAGCCGCCAAGCAGCGCTTAGTGCGCTGGCCACAGGACACACAGGCAGCTCACTGCGAGCACACAGGGGAATGGGGATTGTGTGGGATTGTGTGTGTGTGTGTGTGTGTGTATATGTGTATGTGAGTACATTTCTCCGTGTGTAAGAGGTAAGAGACGTGTGTGTGTGTGTGTGTGTTTGTATGTGGTGTGTGTGTGTGTGTGTGTGTGTGTGCATATTTGTGTACATAATTAATGTGATCTTTAGAAATAGTTTAGCTGAGCCCTCACCAGGGACTGTCTTACAAGCCAGCATATTTTCTCAGTGGAAAATATGTATTAAAATGTAGATGCTAATATAGGATTGTTAGCATGACACATCAGTGGGTGGGGGGAGGCAGAGAGAGTGATAGAGGGTGATAAAGAGAGAGAGAGAGAGAAAATGCCTGTCTTGTCTTGATATCAAAGACAAGAAGAATAAAGAATGGAGCAGTGACGTCTGGGAGAAGAACAGGAATAAAGAAATGGAGAATGAATAGCAGCAGTTCAGGACGCGCATCTCATCAACTTTCTATTTAGCAGCAGGAAGTATAGTTATTATGGTTACACCAGGCATGCCTCTCTAATCAGTCTCTCTGTGTGTGTGTGTGTGTGTGTGTGTGTTTGTGTGTGTGTGTGTGTGTGTGTGTGTGTGTGTGTGCGCGTGTGTGTGTGTGTGCGTGTGTGTGTCTGTACTTGCAAATTATGTTTCACTAAGAATAACCAGCATCCAGCGGGGCTGTGTCTGTATATATGAGTGCATGTGCCATTTGTTTTATTTAATTGTTGATGTTGTTGTTGTTAATGTTGTTGTTATGTGAGGAGTGACTCGTTTCCCCTCTGCTTAACAATCACTCTCTGTCCAAGAAGGGCACAACGCATTAGCATCACACAGATGGGGAACACAGACAAGATAGAGACTGAGAGAGATAGAGAGAGATGAATGAATGAATGAATCAATGAATGAATCAATCAATTAATGAATGACACAAAGAGGATGATTTGGCAGCTTTATGTCCTTATAAAAGTTCATGCCAATGCAGCACATTGAGTTGAATTGAATCAAATTCAAATTATTTTCATTGGATTCAACTGAATTGAAGAAAGAAAGACTGGGCAGAGAGATACATAAATAAAATGTGAGATAGAAAGTTCAACACTGTCACACTGCTCTGGTCCTGAAGTGATCGGGGCAAAAGTCACGCAAGAAATTATTTTGTGGCATGGTTGATTATGCAAAGTGACATACTGTTAGTACACAATCAATTCTTTGCTCTGCTTTGCGCCTGACACAACCTGGTGGGGACTGGTAATATTTTTTTATTCACTTTATCTTCTTAGAATGCCATGCTTGTCCATTTTACATTTCAAATTTTGCAGGAGGTTTTCATCAAAGGCAATTTCCTGCAGTGGGGCATATTCTATTACTGTTGTATGTGAGCCTCCGAACACATAGCCTCAGTGTTCCGCATCAGCTTGGTCTTCCAGTAGAGCCTCATGAGCACCTCAGAACGGAAATGAATTGAGCAGGGAACTAACAATTTAGAGCAAACAATTTATTTATTTTTTGGTTTGAAGTGAACTAACAATTTAGAGCAAACAATTTATTTATTTTTTGGTTTGAATTCAGGGTACACATTTACGAGCTCTTGCAAGTGGTCTGAGGAGGAATTAGTTCTCCACAATCATACATGGATACTGGAATGTTACCGTTTTGATTTGGAATGGTGATTTGGAATGTTCACATGCATATGCTCGATTTTAACAGTTCAGAGAAGACGAGGTGCATTGAAATTTGCAAACATAGGCGAACATTTGCAAACAGGTTTGTCTTGAGTTTTTGGCGAACGTTTGCAAACACTCGCAAACAGTCTGAGGAGGTAGTTTTCCGCGAACATACAGTGGATCTGTACGACGAAGGTAACAATGCGATTACTGTTACAATGGAATGTTAACACCAAATCGTTCAAACATGTTCACCACAAACATTCGCCAAATTATTTACCGAATTTGAACGCATCTCTGTTTACGAGTTTGTACGCACTTCTGCTCTCAAGCCTTCATCCCACTCACACCAACACTGAGCTGGCATAGGTACCAGCCTAAAGCCTGTTTTATTCTTCCGCGTCGAATCGATGGCATACCCTCGTAGACCCCTCTGCGTCGCCGCGAACCCCTCTCCGACCCCTCCGCCGTAGCTCGACGTGCACCTCAAAAAATTGTAACTTCGCGTCGAGGTGACGCAGACCGCAAGGACTGTGATTGGTCAACTCGTCCTGTGTGTTGATAGTCGGTGTTTCAACTTCAAGCATCCTAATGAGGGAAGTTATGCTGCTTTCGAGATGTCTCGTAAATCATCGTACACTCACCCGTACAACATGTACCAATGGCTTTAGGAACGCCTTTCTCTCGAGCCACGAGGGGCATTAGCAGGAGGCTAGTCATTTTTATTGTTTTGTGCTACATGTAGCCTCTAGCTAAACGGCTGGAAAACAAATTGTTACATTGTATTGCAGGCACAGCAAGACCGTGCAATGCATGAATTGGTGACCGGATTGAAGCAGCAATGTAATCTAGTGTGTAAGAGCATTACATCAACTTTAACATGACCAACACAGTACATATGCAAAAAAATACATGTCATCTTATCTCAACTATGGGCGCAGCCATGTTTGTTGTAAGGTTGTACGTCCACCTCGGGGTACCCTCAAGTACTCCGAAGTAAAGTGGGCGTGCCTGCCCAAAATGCAGCAAGAAAGCTGGGTAATTTACACTTTCCAACTCGGGCGGCGGATTTACGAGACATTTACGAGACATTTCGAAAGCAGCATTAGCAACATGCTAGTTCACTGATAAGCTTTGCAAATAAACTCAGACATATTTTGGTTACAATGACGGGGTTATCCGTTTGTACAGTGTTTATATGTCAGTAACGTTTTGAAATTAGCACTTCGCCAGCAAGCAGTAGGCCTACTTGGTGAGCAGTTGTGATAAAGTTTGCTTGCTACCATAACTTAAACTGGCTGGCAGACACCTCGCAAATAACCTCAGACTTATTTGCTGGTTACAGTGACTAGGTCAATGGATTTTACTGTGTCTTTCTCGATACTTTGTACAAAATCTAAGCAATCAAATAAGATTAATATTTTGGCACGACAGTCTATGGGGCTTGGCATTCTAAGTAGGCTACCGTTTCAGTCATCTGACTGAAACGGTAGCGACGCCGACACAGGCGACACCGAGCGTTATGGCGGTGAAATGCACCGCGATGCAAAGCAACCCGACGCAGAACCATAAAATGGTCACAACTACGTAGAAGTGCTGGCGTAGCTACGCCGTGGAGTTGACGCAGAAGCATGTTGAGCCCTTAAGCCTTCTCTTTGGCAGTAGCTTATACCCACTATAAAAAGGCCAGTGTGACCAATACTGCTTGGCTGAACAAATGGCCCTTCTCAGATGGTGCCACCACTGCCCATAAGGTCCTCTCACCCCCGCATGCCCCCAGTGGACCCCCCTGAGTGACTGCGTGCTGGGTCTCTGTGCCAGGGGTATAGTGCCCGCTGGCCCTGGCACCAGTGGGGATAAAACTTCCCTGCTGCCCGGCTGATGACGGTTGGCACCTTGTGCCAAGCTGCTCCTGCATTCTGTGTGAGTGGGTGTGTGGGTGGTGCCAGCCAGGTGCCAGGAATGGGAAGGTGGGCACAGTGCCCAGAGAGGCAGAGAAGTCTCGGGAGCGAAATCAAACACAACACCCATGACTGAGTGGTTCTGAGATCCATTTTCTTTCTTTCTTTCTTTCTTTCTTTCTTTCTTTCTATTTATCTCCTCCTCATTCCCTTCTTCCAGAGAAGTCTTGGGAGCGAAACCAAAAACAACACCCATGATTGACTCTATACTCTTTCTTACTTTCTTTCTTTCTTTTTTTCTTTCTTTCTTTCTATTTCTCTCCTGCTCTCTCGCTTCCTCTTCCTTCTTTACACTCTGTCTCTCTGGGTCTTTGTCCATCTCTCTTATCTTTGACTGATTACTGTCTGCTCTGGTCAAAGACAGGATTCTCGTTGTAGGAGCAGAACTCATGTAAATAAGAGAGAGAGAGAGAGAGAGAGAGAGAGAGAGAGAGAGAGAGAGAGAGAGAGACAGTGGTGTAAAAGAAATGTCACAGCTAGATCTTCTGGATCTATCTGGATGCTCATCAAATGCATCAAAGGGCCAAGGAAGGGAAGAAAAAGTATGAAAGACTTAAAGGGAAGAAGGGCTAAAGAGTAGGGAGAAAGAAAGAGAGAGAGAGAGAGAGAAATGGGGGGGGAGTGACGCAGAGAATACATAAAAGATATAGTACAGTACTTAAAGAAGAATGTGTCGTTATAGAAAAAGACTAGCTTGATTGGCTATTGGGGCCATTACATGTAATAGCCTGCAAAACTCAAGAGCAAAATCAGCATAGTTATTGTGTCAGATGATGGCCATACAGAAATACACGAACAAATGAAGACACTTGTGTGTTTATGTGCTTTAATATGTAAGTGTGTGTCTGTGTGTGTTTGCCGTATGTGTGTGTGTGTGTGTTTGTGTGTGTTAAAAAAGAAAGAAGAAGAGTATCTGACACTACAACATTTCTCATTTCTCACACACACACACACACACACACAAAAACACACACACACACACACACACACAAACACGTGTAAAAAACCAACGGTGTGTGTGTGTGTGTTTCGCAGTGCAAATCTGCTAAATTAATCAATATAAATGTAAAATAAGTCATAAAGGATGAATGGATGAATATATGGAATATAAGGGATGAATATATGTTTTAGACCATAGACTGTATTCTATATATACAGTCTATGTTTTAGACACATCCAAACCTGGGGGTTGGAACTCATTGAAGTAGTACAACAAGTGCCAGTATCACATGCCAGCATTAATATTGCTTTTACATCAGCTGAACAGAAGCAGTCGAAGGGTACTATAGGGGAGAAAAACATGATTGTAGTAAGGTCACATGATAAATAAATGTATAAACTATTTGTAAAGAGTTTGCTAACTAGATGTACCACATAGATGTACAAAATATGACCGCCGCTCAGGCCTGTATATCCGTTCCGCGAAAATAAATCACACTTCAATTTGTCTCCATCTTTTACTCCATGCCCCACTCTTGAAACTTTTGTGTATGCTTGTTTGGCATGCCTGAGTGTGTGTGTGCGGCTGCACAGAAAGTAGCCTACTGGTGCTGAAAAGGTAAATAGATTGTAGAATAGCCAAAGAAGATGTAGCATTGTTATAAAACCTTTAAAATCTCTAAACAATCACAAGTAGGGTAGTTCATCACAGTTCATCCATTGCAACTGGATTGATGAAAGGTCACTTACACCTGTAGGCTACATTGTATTTGGGAAAAGCAAAAGGTATCAGCATAATGTTATATTTTTATTTATTTATTTATTTATTTATTTATTAATAAACAAAAACATCTCTGTCAGTTCCATGCCGTTTTCAACAGCTATCAAAAACAAAGGTAATTTTTGGATGGATTTTTTGTGAATGTTTCTTCTTCTACATAAGATTTTAGTCATCTTTAGTTCATGTGATACTTTATTGTCAATGCACAAATTAAGTAACGTTATTGTTAATGCACAAATTAAGTAACAGTAGTCTGAAACGAAATGCTGTTTTACATCTAACCAGTGGTGCAAATAACTGACCAATGTCTAAATGGGCCTTGATGAAATGCGTCGCTAGACTGTTCATACACATTTTAACGGGCCAAAGTTGAAGAGCTGTTGTCCGTTATTGTTCGTGCAAATATAGGCTGATTCATGTTCCCTTGCATTAGGGGTTTGCATGGCGTGTCATCATATCTGGACATCGCCATATTGGAGATACTCGCCTCATTAGAAAGCATTTAGGGACTGAAGTAAATCCTTAACATCGTCAAGGAAAATGGTTAATTATTGCCGTGTTTTAGGTTGTACCAATAGGTCAGACTGAGAAAAACATCTGGTGTAGGTATCGACTTCCAAAAGTTATTAAAAAAACCAGGGAGAAGGGACAATAATGCCAGAAGTTATGAGAGGAAGGGGGGCGCTTGTGGTTGAACATGGTACTTCGTCTCCCTCACCCAACTCATATGGATCTGCGCTGCCAATAATCCGTAATTTCTTGAAATATCGCGCATTTTCTTGTGGTCCAAGTCCTACCCTATATGCCTTTGCATCTTAGGCGCATTTTGATTAGCTTTTCTGTTGTTTAGACATGGCTACAATCACGTAAGATATCCAAAGTGCATAATACTCCATTGTACTTCATTCACTGAGTATCGCCAATATGGCCGCGCATGCTGGGTTACCATAGTTACTGGCCAGAACGTGACGTCGGTGCAAACCCCTAATTGTGTAACTGAGGTCCATGGCTAGTCTGGCTTTCACCAGACCAAGCTCAATCTTTTAAGAAATCAAAAAATAAATAGTGGGCAGATCAGGCTGGGTTCACCCAGCCTAGTCCATAGGCACCCGATGTTAATTTTCCGATTGAGATATCCACGCTCTGGCTATTCTAAATGCAAAAATGCATCAGGGAGTTATGACAAAACTGTAACTAACAAACTAGATCCTAATGGAAAGCTGTTAGCTTCCCTAAGCTACAGGTAGGCTTATAAGGTAGGGCTATTTACAACATAAATTGTCAATAGGCTACGCTGGTGACACAAATAAAATCTCCTTTGGAAACCAATGGCTTACGCCTTACAGTATCAAGCGGACTTAAACTGCCATATCGTGGCGAAAAGTTGTAATAAAATTCACGCAGCTCCATGAGTCAAGGAAAGCGCGAATGAAGTAGCCACTTCTAAATGGGACCCACTACACAGTAGCTTAAGGTGTGTTGCTAAAGCTGCCATAATGAAATGAAGGTGTCATTGTTTAGATACTTCACACACACGTGCTTTTTAATTTCACAGACTACAACTACCAAGCTGGAATCAAAGCACATCGATTCCCCTCTCACACCCTGCACGCACTTTAAAAAAAAAAAACAGGCATATCAGTCTCGCGCATATAGGCAAAACTGTATCAGACCGGTGTAACGTTGGTAAATCTTGCATTGCACAGAATGATTTTTGTAGCACGTGCAACAAATGACAGTCGAAAGATACAATTACAGTGCTGCTATCAATTTGCTTGGTATAACCGCATTTATAGTTTTCTACAAATGCAATCAATCAAATTGGCCTCCATCGCTCAAACAACGCTAACGGTAACATTATTGTACCTAGGTCCTTATTGATAGCCTATTATAAGATTAACGTACCTGCAGTAAAAACCAAGCATGTCCGATAAACATCCTCAGATTTATTTCGGCTTCAAGAAGAAATGGGAATTACATTTCATGTGAACATCGTCCTGTCCTTATTAGACGTTCTCTGCGGTAAACTACAGTCCTTGTAGGAAGCGTCCATTGCTTTTCCAACCCACTTTTAACTTCCAACAAAATTACGTCTCACTGCAACGATGCGATCTAGTGGACAAACGACTACTTATCGCCAATACTGGAAATGCAGCCATGATGATGATGATGAATATTTGGCTTTCTTTTAATCCTACTGAATTTGTAATTATGTATCGGCCGTTCTAATACCGATAGTATCTGGGTGCCTGTGTGTGTGCATGTGTATATGTGTGCAGCGCCATCTACAGGCAAATGAGTGTACAGTCACTAAATGTACACATAACCTAATTCTACGTCACTAAATGTACACATAACCTAATTCTACGAAACTTGGCATACCCCCAGAGAATGCCAGGTCAATCATACACATAAAATTTGGTGCAGTTCTGAACATCTTAACTGAAGATAGGGGCGATTAAAGCAGAATAATATTGCATTTTCATTTTTTACCGGGGGGTGCAAATCACAAATGAGTGATTATGGGCCAGGTTGATGTGGGCCCTTGAGACCAACATACCATAAAAGATTCTTCATGCTCAGTGCCACGGTTCAGGTAGTTATTTAGGAAAAACTGCTTTTTTTGCGGTTCGGGGGGCCCAGCACAGGGGGGGGGGGGGAGTGGCCCCCGGGGACGAAACAAAATTTTTCCGTAAAAGTCTAGTGGGGCTACATACCCACCAAATTTCATGTGCACCGGTGTTTCGGTGTCCCGGGTATCGTTGACCAAAAATTCAGGTAGATGATTCGAAGTAGATATCGGGGGGGAAAAAAAAACTTTGACAATCATTATATGACCGCTTTGCTAGCTTCGCTGTGTCTGTGGTTGTGCTTAGGTATTTTTGTTTTTGTTGGGTGTCTGAATGGCAATATCGGTTTACCTGTCATGTAGTCCAGACACTTATTTGTCACCGTATGTACCGCACCTGTTTAATCAATAGTCTGAAATAGGAAATAATGACAAACTAACAGCCCTGCACACAGATCAATGCTATAAACTCCAGCCAATATCCACTATGGCACTTGATTAAAAAAAAAAAGATAACCAAGGGCGTTGGATCGATGCTCGTTAGCTTTCATTAGCCGAAGAGTGAGATAAATGATTCATGCTCTGGAGTGAGATCAGTTAGACTACCCATTCAGCCCCATGTAGCAGTGGCCATAGACGGAGCCACTGATCCATGACCGGGAGGATTACTTGACTTGGGCTGAGGACAAAAACATGGCGAAACACAAACTGAGTGCGAGCGGCTGATAAATAGCTGGTGTCGGGGGCTCGCAGACACGTTCGACGTGAATGTTTTCCGAGGCGTGAAATATTCATGAACAAATGGAAAAGTCATGAATGGGTGGCGGTGGTGGTCGGGAGGCAGGCAGGCAGGCTGGCGGGTGAGCGAACGCACGGAGCGCGACAAGCAGACGTTTTTTTTCGCGCGAGCAGAGTGAGTGTTTCTATATTTAGCAACGCGTCCCAGCTTTGCACCCTCTCCCTCTCTGTCTCCCTCTCCCTCTCTCTTATGCTCACATCTCTCACGGAAACACATACATGATACCACCCAACACACACACACAAACACACACACGCACACGCAAACACACACACACATGCACAGGCAAACACACACATGCACATGCAAAGACACACACACACAGACAATATTCACATACTCTCTGTCATATACGCACACACACACACACACACACACACACACACACATACAGAGAGAGAGAGAGAGAGAGATAAAATACACTGTCTCTCTCTCTCTCTCTTTCTCTTTCTCACACACACACACACACAAATACAACATACACACAGAGACACACAGATCCCTCCATCGCTTCCCTCCCTACTGTATCTCAGTGTAACGGCATCACAGTGTGAGAGGCTATCCACTGCTGGCATATCGTTTATTAAAATCTACCAAAGTCGTTTCTTCCTCACAGCTCAGGAGTGAGATGAAATGATGCAGCACAGCACCTCGTCGAATCTAAGCGGATGACACACACACACACACACAGAGGCATAAGCGCCCCAAAATGGAGCAATAATCTGGAGAATTGTGTTTAGTTCCATCGCTGCAGATCCCCAACATTTTTCCACCTGAAATTATTAAATATTTACTTGTTTATTTGTTTTGTTTTTACTGTTGTTTTGGCAGTGTGTGTGTGTGTGTGTGGGGGGGGGGGGGTAATGGTAATAGGTGTAATGTGAGCCTATTGGTGGAGTGTACACGCAGCGGCCGGCGAATGGGAGCGCTTCTCTGTGCTCAGTTGGAGCTCAGGCCTGGGGAAGTGGAACCCACCGAGTGCAATTTCACAACAGATTAACATTTGCCATTCTACTGCCAGGCCTTTACTGGTTATCACACACACCAGAAAGAGAGAGAGGGAGAGGGAGGGAGAAGGTGGGGAGAGAGGGGGGGGGATAGGGCAAGAGAAGGAGGACTGAGGGAGAGAGAGACAGAAAGGGGAGAAAGAGAGAATGGGGGAGATGGAGAGAGAGGAAGGGGAGAAAGAGGGAGGGAGGAGGGAGATGAGGGAGAGCAAGAGAAAGAGGAAAATGGAAAGAGGGAATGAGAGAGAGGAGAGGCATCATATGCACAGAGAAAAAGAGAGATAGAGGTAGAGGGAAGTGGAAAAAGAAAAAGAAGAGGGAATGACTAGGAGAGAGAGCAAAAGAGAGAATGTAAGAGAGAAAGAGAGAGAGGAAGAGAGAGAAAGAGGGAGAATTAAATGGAGAGAGAGAGAGCAGGAGGATTAAACAGAGAGAGGGAGAGAGGGAGCAGGGAGATGACAGACTCAGGGGCAAAAGGAGGTCAAGTGGGTGCAGGAGGCCTAAACAGCATCCCGACAAACAACAACGAACGAGTGTACGGGCCTGCCTGGGTGTCCTTGGACCTGCCTGGGTGACCTTGGCTGGACGATGATTCAAACGTTAGCCTGGGAAAGTGACACACAGATTAAGGAACACATGTCCCTGCTGAGAGGAGAGCAATCGTCCAGGCACAGTGTAAAACACGACCCTGAACAGACCACTCGTCGGGGGTAAAAATAGCTGCTGAG
Source organism: Alosa pseudoharengus (assembly GCF_046254945.1). Classification (NCBI taxonomy): domain Eukaryota; kingdom Metazoa; phylum Chordata; class Actinopteri; order Clupeiformes; family Clupeidae; genus Alosa; species Alosa pseudoharengus. The sequence goes on along the minus strand of NW_027468598.1, from coordinate 13,012,296 downwards.
TCTCCACGGATCACTGGAGAGAGAGAGAGAGTGTCATCAGCGCTCGCGCTCAGCACAACTATTAAAGCATGAAATTAGGTGATCTTGCTGTTTGTGTTGGCAAGGAGGTATGCAACACACACATACACAGATATGCACAGTACACTCATACTGACAGATAGATAGACACACACACACACACACACACACACACACACACACACACACACACACACACACACACACACACACACACACATGCACATATACTCTCATACACACACAGAGAAACATATTCACACTGACACAGGTACACACATTGTCACTGAAAGTTCTCTTGCTCTTGCTCTGGGCCCTTTCCGTAGCTACACCATATCTTGAGAATAAAACATTGTTACATTTGTACAGCTGTTACAATTGTAGGCTACCAGCTCCCTTACGCATTATAGACCGTGTAGGCGTAACAAGCATCTAACCTCCGTGTTTTTTTCTCTTGAAGTTGAGAAAATGCTTTTATAGATTTAAGCATTCTTCTTAGAGATTATGTTGAGAAATATAACTTGTAGGAAACCAGGTAGGCCCTACGGACATGGTCAGCATGAGAAGACGTGCTGAAGGTGGGCTGAGCTCAATGTTGCGCTCCGCCCCACATTGAGCCCAGCCCCGATCTGCAAGCTGCAGCCAGGGGCTTCTCGAAAAATTGAACTCCGAGTCCGGGTAAATAGACGGACACAGAGAGGACGGGGAATGACGAGCTGATGTTGGGCTGAGCTCAACGTTGCACTCCGCCCCACATTGAGCTCAGCCCCGATTTGCAAGCTGCAGCCAGGGGTACTTGGGCAAAGGCACCTGCAAAGTAGCCTATATAGGGCGCCCAGTCCCCAAACGGTGACATGATTGACTTGAGGTGCAAATGAGCGATAGAAAACTGATTAGTTCCAATGAAAGCTAAAAAAGACTCCCATCCTGCCCATACTGCCCATATGAGAAACCGCCCGTATGTGTTTGTTTGCAACGGCCAAAATAGAAGCACTAAAATACACTCACAGTGATAGAGAGAGAGAGAGAGAGAGAGAGAGAGAGAGAGAGAGAGAGAGAAAGACATGCTTCCTAATTCATTATCAGTGGGGTCAATACCTGTACCCAAAACGTTATGCCATAGCTGTTATTAATAGTTTCCACTGATAGTCCAATCTGAGTCTTTCTAATATGCTATAGATCAACCTGACTTCTCCAGTAAATGGCTCATTAGGGCTTTATTACTGTGGTCTGGGAGGCCTTGTGTACATATGGTGGGTTAGTAATGAACAGACTCATTAAAAGGATGGGATATATTGGAGGAAGTTTCTTGCAGCAGTGGAGGGTGGATGGTAGGGTTGGGGAGGGGGGCACACTAATTCTGGTGAGTGGAGGCTTACAGTATGTGCTTCCTGTAACAGGTTATGGATCTGTCATACTGTCAGCTGTGGTGTTTACTGTATGTGTGTGTTTGTTGGTGTGTGTGCACGTGTTTGTCTGTGTTTTGGATGTGTGCACATATACGGGCATCTGTAAGTATCAGTGTGTGTGTGTGTGTGTGTGTGTGTGTGTGTGTGTGTGTGTGTGTGTGTGTGTGTGTGTGTGTGTGTGTGTGTGTGTGTGTGTGTGTGTGTCCCACTGGTTAGCAACCGGAGGGTTGCCGGTTCGAGCCCCGACCAGTGGGCCGCGGCTGAAGTGCCCTTGAGCAAGGCACCTAACCCCTCACTGCTCCCCGAGCGCCGCCGTTGTAGCAGGCAGCTCACTGTGCCGGGATTAGTGTGTGCTTCACCTCACTGTGTGTTCACTGTGTGCTGTTTGTGTTTCACTTATTCACCGATTGGGTTAAATGCAGAGACCAAATTTCCCTCACGGGATCAAAAAAGTATATATACTTATACAGTATATAATGCATATGTGTATGGCTGTTTTTCTGGTCTTGTGTATGTGTATTAGCTTGCATGTGCATATATATGTGAATGTGTGTGTGTGTGTGTGTGTGTGTGTATGTGTGTGTGTGAGAGAGAGAGAGAGAGAGGAAGAGTGTGTGTGTGTGTGTTTATGTGTGTATGTACCGTATGTGTATATCAGTTCCCCCTGGGAGGGAAAATGTGTTCCGTGTCGCAGATGCCTGCACGTTAAATTAGGTGGTGATGCTGAAGGCATTTAGATGCCATCTTTCTGATCATCTCCTGCTAATCACTCTGCAGCCCAATCAATTTGGCACACAGTTAATATCAGCATAGTGTGTGTGTGTGTGTGTGTGTGTGTGTGTGTGTGTGTGTGTGTGTGTGTGTGTGTGTGTGTGTGTGCGTGTGTGTGTGAACATGTGTATTTTGTATCTTATTTTGAATATTTAAGTCAACCAAATATTGCACTGAAGCTGATGGTAAGAGATATGGGGATCTTGTCCCATGTACCCCCACCCCGATTACATGTGCACCCCCCCTTCCCTGTGTGTGTGTGTGTGTGTGTGTGTGTGTGTGTGTGCGTGCGTGCGCGCGCATGATGTGGAGAGGAGAAAGGAAAGATTGACTCCATGATAATTTAAGTGGCCTTTTATGGTGACCAGTCCAAAGCACATCTGTGCAATAATCATGTTTTCATTGATTGATTCATTTTCATGATAACTGATGGATGAGGTAGATGCACAAAATTGTATTTCATTTACTTAAATACTTTTATGTATGGGATATTTTCTTCATTACAGATGCAGGACACACACACACACATAATGCATGTGCACACACATGCACGCATGCACGCACGCAAAATGTCAGAGGAGACTGAGTTGGTCTCTGACTCATTCACACCTGTTAAGAGTGGGGGTACAAATACCTGATGACTAACAAACAAACTTCACTCACAAACACACCCACACATACACACCCACACACACACACACACACACACACACACACACACACACATGCCTCACACACACACGCCTTACACACACACACACACACACACTCACACACATGTACACACACACACACACGTACACACACACACACACACACACACACACACGCACACACACACACACACACACACACACACACACACACACACACACACACACACACACACACACACACACACACACACACACACACACATGCCTCACACACATAATATGCCTATTTTCTTCAAATTCATTTTCAAGTGTGTGTGAAGCACCGATAAACACATCTGTCATTCCCACACGAGCTGCCCAAGCTATGCTCGATGCAGTTCAGAGTACCACCACGGGAAACACAAACTTTCTCAGCATGACATTGGCAACTGCACCACAAATAGACACCAGTTAACAATATGCTAGCAGGCTTCTACTGATGCACGTTGTACTGTTCTGAGTGACCTTTAGTGTACTCACTTATTTTATACAAATCTCTTTGCTATTGATTTCGGCGATGTCTATACCGTTTTGCCTCCCACTTTCTCACTTAATGCAGTGTTAGTGACCGCTTACTTGGAGTCTGTGATGTCTGCAGCCTCATTTGAAATGACATCTGCTAAATTAGTAAATGTATATGAAACTCTAAATAGAGTCAAAGAACATGTAACATGAATTATAGAGCTCACAGATCTGACACATTTAGAGTTGCAGAAATACAGCCATATATTATATATGCTTATATATAATATGCTACAGGACGCACAGCTGATGAGGGAGTTCTGTGTGTTGTGTCAAAACGAACTGAGTAAAGAAGGTCCAGAGGTGCGTTCAAATTCGCAAACCTAAGCGAACGTTTGCGAACAGGTTTCTGTTTGGCTTGAGTTTTTAAGAGAACGTTTGCAAACAGGTTTCTGTTTGCCTTTAGTTTTTAAACGAACGTTTGTGAACACTCGCAAACGGTCTGAGGAGGTAGCTCTCCACAAACGTACAGTGGGGCTGGACGTGAGCTGGACGCAGTGTTATACCGTTACAATGGCATGTTCACACCAAATTGTTCAAATGTAACTGTTCAGAGAAAACATGTTTACCACGAACACTCGCCACTGTTTGCCAAATTTGAATGCGCCTCATCTCTGACCTCTAACCTCTCTATGTATCTCTCGCTATAGACCCTTTCAACTGCACAAACAGACATGGGTGTTCCTAAGGCATTGGTTTTGAGCGTCTCAACTGGAAACCCTCTAGGAACAGATTAAAAGGGTCTATGTGGAATGAAGCACCATCTCTGCAATGCAATACAATCACACTCGGTCCAGTCTGTTCCTAGTGAACAATCCTCTTTATGTGTTTAATGGACAGTTTCCCATAAATACATTCAGCCATGTCCTATAGAGAATGTTTTTTTTCCAATGTAGTCTATGCAAACTGGTACTCTAATCACTAATAAACTGACTATGATAGGATTGAAATTTCTCTCTCTCTCTCTCTCTCTCTCTCTCTCCATGTGCAGACTTAGAACTGTGGTGACCATTAAGTGGTTTTATGTCCCTCTCTTTCGGCAGCGACATGGACCAAAAATGCTGCCATTTTCTTTTTCAAAACCCTGACCCATTCCAAGAGGACCCATTCCTCTTTCGACACACACACACACACACACACACACACACACATTACATTACATTACATTACATTACATTACATTTGGCTGACGCATTTTTAGCCAAAGCGACTAACAACATGGTAAACAGTTTAAGTTTTAGAGCAATTCTCAACAATTTTAGGACAATTTAAAAAACATTAGAGTACAGTAAGAATAAGTGCATCAGTGAGTGCTATTTTTAACAGTTACGTGTCAGTTTAAGACAGCTGGTGAGTGCTAGGATCAGCAAGACTTGTTGTAAGTGTTGCTAAGAGAGGAGATGTTCTCTAAAGAGCTGGGTCTTCAGGAGTTTTTTGAAAATGGAGAGGGATGTCCCTGCCCTTGTAGGAACTGGCAGTGTGTTCCACCAACGAGGAACAACCGATGAGAATAGTTTGGATTGGCCTGAGCGTACCGGAGGTAGAGCTAGACGTCGTTCGTCTGAGGAGCGCAGCGGTCTGGAGGTAGCGTATGTCTGTATGAGGGCATTCAAGTAGGTGGGAGCAGAACCGGAGACTACTTTGTAGGCAAGCGTTAGAGCCTTGAATTTGATGCGGGCCGCCATAGGTAGCCAATGTAGCTGGATGAGTAGCGGGGTAACATGTGCCCTTTTGGGTTGGTTGTAGACCAGGCGCGCCGCCGCGATCTGGATCATCTGAAGTGGTTTCACAGCGCAGGCTGGGAGACCTGTCAGGAGGGCGTTGCAGTAGTCGAGTCGTGAGATGACTATTGCCTGAACCAGAAGTTGGGTAGCATCTTGAGTTAAGTAAGTCCTGATTTTCCGTATGTTGTAGAGTGCGAAACGGCATGACCGGGCGACTGAGGCAACATGATCTGAGAAGTTTAGTTGGTTGTCGAGAACAACTCCTAGATTTCTTGCAGTCCTGGTAGGTGAAACAGACAGGGAGTCAAATTTGATGTTGATGTCGTGGTGTATGGTAGGTTTAGCTGGGAGGACCAGCAGTTCAGTCTTTGAGAGGTTCAGCTGGAGGTGGTGTGCCTTCATCCATGTAGCTATGTCTGAGAGGCAACCCGAGATCCGTGCTGAAACCAAGGGGTCATCAGGTGGAAAGGACAGATAGAGCTGTGTGTCGTCTGCATAGCAGTGGTATGAGAAGCCATGCGAACGGATAATCTGTCCCAAGGAGGTGGTGTAGATAGCAAAGAGAAGGGGGCCCAGTACTGAGCCCTGGGGGACCCCTGTGGTGAGATGGTGAGGTGCAGATAGCTGACCAAGCCATGATACGTTAAACGAGCGTCCTGTGAGGTAGGATTCAAACCAGGAGAGAGCAGAACCGGAGATTCCCATGTTAGCGAGTATAGAGAGAATGATGCGGTGATTAACCGTGTCAAAGGCAGCCGATAAGTCAAGCAGAATGAGTACTGATGACCGAGCGGTCGCCCTGGCTTCTTTTAAGGCTTCTGTTACAGACAGCAGAGCCGTTTCGGTAGAGTGGCCGCTTTTGAACCCAGACTGATTAGGATCCAGAAGGTTATTCTGTGACAGGAAGTCAGAGACCTGTTTGGAGACTGCTCGTTCAATGCCTTTGGATAGGAAAGGCAGGAGTAAGACAGGGCGGTATTTCTCGACTTGAGCAGGGTTGAGAGAAGCTTTCTTAAGTAACGGTGTTACCCGGGCCATTTTGAACGCTGTTGGAAATGTGCCGGAGGTTAGCGAGGCATTGATCACATGGGTGATAGCTGGTGCGATGGTCGGGCTGATGGACTGAAGTAGGCTCGTAGGTATAGGGTCCAGCGAGCATGTGGTAGGACAGCTGCATGTCAGGAGTCTAGATACTTCATTCTCAGAGAGAGGCGAGAATGCTGAAAAAGATGATCCAGCAGTCCCTAGAGGTTGTAGGAGTGTGGTATCTGAGTCAGATGCGTTGAGTGGGCATGTAGAGAATTGACTGCTGATTGCCGCCACTTTGTTTGTAAAAAATGAGGCGAGGGTATCTGCAGTAAGGCTGGAGGCACACACACACACAGACACACACACACACGTGTTGCTAGGTTACGGGGACGCTGGCGAGACACGCTGCTCCGTCTGGCATCATGTTTTTGTTTGTTTTTATGTAATGTTCGTAATTTTATGTAATGTCATGTTTATTTTTTGTATTGGTTTGTCTAGTTAAATGTTTTCCCTATTTATTTACGCTATTTTTGATAGTTTTCGTGTTATTCTTAGTCCTTTTTACTTAAGTCAGCTGATGTCGTTGACATTTGTCCATTGGGAGCTTGCTATGGCTAGCTTTTGCCCTAGCTGGGCATCGGACATCCTTCCATCTATCCGTGAGCGGTGCAGCACTTCACTGTCTGGTCGAGGGGATCTCTCGGGACAGCTGGACCTAGGCTACTCTGCGAAAGATCTGCCGTGGCCGCCGAGCTGTTGCTGACCTGCGAGCTGCCATACCAACTGCAGACTAACTGGGCCTCTGACATCCTTCCATCCATCCGTGAACAGTGCACTTCACTGTCTGGTCGAGTGGATCTCTCGGGACAGCCGGACCTAGGCTCTACTCTGCGAAAGATCTACCGTGCCCGCCGGGCTGTTGCTGACCTGCGAGCTGCCTTGCCAACTGCAAACTAACGTTAACGGTGAAGAACTGCATTCTCATGGAGCAACAAAGTCGCTGTTAAGTCCATCGAATTGCGGATCTACATGATCGTTCAGTACTTTGGACTGTGCTTCCATCATCTCCAGACTGCAGTCTAGCAGGCCTAGCTTCTAACGTTAACGTTATCTCCAGACTGCCAGTGAATTCACCAGGTTGGTCAGTTGCTAAAGAACTTTGTTGCCATTGCATCGGTTGTAAAGACACAGCTCTGTGCGCAGTTTTCACGGATCATCATTGCCCTTTGACATTTTCAGCTGGTTTGGAAATTGGACTAATTTTAACATCACTTTTTCCCCTTTTAAAATATATTTTCTTTTTTTTTATTTGTTTATTTGTTTAGTCTTGTATGTCTTGGTGTCACGGGTATGCTGGCGACTACGCCGCTCCGTCCGGCATTTTTTGTATTTGTTATTTTTTAAATGTATTTGTCTTGTCTTGATGTCATGGGTACGCTGGCGACTACGCCGCTCCATCCGGCATCTTTTGTCTTGTTATGTGTCTTGTTTGTGGAGCGCTTTGGATTGCACTATGTGCATGTTAAATGCGCTTTATAAATAAATCTGACTTGACTTGACACACACACACACAATTTCCTTTTAGCATGATGGATGGTGGTCATTTAATGCAATGGTGCCTACAAACCCTTCGCATTCAGCTTTCAGCATTGGCAAGCATGGCAGTAGTGGTATCTCCCCCTCCGGGATGGGAGGACCAACAACAACACATCCTGTGTGAAAGCTTTCAAATCCAAACGCCAGAGGAAGGAAAGACAGATGTAAATCCTTGATGGGTCCTCAACATACTCAGACAGTCAGAGACTCATGCATCACAGAGATTCTCATTGCTACACCAGTACACACACAACCACACACACACACACACACACACACACACACACACACACACACACACACACACACACACACACACACACACACACTCACAGACACACACGCACACTCACTCGCACACACAGAGACACACATAATCACACACACACACACACACACACACACACACACACACGCACACACACACACAGAAAACAGACATATCAAGGGCAGACCGTGCTCCAGAGTCATTTGGTAACTGGGTCATAATCACACATTTATGAGTTCAACCTCTGTGTGTTTGTGTGTGTTTTGTGTGTCTCTGTGTGTGTGTGTGTGTGTGTGTGTGTGTGTGTGTGTGTGTGTGTATGTGTGTGTGTGTGTGTGTGTGGCTATGCTATGGGAGGATGAGTAGTGCATGGTTGAACATGTACACATCCAAAAGAGTATCAGCACGGATAAAAACATGTGTAAAACACTACCTCTCTGTGAAGAGCCTCATCATGGAGAAAAGGTTGCTCAGCATATTGTCTCCTCTTCCTTTTCTTGCTCTCTCAGAAAGGATATTTCTTTCTGCAAAGACAAAATGAAATAGGTTAGAAAACAATGACACAGCTAGGGTTGCCAACTTTCTGATATGAAAGCACATGGCTGTCGCTTCGTTAGTAGACAGGGGGGGGGGGGGCATTGATATAGGCTATGTGTGTGTGTGTGTGTGTGTGTGTGTGTGTGTGTGTGAGTATTGCAAGATATATATCAAAAAATGTATGACTAAATAATGCATCATTTTACAAAATTGTGGGCATGTTTACTGTACTAAATTGTGTCAAATGAACTCACTAAAATGAATGCACTAAAATGAGCGCATAATATGCTACATTCTATGAACAATCTAATAAAATGAGATCATAATTGAGTAAAACGAGTGCACAATTTGGTCAAATGAGCACACATTCTCACAGTATATTAAAAACAATTTTTGCAATGACCCCTCCAGGACTCCGTATTGCATTAGCGTAGCCTTCTAGCCTACTCATTTTCTATCCGAGGAAAAAAAAAATCATTTCGATGCAAAAACACTTCATAAAGAAATAACTATTTGTAGCCTATATTCTACTCAAACCAAACAGCTCTGAAATGTATAAAACTGAACTGGCACATACCACAGAAAAAAAATATCACAAAACATCACAAACAGCTTCAGAAGCACATCTCTGAATTTGGTGAAGCCTTATATTATCTCTGGCTTTTTTCTGTCTCAGCAGCAAGTATGCTAGCATAGTTGTTTATCTTGCACAGATGCACTGCAAAACTCTGAGCAAAACATGTCATCTCAGGCTAATTTCAGTGTAATATACTGTAGGCCTACGTGACTCACAGTGGCTCAAATGAAAAGTGCATTCTCTGTTGGGATAGTGATGACAGACAAACCGAGAGGGATACATGTCAACAGCAAAGTTTCCCTTTATCTCATACGAATCGTGCATTCTTCATTCATAGTCTAGCTTATTATACTGATCTGTCAATAATACGGAACAAAATGTGTTCCATATCAGTTCAATAAGGAACACATATTTTTCCTATCAAATACAGGACGATTCCATATTTTACAGAACGGTTGGCAACCCTAGATACAGCCTTGTTCTCAATGTGTGTGAGTGAGTGTGTATGTGGTGTGTCAAGAGACAGAGAGAGAGAGAGTGAAAGAGAGAGAAGAAAATGATATAGATCTGTTCCACTCACTCAAAGAGCACTTTGGCTCAAAGGCACCTAATACCTTTACTGAAGTCTATTGAAGTTACCACTCTGAACCGATCAATATCCTTACATCCAGACATGTTATGACCATTACAGCCTCTATTACACAGGTAGTACCACACGCCTCGATACTCAACCCCCTCATCTTTTACAATGGACCTATTCCTTCAAACGAGACATGATTGGATACGTTTTTTTGTCAATCCCAGCAATCAAAAAACAATGGCTGTTCTTAATGGTCCTATAGTGGTAAAGAACCACATAAAGAATGGAATTAGAATGAACCTCTGACTGACTACTTGCCTGTTCAGTTGGCCATGAATCAGATATAAACTCATGAATCCTAGCCACACACACACACACAGGTCCTCGTCCTTTTCCCTTACCAGCACACCTTGCTCATCAGATCTCAGGGTCACCCCTTCACCTAGCAACCACTGCCTGATTGACAGCTCTGAATTCGGCCTCCATCTGTTTACCATGCTGGGATCACTACTCTCCATCCAGCACCATAGGAAACCTCAAGTGCACATTTATAATTCATCAGATTTTACAATGCCTTAACAAAGATCTTTAAGATCAAAACGTTGTGGAATAAAGTTTATCGGGGGCATCTAACAGTATGCATATCTTTTTGGATGTGCATACCCTGCACTTTGCTTTTGTTTCTCCCGTTTGTAATTCACACATACGATTCCCTCCCCTGCTATATAATATCACTATGGTGAGATTGTCATCCTGACCTGCCACCAATACTTGCTGTATCAGAGGAGCCTAGGTGTTATCTGTTCACCCCCTCACAGAAGTGGCGCGGTGACACTGACTATTGGGCATGAGACTGCCTCTTCCTCCCCTGACTATAGCATGCCAACCTACACCAAGGCTTTCATTGGATATATTAGCCTCTACTTTTTTGATCTTAGTGTTGGTTTTTTGATGTCCTATATTTTGTTTGTTGTGTCTAGTATTTGTTTGGATTTGTATCATTCATTTTCTATTGTTGTTTACCTTTTGACCTATTGTCAACACATCTCCCTGGATCACAAATGAAAGGAAAGCCATTAAACTTCTGGTTCATTACCAACATTTGAAAGAATTAACTATTTTTCAAACCTTATTTCCACCAATCAAAACAATTCTAGTTTCCTGTTCAATGCCATTGATCACCTCCTGAATCCCACTCCTGCCACTATATTAGCATCCTCTGCTAATGATTTTGAGAAGATTTTTTCATTGTTTATTGATAAGATTGCTTAATGCATAGGTCAAATATCCCCTTTCCAATGTGTCTTGCTAATGTCCCATGTCCCTCTTCTTGCCCTAATAACCTGAGCCATTTCAGACCCATCTGTACCGTATGCAGCAATGAATCCTTCCTCTAGTCCTTTAGACATTTTACCAGCCGCTCTTCTCAAAAAGATTTTTAGTGCTTTAGGCTCTAGTCTGTTCTCAATCTAAAATAGTCCAGTATTCCAAATATTTGAGAGATATTTGTGGGCCTGGAAAGTCGTTGCTCTGTTGTTCTTGGGTCTAGATTATTGTGCCTGCATTGCCTTACACTGTGTTTGTGTGTGTGTGTGTGTGTGTGTGTGTGTGCGTGTGTCTGGAAACAGCCATGAACGGATGTGTGTAGGTGTGTATATATGCTTGAGTGGTCTGTGTACTGTAGGTGTGTGTGCTCATGTGAGTGAGTGTGTGAGTAAATCCGAGCATGTGTGTGGAAGATAGGCAGAAGGTGTGTGTGTATGTGTGTGTGTGTGTGTGTGTGTGTGTGTGTGTGTGTGTGTGTGTGTGTGTGTGTGTGTGTGTGTGTGTGTGTATGATCCTCTAAATGAGGACAGCAGCAGATGGTATTGTGCCTCTGTCTCTCTCGGCACAGTGGTTCCCCCATGAGTCAGATGACAGGTGCTGTGCTGCGTCTTCAGCACTTCGCTGTCAGGAATTAACTACTCCTGTCTCTCTCTGCCTTTCCCTCTCTCCACTCTCTCTGTCTCTCCTTCTCTCCTCTCTCTCTCCCTCACACACACACACACACATGCAGAGAGAGAGAGAGAGAGAGAGAGAGAGAGAGAGAGTGAGAGAGAGAGAGAGAATATGCATGAGCATACATATACAAAGCCACCCTTAATACCAGTTCAGAAGCCCACGCACACTCACTAACATATCAACACTACAGCAATACCTACAACACAATTAAACTGAATGTGAACGTGATCCCGTATGCACACCATTAAGGCAGCATGGCCCTGGCTTCTGTCTTTGAAGTATAGAACAGAGAAGAGCAACTTGTGTGGGGGCCCACTGTGATCCGTGTTAAAGTTTCACAGAGTGAGGCCACAGCCTTGCTTTAACTAGGTGTGTGTGTGGGTGTGTGTGTGTGTGTGTGTGTGTGTCTGTCTGTCTGTATTTTCCTGTGTGTGTGTGTGTGTGTGTGTTTAATCAAATATGCTAGACCAACTTCCAACAGCATTCCTAACTAATGCACATTGACCTTTTGAACAGGTCTTTTGATCATTAGTGGGAGAAAGCAGCAGAATTCAAAGCAACCTTAAGAAGACACATTGAGAGCCTTTGTTTATATGTGTGTGTGTGTGTGTGTGAGCAAAAATTGTGTGTCCAGGCTTCATTGAGTCACTCCTTCCATTCTGTTCACACACTCAGTGGCTCCAGACGGGGTATAGAATGGCTCACCAGCACAACCTGTGGTGTATTATGGGTAATTAGGGAGAATGTGTGCAAAGTACACAAAAACACACACACACACACACACAAAGTCTAAGTGGTTGGTGTATGGGTATATCAGCAGACCATTTTTGTCTGAGTCAGAGCTTGTCTCACCCACACCCTCTAGAAATATGTGTCCAATCAAGTGTGTGTGTGTGTGTGTGTGTGTGTGTGTGTGTGTGTGTGTGTGTGTGTGTTTGTGTGTGTGTGTATAAGTGGTGTGACTTGTGCCTCGTTGTATCCTCTAGCACTGGTCATGAGTGGCCCACTGAAGTGGTTTTATCTGGTTTTCTGCTCTGCCTGTCCGCTACGGAGACAAAGGCACCCCAGGACACTGTTTCACCATCCGTCCATCATCCAGACTCCCCTTTGACCATCAGCACTCTCCGTCCATGCACCTGCAACTGAGGATCAGCTGTGACAGACACACCCCAAAAACTAGTGTTCTAGTGATCTGTACAGGTTGAATGTCTGCAGGATGCAAAGTGTTGTGAGAGACAGATACTAAGAGCACTGCAGTTTCATAAAATCCTTTTTGTTTAAAGCTTTTACTGCCATTGCCTGTGTTGAATACAACACAATGGCAGTAAAAGCTTTAAACAAAAATGGTATAATACTGTGTGTAGAGTATTATATGCTGATATTTGTATTGTATTATGGCCATGCTATCAGGACTGTCATTGAAAATGAATTGTGGAATCACAATGGCCTTGTTTCAGCTGGAGAAAGAGGCAGAGGTAGGGATAGGGAGAAACAGATCCAGAGGGGAAAAGAAGGAGAGAAAGAGGTAGAGAGGGAAAGACAAAGAGAGAGGGAGGGTGGAAGATAAATAAAACAGAAAAACAAGAGGGAGAAGGGGAGATAAGGATTGTGTTTAGCTACAATTATCCCTTGTCCTTGTCATGTTTTACTTTTAACAAACGAAACGGATATGACTAATACTGTTGCATTACTAACTTTTGTCTAATTCATGGAGAAACAGTTGTTAATATGGCATTTGTGTTGGCTAGTAAGCATTCTATTGACGCTATGTGGCTGAATCTCTGAGTACGTATATTACCGTAATTTATTAAGTTCAGCAATTTATCAACCGATAAGTTATTTTCTAAGTTATGTATTTTATGTTGTTAGCGTTGAATCACAGTGAACAACAAACTATGTTTCATTAGTTGTCTCTCTGGTTGGATTCATATCTATGAGCAAGACATTAAACTAGCTGTGTGAGTGTGTTTGTGTGTGTACGCGTGCATTTTATACCTAATGGCTATAATAGATTACATGTGGGCTGAAAGAGAAACAAGACATATTTGGGAGGATTCTTATTTTTTGAACATTCTATTTCCTGGTAATAGGGACTGACTGACAACCTATCATCATTAGTCATAACCAATTCCCAGCCAATCATGACCTGCCAGGATCAGGCACAACCAGTCTGCAGCCAATCAAAAATAATTATATCTGCTCACCAGGCTTGGAATTTCACCATTCTGGGGGCAAGGCCACTTGGCCTTCAGTTGGGCATATTTGGTGGGGGGCGCAAAGGCCACATGTCAGGGCACCAAGGCCAAAGTTAACTATAAAGTAGTAGGCTATACAAATGATCAAAGTTTTATTTAGCCTATTCACTGCAGTAGACCTGCATCACTGTATGAAACATTACAAAAACATGAAACATGACATATTACATAGAACTGTAAATCATCTGATCATCTAATATTTACAGATATCTAGGCTATATATAACATTTATTTTATATTTGGCCTGTTATAAAATCATGTATTGAACAATTTAACCACAGCTCAGCTTTAAGAAACTCAAATAGCCTAGATGCATGCTTAGCATTTTGTGATCATTAGGCTAAGGCTACTTTCACAAACTCAGTCAGCTGTCCTCTGATTTACCAATATCTAGGTGATATTTGTAACATTTATTTTGTATTTGGCCCGTTATGAAATCATGTGGAACAATTTAAACACATTGTAAAACTTAAAGCCCAAATTTGGAGACATCCATGCATGTCGAAATTTACTGCAAATTCAAAACTGGATTACTCTAGAACGGCTAACTGTGCAGGGGACTGCTTTACACCTTTGTTTGTCGTGTGTTAAAAGAAGGGTTCGTGAAGTATTCCACCGAGATGAATGGGTTGGGAGATCATGGGACCAAAACCTTCAGTAGAATGTAACGATTTGATAGCGACACACACAGTTGTCCAATCAAAAGGTTTATTTGCTGAGAACGAGAGCAGGGACACAGACCAAGACACAGAACACAATGCACACAGGGCAGGTCAAGTAGACACACACACTACACATACAGGGGAGGACACAGCCTCCCACACAAAAAGGATCACACACGAGGGAGAACTAAAAGGGAAACATGTTACAATAAGGACGCCAACATTACACTCAAAACTAAGGAGAATTAACGACATAAACCTCCCAAATGTTCGCTCTCGTATCCCAGGATGCCCTGCGCGGGAGAACGCTAACACTGTCTTTTGCGCCGACGTTACACAGCTCCCCCAACAAGCCATTGCCATCCTCGGCAATGCCCACGAGGTAGCCACATGCTAACGTCGGCGCGCGTCGCCCGCCACTCAGTTCAGTGCGACAGTACCGCCAACTCATGTGGGGTGCCCGCGCCGCAGGAGCTCACTCAACGGGGCGCCACGCTGCTAGCAATCCAGTTCGGGCGTGCTAGCAGCCACGTGGCCGACCCCGCTCGTCACCAGCTCCCTCTCAGCAGCCGCCCTCAGGCTGCCCTTTCCGCGGCGTGTCACCACGGCACTCCTCCTCTCCAGACGGGGCCCTAGGTGGCCTTACAACCGTCGACACTGTACCAAGCACCGGGGTTCGAGGGGGGCCAGATGAAGCTGCGCCAACGCCACTCCGCTCCGTCGAGTCGCCAACCAGGACAGACAGGCACGGACTCCACAGCAACCGGACCGCGCTGAGCTCTCCCGCTGCAGCTACCGTCTTCGGCGTCCCTCCTCGTGTTGCCATCTCGCAGAGCCGTACTGCTTTGTTCCCGGCCCGTTCCACTCCTTCGCGGCCTCGGCGAAGGCACGACCCCCGAGATGGTCATGCTATCGAACTCCACACAACAAACTTTTTTTTTTTTTTTTTTTTTAAAGGCGCCGGCCAACAGGCCAACTAGAACTAGCGCCTAGCACAGCACGGTGCCCCTCACATGCACCCAAAAGTTTTAAAGTTCAGAGTTCAGAGGGCCTTTCCGACGAAGCTGCCCCACCGTCGTGAGTTCGCTGCCCTCAGCGGCTCCGCCAACCGTCCATCGTCTAGGAACCTCTTCCTCGCCGCACTCCCTCGGCTCTGCTCACGCGTCGCGGCTCGCAGCGGAGTCAGCGCCCAGGCCAGCGTCGTCTTCTCCGCGAACGCTTCTTCAGGCCCCTCTTCCGGCAAGAACTTCTCCCATGGCCGCAGGCAGCTCCAGACGATAGCTCCTCTCCTCCGTCGGCTGTAGCGATAGAAGGCCCCGAGCTTTTTAGTAGCCCTTACAAGGGCTCTCCCTGGATCCTCTTGCGTGGGCCTCCACCCAGTGGTATGGTCTTCCGCTCCCCGCTTCTCTCGCTGGGCGGAGGCCATGTTCGAAAGTCGCATCTGACACCAATGTAACGATTTGATAGCGACACACACAGTTGTCCAATCAAAAGGTTTATTTGCTACATGCGAGCGTCTGACGTCTGGTATGTAGTTTAAGCAACATGCAAATTTTATTTACCAGCGTCTCTAGGCAACATCTTTTTGTTTATTTGGTAATTTGTAAGATTTTGCATTTTAGAAAAGTGCATGTTATGTAATAAAGACATTTTACATTTAACAGTGATGTCAGAAAATGTGGATCCGTAACTGGTCACAGACAGAGGTTGCTCCTTGATTTAGATTGGAAAGCTTTCAGACAAAATATATACCACAATGGCCGTACACACAAGAACGATAACTATAACCTTATATAACTATAACACACAAAAATCTAATAGGAAGTAACTTCATTTTGTTTTTCAGAGACAACCTATCAAAATGCCACACATATTCACCACTTATTCACTCTCAGTCCTCAATGTACAAATACTGCACTATTACTTTACTGAACACCATCCGATCATTGCCTTAGTGTAGGGCTATGAATAGATATACTGGCTAGCTATAGACCCTTTCAATCTGATTTTTGGTTGAAATGTCCAGAACCAATGAAAATGTATCAGACATTAGCAAAGTCCTTTTAGGCAAGTCCCTCCACTTGGCGGCCATATTGTAACGCTTTTTGGGCACTTATCGGACATCTAATTCGGCAGAAATGTGCGTGCGCAAGGCTTCATGACACCAACCTTGCTCCAGCGGTGAGATCACAACACATGATTGGCACAATGTATTCACAACACACCACATGATTGGCACAATGTATTCACATGTTGACTTTTTTGCTGCGGAAGGGGCGGGATACACGACCCCCAACACACACAAACACACACACACACACACACACACACACAGTAATACATTTTCTTTGGACATTTCCAAAATGGCCAGCAGCGGCACTGCGTCTGTCTGGAGATTTGAGGCATTTGCATTTTGAGTGAGCAATTCTGGGTTTTGTGTGTAGAGTTTTAAAAAATAGACAGAGTTTTGAAAATGTGTGTAAACAGTTGTAAAAAACTGTAAAAACTCGTCTTATTAATTGCCAGAGATAAAAAAGTAAAATTTTTACTCTATTTTTTTCTATCTCTGTGTGTCTGTGTGTGTGTAAGAGAGGGAGGATGAGAGAAAGATAGAGATGGTATGAATGACATTTAAAGAGGGAGAGAGAGATAAGCGTGTGTGTGTGTGTGTGTGTGTGTGTGTGCGCGCGTTTGTGACAGAAGGAGAAAGTCTGTTCATGCATGTGTTTGTGCAACAGCCACCATCTTGAGTCTTGAGGCTCTTGACCTTTCATGCTTGCATTTCCTAACTGAGAACGTCTTTGACCTTTACCATCACAAAAAACACACACACACAAACACACACACACACACACACACACACACACACACACACACACTATGATGAACACATCAGCAAACTAGAGTGTCACACATTTTGTCATCATCTTCCATCAGCACTCACATAATTGAGCCATGATTATTTGTGATCTCATTACGACACACTCACGTTCTCATTACGACGCATTACTACACACATCATGGCATTGAGACATCTGTTGCGTAACTCCACACATCATCACCAACACCACCCGCAACGAAACACATCTCCTTACCTTACCAACAGAAGTTATATACAGTAGGCCTACACATACACAAACATAATATCCATTTGAAGTGTCATTATTTGGTAACACTTTATTTGAAGGGGTCTACACAAGGGTGACATGTAACCGTCATAAGAATGACATGACACATGTCATGTACATTAATGACACATTATTGATGTTTATGACTGTTGTCATAATGTGTCATTCGGTTTTTGGAATGTCAAGTTGACATTGTTTGGGTGTCATCATTATGACAACTTGACACAGTTTACAATATTGTCATGACGACTTGACATTAGCCAAGATTACATTATTCGAGGGTGTCTCTGTCATGACAATTTGACAT
Source organism: Alosa pseudoharengus (assembly GCF_046254945.1). Classification (NCBI taxonomy): domain Eukaryota; kingdom Metazoa; phylum Chordata; class Actinopteri; order Clupeiformes; family Clupeidae; genus Alosa; species Alosa pseudoharengus. The sequence goes on along the minus strand of NW_027468598.1, from coordinate 12,994,217 downwards.
TAGCCAAGAAAAAGTAAACCGTTGTCATGACAATTTGACATTAGCCAAGAAAGAAATGGAAAATTGACATATAACTGTGTTTGACCTGACTCATCTTCTAGGTTTGTGAAGTGGTGGGCCGGAATAATTGATTGTCATGACACCATTATAATTGTGTCATGAATACTTTCCTTGGCATGATATTGTCATGACAACTTAACATAACTGTGTTTGGCCTGAACACTGAGTGGTGGCGCTGCATAGAGGGGAACCTGCTACACTGATTCTTAGAGAAGAAGACAGAAATCGCAAACAGCAGAAGGATAGTGAGCTGAAGCCATATTTAGATTTTCCACACTGAGAAGAAAAGTTAAAAATAACATTGAAGAGCTAGTTAAAAGGGGTTTTCCCACCAAACCTACTTCTAAGGAAGGAATAACAGCAAATGGTCTAAATTACGACAAGGAGTTTACTTACTTGTATGAGTTTTCTCCGGTGAGTGTTTTACACGTGTTCGTCATTTATGTTACTAGCAGACATGGCGTGATAGATGTGTTTAATGAGTTAAGCACGTAAACGTTTTATTTTGCTGTAACTCAGTTGTTTAATGCATTGTGTGGAAATGTATTGATGATACTGCATAAGCTAAAAACCAATCAGAGTTGAACATGAGTTTAATGATTTGAAGTGCTATTTCATGCCATGTTGAAGCCATGTTACTATGTGATATGCTAGTGCTGACGTTTAATGTATGTAGTGAATGTATAGATTAAAAATAAGAATAAGCTACTACAGTTCATGAATATGAGTTATATTTTCAGATCTGGTCAAACGTATCGAGAGAGTAATTGAATTGAAGTGTTGCCCTGCTATGCAGGTTGTTTTTTTGTTTGGATGCATAATTTGAGAGAGTGTTCCATTGGACAAATTCGCCATTGGACGCGGGAGGCAGAAGAGCAGAGGGCGCGAATGATCATCTTGCCTGCGACACGAACTGCTTCTACTCACCATTTCTTCATTTCATCGTAGCCTACAG
>NW_027468598.1:12950702-12983202 GCF_046254945.1 Alosa pseudoharengus | reverse complement strand
TTTGCAGGGTTCATTGTTCATTGAGCATTTGAAGCTGGGCATGCAACTAATGGGGGAAGGGTAGAGCTGGGCTTGGCAACAGAATGGAATACACTACACACGTGACGTGTGTGTTTGTGGCGTGTCTGTGGCGTGTGTGTGCCGTGTTTTACGTGATGCTCCAAGTGTCACATGCTCCAACGATCACATGCTACTGTCAAAGATCTTTAATTTATCAACCGTCTCTGCTACAGTCATGACTCATGTGTGTCACTCATGCCCACTACATGTATGTATGTCATCACATTCCGCATCACTTCCTGCGTGAGCAGGCTTTGCAAGCCAATGAGAACAGGCATCTGTACAATTGTATTGTGCACTATTATCTTCTGAGGATGACAAGCTGTGATTGAAAGTCCCTGTATGTGTGAAGTTGTACTGAGGAATAATGAATGAAGAGGCAACAATTTATTTAAGCGTTGTACATGTATGCACACAAAGGCACAGACATAAGAGAAAGACATAAGGAGAGAGAGAGAGAGAGAAAGAAAGATGTAAGCAAACACTATACAATCTCTTAAAAAATTAAAGCAATGAAAAATGGATCTAAGCAAATCCCTGTGAACTTCTTCTTTCGTCTTTTGTCTTTGATCTGTACATGTACATGCGTGTCTCTGTTTGTCTGAGTATATTACAGAGTGAGAATGATTGAGTGTGTGTCTGTGTATGCATGTATGTGTGTGTGTGTGTGTGTGTGTGTGTGTGTGTGTGTGTGTGTGTGTGCCTGTGCGTGTGTGTGTGTGTGTGTGTGTGTGCCTGTGCGTGTGTGTGTGTGTGTGTGCCTGTGTGCCTGTGTCTGTGTGTCTGTGTGTGTGTGTGTGCAGTAGGCTTGTGTGTTCCTAGATGGACTAGAAAGTTCATTAGTGAATGTTCATGTTTATCACCCTATTGCACTCGAGACATTTATAATCCCCAGCTGTCTGCAAGATGAGCTCTTAGAAATGTCTGTCTTCCCAATCATTCCAATTAAAATTCCTTTTCTACATCACAGTCATTCTGACCTGGTAAGACACACACACACACACACAAACACATACACACACACAAATCCATGCAGACCCACACAAACACACACATACACAAAACATGTGCACCCATACAAACACACTGGACACACACACACACACATGCACACACGGTCACTGTGACCTGCATTAACTTGTTGCAATCTTTTTCATATGTCTCTGTGGAGCTCATTCTCTAATGAGCCCATCATGCCTCAGTCCTCCCTGTTCCTCATCCCGCGAGAGAGAGAGAGAGATAGGAGTAGAGAGAGGGGGTCTGTCCCCTGTCCTGAGAGAGAGAGAGAGAGACAAAGAGAGAGAAAGAGAGAGGAGGGTTCGCCATGTACCTGCTGACCGGCTCTATGGAAGCTGTTAGTCATGGCAGGCTATTCAGTGGGAGTCTGCTCCGTTCTAATGAGAATGGAGAGGCAAGATTAAAGATTTCAGAGCAAGGTTCGATTCTGTGCTTAACGAGAAAGTACTGCTGGGAACGAGACCGAGATGTTAATTACGATGGCGTGTGTGTGTGTGTGTGTGTGTGTGTCTGTGTACATGCGTGTGTGTGTGCGTGTGTGTGTTGCTGTAGGCGTGTGTGTGTGTGTACTGCAGTTGTGACTGGAGTGAAGTGTGTGTGTGTGTATGTGTGTGTGTGTGTGTGTGTGTGTGTGCTTTTGTGTTACCTGGTCATATAGAATGGGATGGCCTACTCTAGACTGACCTTCTACCACAGTGCCATAGGGAACACCTGGGAAATTAAGTCTTCACTGAAACAGTGAAGGGAGCATGGGCCTTTTCAATCAACCATCCTTTCCAAGGCTGAACTTGTCATGACTTGGAGAAACTAGAGTCATTTGTCTCAAAATGTGCAAAATGTTCACCTTTACAAAGCCAATGTGATGGTAAGCAAACTTGTAATAGGCGAATGATACACCTAGCATAGCTATTCAGCATAGACGTAGCTAGTCACCACCGAGAAAACCAGCCATGCAACAAATCTCGCGAAAATCGCAAAACATTACCTTGTCAGTAGATATAGCTGGTTTTAATCCCTCACCTCCACAACATAAGCATTTCCATTGTGTACAGGGGGAAGAAGTTTGCTGTTTAGGACAGCAGAGTAAATATATATATATATATGTGTGTGTGTGTGTGTGTGTGTGTGTGTGTGTGTGTGTGTGTACTGCAGTTGTGACTGGAGTGAAGTGTGTGTGTGTGTATGTGTGTGTGTGTGTGTGTGTGTGCGTTTGTGTTACCTGGTCATATAGAACGGGATGGCCTACTCTAGACTGACCTTCTACCACAGTGCCATAGGGAACACCTGGGAAATTAAGTCTTTACTGAAACAGTGAAGGGAGCATGGGCCTTTTCAATCAACCATCCTTTCCAAGGCTGAACTTGGACATGACTTGGAGAAACTAGAGTCATTTGTCTCAAAATGTGCAAAATGTTCACCTTTACTCATATTTACTCTGCTGTCGTAAATAGCAAACTATAAATATATAAATATATAATATAAATATAAATAAATTAAATATAAATATATCGCGACTCTAGAGGGAGCTCCACAGTCGCCAAAAATTCTTAAACCTGCATAGTGTACCTTTAAGTATTTTTTCATTAGCTCTTGGATCTTTCTGGAAAACTCTGGAAACACACATCCTAATTAGAAGCCCCATCTATAATACATTACACCACACTCATTAGTTAATTATCCACCATGGATTCATAAAGAGCAGATCAAACAGTGCTCAGTCACGTTGCAGCTCTGAGACCATTAATATTGATTGCAAATAGAAAACCTCTAAACGCACTCTTGTCAACTTGTCTGCTGAAATATGAGCTATTAGCAGCTCCTGAGACCCTTGGAAAGACTAGAGCAGATAGATGTGGTTTGTGTTACAGCCAGGCGCGCCTGCAGGTGTACGTCCGTACGCACTGTGCGTACCTTCAGGCTCTACAACGAGAGACAATTTCCCTGTGTGTGTGTGTATTCACACCAAATTGGCCCACCATACCTTCCCAACTATGCACAGTATCCCATTAGCTGCCATCAAGCTATTTACAATTTTCTATTACGTATCTTAGTGAACACTTTACTTCACTTTCAAAATTAACGCGCACACATTTTGTTTGAGCAGGAGACACAATACGCATGCAGGCACGTAGGCTACTTGTTTTCTTTTACTCGGCTATCTATCTATATGTGGTTATCAGCACACAATGTTGAGCTAATTCACTAATTCAATACTCATGGTGGATCACAAGTTTAAACAACAGAAAGAATGGAGGCAGCAAAGCTAGAGGAGTTATTCCAGATGGGCAAGAACAAGGTAGGCAATTGGTGTGCTTGTCAGAACGTTAGACTGCATTACAGCCAGACGTCAAGAACAAAACAAGGTAACTTTAGCCTGTATAGGGCTGTATTAAGTTGTCCAAATGAATAGGTCATAGTAGACGTTGTTGTTGTATTATTGCATGTGGATGTTGTTATGCTATGTAGGCTAATTTTTTGCTGACCAATGCACGGCTAAACCGGGAAACGGACAAATATTGTCCACGCGTATTTTTTATTTTATTTTTTGCGGGGGGGGGCGATGGGTCGAGTGTGCGTACCATTAATTCCTGCAGGCGCCCCTGGTTACAGCCACAGTGGTCAGACATACTGTATTGGGGAGTGTAGTGCAGTCATCTCTCACACAAACACACACACACACACACTCACATACACAAATGCATGCTGCGCTGTACTGGGGAGTGTGTTGCAGTTGTGACTGGAGTGAAGTGTGAAGTGTGTGTGTGTGTGTGTGTGTGTGTGTGTGTGAGAGAGAGAGAGAGAGAGAGAGAGAGAGAGTTGTGCGTAAGTACTGTATGAGCAGGAGAACAAAATCACCTCAGCATCCCTCCAGAGGATGAAAGGATCAGTGAGGAGATGCAGAGATGAAGAGATGGAAACTGAAGAACAGGGTCGGTGAAAGGAAAGAAAGAGAGAGAGACAGAGAGAGAGAGAGAGAGAGAGAGAGAGAGAGAGAGAGGAGAGACTGCTTCCCCGGAGGAATGAAATAAAAAAAGACAGTTAGCCTATCTATCTATCTCCATCTGCTGCTGTTTTTCTCTTTTCTTTTCATCCCTCCATCTTTTACTCTACTTCACACACACACACACACACACACACACACACACGCACACACACACACACACACACACACAGACAGCCTGGATTGCGGGCAGATTGGTCCTGTCTCCTTTATAATCAGCACCTCTTCATTTCCTCTTAACTTGTTTGCCTCACGTCTATCAGCCTCTTTGTCTCCGCTCCCCCGCACTCTGAGCTGCGAGAGGGGCAGATAAATCACATAACATTACTCACCGCCGCGGAAAAGAGGAAAAGAGGAGAAACGAAGAGAGAGGGAGAGAGGAAAATGGATAAAAGTGTGTTGGACTTGTCGGACAAGCGCCACACATTTATGTAGATATCTACATAGAAATGGAAAGGGGGAATGGACTGCATTTACCTAAAAGGACTGCAATATATAATTATTACATTTCCTTTTCAAATTCTTTAATAATACATAATTATTATAAATTGCTAGCCTGGGTGAACCCAGACTAACCTGTACTGTAGGTCAGTCTGGAAAGGATCCCATTGATGCCTCTTTCTAGATTTTAACTATAAATCATAATTATAATTATAAAATATTGTAAGATATTATATAGAAGTATGTCCCTGGTCTGGGGGCTTGTCTCTTATGTTACATTTTACATTACATTACATTACATTTGGCTGACACATTTTTAACCAAAGCGACTAACAACATGGTAACAGTTAAGTTTTAAAGCAGTTCTCTCAACAATTTTAGGACAATTTAAAAACGGTAGAGTACAGTAAGAATAAATGCATCAGTGAGTGCTGTTTTTAAACAGTTGAGTGTCAGTTCAAGACGGCTGCTAAGTGCTAGCATCAGCAAGACTTATTGTAAGTGGTGCTATGAGAGGAGATGTTCTCTAAAGAGCTGGGTCTTCAGGAGTTTTTTTGAAAATGGAGAGGGATGTCCCTGCCCTTGTAGGAACTGGCAACGAGCGAACCAACCAACGAGGAACAACAGATGAGAAAAGTTTGGATTGGCCTGAGCGTACCGGTGGTGGAGTAAGACGTCGTTCGTCTGAGGAGCGCAGCGGTCTGGAGGTAGCGTATGTCTGTATGAGGGCATTCAAGTAGGTGGGAGCAGAACCGGAGACTACTTTGTAGGCAAGGGTTAGAGCCTTGAATTTGATGGCCATAATTAGCCAGTGTAGCTGGATGAGCAGCGGGGTAACATGTGCCCTTTTGGGTTGGTTGTAGACCAGGCGCGCCGCTGCGTTCTGGATCATCTGAAGGGGTTTCACTGCACAGGCTGGGAGACCTGTCAGGAGGGCGTTGCAGTAGTCAAGTTGTGAGATCACTATTGCCTGAACCAGAAGTTGAGTAGCATCTTGAGTCAAGTAAGTCCTGATTTTCCGTATGTTGTAGAGTGCGAAACGGCATGACCGGGCGACTGAGGCAACATGATCTGAGAAGGTTAGTTGGTTGTCGAGAACAACTCCTAGATTTCTTGCAGTCCTGGTAGGTGAAACAGACAGGGAGTCAATTTTGATGTTGATGTCGTGGTGTATGGTAGCTGGGAGGACCAGCAGTTAAGTCTTTAAGAGGTTCAGCTGGAGGTGGTGTGCCTTCATCCATGTAGCTATGTCTGAGAGGCAATCCGAGATCCGTGCTGAAACCAAGGGGTCATCAGGTGGAAAGGACAGATAGAGCTGTGTGTCGTCTGCATAGCAGTGGTATGAGAAGCCATGTGAACGGATAATCTGTCCCAAGGAGGTGGTGTAGATAGCAAAGAGAAGGGGGCCCAGCACTGAGCCCTGGGGGACCCCTGTGGTGAGATAGTGAGGTGCAGATAGCTGATCAAGCCATGATACGTTAAACAAGCATCCTGTGAGGTAGAATTCAAACCAGGAAAGAGCAGAACCGGAGATTCCCATGTTAGAGAGTATAGAGAGAAGGATGCGGTGATTAACCGTGTCAAAGGCAGCCAATAAGTCAAGCAGAATGAGTACTGATAACCAAGCAGTCGCCCTGGCTTCTTTTAAGGCTTCGGTTACAGACAGCAGAGCCATTTCTGTAGAGTGGCCGCTTTTGAACCCAGGCTGATTTGGATCCAGAAGGTTGTTCTGTGAAAGCAAGTCAGAGACCTGTTTGGAGACTGCTCGTTCAATGCCTTTGGATAGGAAAGGCAGGAGTGAGACAGGGTGGTAGTTCTCGACTATGTGGCCCTGATTGATAAGGAATTTATCTGGTGAGGGTCTAAGCCAGTGACTGGACACTGCATGGACAACATAGCTTCATGGACTAACTCTATGAAGAACTGAATCTAAGATATTGTTAGCCATGTTAGCATACCTGCAGCCACTAGACTAAGTGATTTTTGTAGCCAGAGCATGCGCAGCTAACACAGAATCAGTCAGGTCCACCCAGACACAACCCTGATTGGTTAAATCTCTGGCATTTCTTAGTTCCTTTTGGTGACTTTATCTTTGACATGAGTGTGTAGCAACTCACCTGCCAAATCAATTAGGCCAATTTGGGGGGGGGCTTTATAGAGCTCAACTCTACTCTAGAGCAGAGGTTCCCAAACTGTGAGGCGCGCCTCCCCTGGGGGGCGCCAAATAGTTTGAGGGGAGGCGCGGAAGGTTGATTCATAAAAGATGGAAAAACATTCAGTGTTTCCCATACATTGATTTATTTGTGGCGGCCCACCACAATATCAACATTGACCACCACACAATGATTTTCCAGGTTGTACTAAATTGTGCTTAAATCTGGTTAGCATCATAACCACACTGTGCTAATTTGTTAAAAACTGTTGTATTCAAGTTAGTTCCGCAAACCAACCACCACAAATGGAATTCAATTCTGTGGGAAACACGTTTATTTCATTTTAGAACTATCTATGTTTTTTTTCAATGATTATGTAATTGTTAACATTAGAAAATCGAAATGATCTGGAAAAATCTAGAAACTCCTTGCAGGTGAAGAAGAAAACTGTGGAGAAGGAGAAAGAGGAGCGGACTGATATGGTGGTGGAGGCAGAGGTGGAAGGCTCTGGCCAGGATGGGCCACAAGAGACGAAAGCAGAAATGGATGGAGAGAGAGAAGAGAAATGAATGTTGACGAAAGGGATGAGGAAGAGGAAAAGGGACAAACCTCTGAACTCATAGAGGAGGGGAAGGAGAAGGAACAGAAGAAGAAGAGAGAGTGATACAAAAGCAAGTGAGACAAAGGAAGAGGAGGAGGAGGAGGAGGAGGGAGATAAAGAGAAAGTGAGAGAGGAAGAGGACAAGGAGAAGGCAGGAGGGGAGAAAAGAGAGGAGGAGGGGACAGAGAGAAAGGATGAGAAGGAGGAGGCTGAGGATATGATGTCAGAGACGAGGAGAGAGGAAAAGGGTTAGAAAGACGAGGAGATGGAGGAGGAAGTTAATGAGGAGAAGGAGAAAGACCATGTGCAGGTGGAGGTGGAGGAAGTTAATGATGAGAAGGAGAAAGACCATCTGGAGGTGGAGGAAGTTAATGATGAGGAGGAGAAAGACCATGTGGAGGTGCAGGTGGAGGAGGAGGAAGTTAATGATGAGGAGCAGAAAGAGGACGGGCAGAAAGAAGAAGTGTATGTGGAGAAAGAGGAGGGAGAACAGGCTGCCATGGAGATTGATGATGTGGAGGTAGCGGAGGACAGGAAGGACAATGGAGGAGAGGAGATGATGTCAGCCGTCTCTCAGGGTTAGTATCACACTAGCAGATGGTACCCTCTACACGCTGCCAAACATATCAATACTGAGAGCTGACTAACAGAGTAGCTCCATTATAACAACTTCACTTAAATATATCTTTGATTCTACAGTGGCTCTACATGAGGAGGACCAAACAGAAGACATGGGCGCCATGGAGGAAGGGACCCCTGAATGTGAGTATTTCACACGTTACGATTTAAACTAACTAGGGTTGTGTGAACTTTACTGAATCATGTCTTTGAATGTGCTGATTTCACAGTGGCTTCAAACGACTCTCAGGAGATGAAGACGAAGAAGAAAACAAGAAGGGGCAAAAGGGGAAAGGGCAGAAGACGACAGAAGAAGACAGCTGAGCACACATCGGCACTGGTCATGGAGACTGACCGGCTCAGACAGGGGCAACCTCAGCATAGCCATGTCCAGCAGGCACAGGCAGGACAGAGGAGAGCCATCAGAGGAGGAGGACCTGCGCCCAGGAGGGGACCCTGGACATATGAGAGTCCAGAGCACTGGTACCAGGGGCAGGACAGCAGGGGACGGAGAGGAGGCCAGATGTGGTGGCCGGAGAGAGGAGGAGGAAGAGGAGGAGGAGGAGGAGGAAGAGGAGGAGGAGGAAGAGGAGGAGAAGGAGGAGGCCAGACGTGCTGGCTGGAGAGAGGAGGAGGAAGAGGAGGAGGAGGAGGAGGAGGCCAGACGTGCTGGCTGGAGAGAGGAGGAGGAGGAGGAGGAGGAGGAGAAAGAGGAGGAGGAGGCCAGATGTGGTGGCTGGAGAGAGGAGGAGGAGGAGGAGGAGGAGGAGGAGGTTTCTATGGAGAATGGCTGAGGAATGAATGGATCAGGGAAGGAGGAAGGAGAGAGGTGGAGTGGAGACACACATACACACACTCATACACACACACACACACATTACAAACATTAAACATTATATTTAAAATAAAAAAAATCAATACAAATTTAAAACAATAACTATTTGTTTCTGCCAGATTTTTATTTATCATCAAGAGATACATGCTATGAACGAACATGCATTAACAGATTACCGTCATGAATGAAATATGCTATATCCAGAACTAACCAGCTCACACTGCTGTAGATCATAACTGAGACCAAATCACATTAAAATTCAATGTGAGAGCAGTTAGGGGCCCTCCACCCTCCCAGCCTGTGTGCATGGGGTTAAAGATGGAGCTGAGACCAGGGAGGACTATTTGGCAGGCAGCACTGCGTTGTGCTGCTTCCTCCCAAGGCCATCTGAACAGTGAGAAGTCTTCCTGATCACATGGAGGTACAGTAAGTGCCTCTCCCCACCAGGCTGCCTCGACGTGCCCGACCCCAGACTGTGATGCCTGAGCAGGGGGGTGAGGTGAGGGGTGAGGGGGCATCTCCTGGGTCTTTATTATCACCATCTGAATTATTGTTCTCAGAAGTCCCAATAACCAGATGAAATGCTTACAGTCTCTTGATCTCGCACACACACATACACACACTCTTTCTAACTCTTTGTTTCCCCTTTTTCCCTCCCTTTCTCCATCTCACTATCTATGGGTCTGTTCGAAACAGAAGGCATCGCCTTGCTGTCTCGCTGCCATGATAGAGAGCTGTCATATAAGACATGACTTTGGAGTAAAGGCATCTTTTAAGAACGATGGTTTCAAACTGTCTCTTAACAGAACTTGGACACTACGGTATGACGTTAACACAAGCATAGAACGTTAAAATTGTTAACGGAAGCTAGATGGGTAATGGTAGAAAGTTGTCTGACGTAAATAAGACCAGGCACCATCAATGGTTACAACAATGGTATAATCAAATAGTACAGTGTTTATTTCTCGCTAGATTTTTGACAAATCGAAGCAAAAAAAATGTCATTTGACTTTTCAACACAATCAGCACCGGTCACCGCTGTTTCAGACGCTGCCACACTGCTCCTGTTAGATGTCTTAAAAGGCAGCCGTTTTTCTCTTTCCGAACAGAGATATGTCTCCGTCTCTTTCTCCATTTTGGTTTCTCTCTCTCTCCCCCTTCTCCTTTTCATTGGACACTTTTCTCTTTCAGCTCTATATATCTACGCCAGTCCCAGCACCCCCCTCCTGCACTCCACTATCCCTTCTCCTCTCCTCTCCTCCTGCACTCCACTATCCCTTCTTCTCCTCCCCTCCTGCACTCCACTATCCCTTCTTCTCCTCTCCTCCTGCACTCCACTATCCCTTCTTCTCTTCTCCTCTCCTCCTGCACTCCACTATCCCTTCTTCTCCTCCCCTCCTGCACTCCACTATCCCTTCTTCTCTTCTCCTCTCCTCCTGCACTCCACTATCCCTTCTTCTCTTCTCCTCTCCTCCTGCACTCCACTATCCCTTCTTCTCTTCTCCTCCTGCACTCCACTATCCCTTCTTCTCCTCTCCTCCCCTCCTGCACTCCACTATCCCTTCTTCTCTTCTCCTCCCCTCCTGCACTCCACTATCACTTCTTCTCCTCCCCTCCTGCACTCCACTATCCCTTCTTCTCCTCTCCTCCCCTCCTGCACTCCACTATCCCTTCTTCTCCTCTCCTCCCCTCCTGCACTCCACTATCCCTTCTTCTCTCTTCCTGCACTCCACTATCACTTCTTCTCCTCTCCTCCTGCACTCCACTATCCCTTCTTCTCTTCTCCTCCCCTCCTGCACTCCACTATCCCTTCTTCTCCTCCCCTCCTGCACTCCACTATCCCTTCTTCTCTCTTCCTGCACTCCACTATCCCTTCTTCTCCTCCCCTCCTGCACTCCACTATCCCTTCTTCTCTTCTCCTCCCCTCCTGCACTCCACTATCCCTTCTTCTCTTGTCCTCCTGCACTCCACTATCCCTTCTTCTCCTCCCCTCCTGCACTCCACTATCCCTTCTTCTCTTCTCCTCCCCTCCTGCACTCCACTATCCCTTCTTCTCCTCCCCTCCTGCACTCCACTATCCCTTCCTCTCCTCTCCTCCTGCACTCCACTATCCCTTCTTCTCCTCTCCTCTCCTCCTGCACTCCACTATCCCTTCTTCTCCTCTCCTCTCCTCCTGCACTCCACTATCCCTTCTTCTCTTATCCTCCCCTCCTGCACTCCACTATCCCTTCTTCTCTCTTCCTGCACTCCACTATCCCTTCTTCTCCTCTCCTCCTGCACTCCACTATCCCTTCTTCTCCTCTCCTCCTGCACTCCACTATCCCTTCTTCTCCTCCCCTCCTGCACTCCACTATCCCTTCTTCTCTTCCCCTCCCCTCCTGCACTCCACTATCCCTTCTTCTCCTCTCCCCCTTCTCCTTTTCATTGGACACTTTTCTCTTTCAGCTCTATATATCTACGCCAGTCCCAGCACCCCCCTCCTGCACTCCACTATCCCTTCTCCTCTCCTCCCCTCCTGCACTCCACTATCCCTTCTCCTCTCCTCCCCTCCTGCACTCCACTATCCCTTCTTCTCTTCTCCTCTCCTCCTGCACTCCACTATCCCTTCTTCTCTTCTCCTCTCCTCCTGCACTCCACTATCCCTTCTTCTCTTCTCCTCCTGCACTCCACTATCCCTTCTTCTCCTCTCCTCCCCTCCTGCACTCCACTATCCCTTCTTCTCCTCTCCTCCCCTCCTGCACTCCACTATCCCTTCTTCTCTTCTCCTCCCCTCCTGCACTCCACTATCCCTTCTTCTCTTCTCCTCCCCTCCTGCACTCCACTATCACTTCTTCTCCTCCCCTCCTGCACTCCACTATCCCTTCTTCTCCTCTCCTCCCCTCCTGCACTCCACTATCCCTTCTTCTCCTCTCCTCCCCTCCTGCACTCCACTATCCCTTCTTCTCTCTTCCTGCACTCCACTATCACTTCTTCTCCTCTCCTCCTGCACTCCACTATCCCTTCTTCTCTTCTCCTCCCCTCCTGCACTCCACTATCCCTTCTTCTCCTCCCCTCCTGCACTCCACTATCCCTTCTTCTCTCTTCCTGCACTCCACTATCCCTTCTTCTCCTCCCCTCCTGCACTCCACTATCCCTTCTTCTCTTCTCCTCCCCTCCTGCACTCCACTATCCCTTCTTCTCTTGTCCTCCTGCACTCCACTATCCCTTCTTCTCCTCCCCTCCTGCACTCCACTATCCCTTCTTCTCTTCTCCTCCCCTCCTGCACTCCACTATCCCTTCTTCTCCTCCCCTCCTGCACTCCACTATCCCTTCCTCTCCTCTCTTCCTGCACTCCACTATCCCTTCTTCTCCTCTCCTCTCCTCCTGCACTCCACTATCCCTTCTTCTCTTATCCTCCCCTCCTGCACTCCACTATCCCTTCTTCTCTCTTCCTGCACTCCACTATCCCTTCTTCTCCTCTCCTCCTGCACTCCACTACCCCTTCTTCTCCTCTCCTCCTGCACTCCACTATCCCTTCTTCTCCTCCCCTCCTGCACTCCACTATCCCTTCTTCTCTTCTCCTCCCCTCCTGCACTCCACTATCCCTTCTTCTCCTCTCCTCCTGCACTCCACTATCCCTTCTTCTCCTCTCCTCCTGCACTCCACTATCCCTTCTTCTCCTCCCCTCCTGCACTCCACTATCCCTTCTTCTCTTCTCCTCCCCTCCTGCACTCCACTATCCCTTCTTCTCCTCTCCTCCTGCACTCCACTATCCCTTCTTCTCCTCCCCTCCTGCACTCCACTATCCCTTCTTCTCCTCTCCTCCTGCACTCCACTATCCCTTCTTCTCCTCCCCTCCTGCACTCCACTATCCCTTCTTCTCCTCTCCTCCTGCACTCCACTATCCCTTCTTCTCCTCCCCTCCTGCACTCTACTATCCCTTCTTCTCCTCTCCTCCTGCACTCCACTATCCCTTCTTCTCCTCTCCTCTCCTCCTGCACTCCACTATCCCTTCTTCTCTTCTCCTCTCCTCCTGCACTCCACTATCCCTTCTTCTCCTCTCCTCCTGCACTCCACTATCCCTTCTTCTCCTCTCCTCTCCTCCTGCACTCCACTATCCCTTCTTCTCTTCTCCTCTCCTCCTGCACTCCACTATCCCTTCTTCTCCTCTCCTCCTGCACTCCACTATCCCTTCTTCTCCTCTCCTCCTGCACTCCACTATCCCTTCTTCTCTTCTCCTCATCTGGCTCAACATCTCTACACTATTCTCCTCTCCTCACCTGGCTCAACATTAATATGAGACGGGCCTTTAATTCCTTTTGCACAAAACTTCCTCTGCAAAGATCAAATTAATTATTTCAAACACGTTTAATGGCTACACATATGGCTAGGCTATTCCATGGTAGGCTTCAATGACGGATCATTCATTTAGTGTTGAGATGTTCTTCATTGAGTGTTAGGGATAATAGAGATAATGATCCAAATAGCGGGGAGAGCCGGGACGTTTTAATTAAATGTAATTTACAAAGATATATATTTGTCACCTGGTGGTATTGAAAGAAGTGCATTTAGAAAAAAAATGTCTGAGTTTATTTGCAAAGCTTATGTTAGCGAACTAGTATGATGCTACTACCCACAGGTTGCTTGAAGCAGCCGGCTCAACACACAGAGCGAGTTGACCAATCACAGTTATGTGCATAAAGTTAAAGCAAAAACATAGCCTACATTTTTAAAATAGTTTTCTTTGTGCATGTTGATTAACTAATGACAGCCTACTATTGTCTGCTACACATTTTCGTAGTCTAATTCTGCATATAGTTAATTTAATGATGGTAATGATTTAATGATGAAATATTGCTGAGTGTTGATGAAATGGTGGCACAGGCCTATCGGTTGTACTGACTCCTTCACATTTTCATGACCTAGCCTAATTATATAGTAGTAGGCTTACTTTTTTATATCAGTCTTTGAAAACTGAAAAAAATGTCAATGTCAAAAAATTATTTCCGAGAATGAGGATTAAATACTGGACATAGATTAAATATTGCTGTTTTTCCTTTGTCTCCCTCACATTTTCATCTGTTCTTACGACTAGTAAACAAAACCATATGATTTACTTAATGTTATACAAGAACAGAATAGAATTGAGCAGAATTGAGTTCAGACTTGAGTTCGGTATTTTGGGTCCGGCCCTCCTCAACAGTCCCAGTTTGTCATGTGGCCCCTTGGGGAAATTAGTTGCCCACCCCTGTTCTATACTGTTTGGTAAAGTTGCACACATAGTCTACAATGAAAGCAAGGAGAGGTATGAAATTATTATTTATTTATTTATTTGTTTTTGGACAACGTAGGCTACCGATAAGTAAAGCGGGAGTTGTGGGTTGCTTTTGCGGCCGCATAAGCTGCAAAGCACTGCAAAGGGTGTGTCGCGATTCTGCCTTTTCACACCGCGACACAGTATCGTGGATATGAATGTCGCGATTATGGTTTCGAATCGTAAATCGTTACAGCCCTAGTATAAACCATGGAGTGTATAAAATACGTATAAACACATCTTACATTAAAGGACATTATCCAGATTAATGACAGCTAGCTGTGAGCTAAATGACACTAAAATGAGTGGTAGGCTAGCTTGCTAGCTTAGAACTCACTACATTTAGTAAAATCATACATTTGAATTGTTTTTACATAATACTTACATTTCCCATGATTAAATATAAATCCTTGGTGGCCAGGTGCCGCACTTTCACGTTTTTGACCCATCCAGCCACAGCATATTGATAAGCAGGGGAGCAGTTGAAACACTTTTTAATTAGGTCTAAACGTAATTTAGCCTACAAACCGATCGTACCACACTGAAAGCTAATATTTGGTCACTATAACCTACATCTGTCCTCTGTCAAATACAAATGCATTTCCAGCTTTGAACAAAACCGTTCAGGAATTATTACAGCAAAAGTGGGACGTGCGTTTCATTCCTCCCTCCTCGGGACAGTTGAAACAACATAAGGGGACGAATGAACATAGGCCTAAGACTACAATAATATAAAGGGTAAGGCTATTTGCACCCCTGGTACAATTAGCAGTGTATGCTATTCGTACCCTGGTGCAATAAGAAGTGAATTCTATTCATACCCCGGTGCACACAGCAATGTGTCCTATTAGTACCCTGTCTGATACAAATATCAATGTATGCTATTCGTACCCCGGTGCATACAGCAATGTGTTCTATTAGTACCCCGTCTGGTACAAATATCAATGTATGCTATTCGTACCCCGGTGCATACAGCAATGTGTTCTATTAGTACCTCGTCTGGTACAAATTTCAATGTATGCTATTCGTACCCCGGTGCACACAGCAATGTGTTCTATTAGTACCTTGTCTGGTACAAATATCAGTGATGCTATTTGCACCCCTGTGCATTTAATCTGGCATATTGATCACACAATGTAATAATATATATATATATATATATATATATTTTAAAACAAGCAACATGTTTTTGTTGTTACATAACAGATTGTGAATAGCTCAGCTGTGTAATCACTCTGTATAAGGTATGCTGTTTGCATCAATGTACAGTTAGAAGTGGATGCTATTCGTACCCAGGTGTTTATAGTACTGCATGCTATTTACACCCTGGTGCATGAACTAGCTAATTGTTGCAATCAAAACTTCCGTTTGAGAACTGATTTCTTATTCAAATTGCGCGCCTTCTCTCCAGAGACGTTGGTACACATGCACACTCACTCCGCCAAAATGCATCACACAAGAATCGAACCCCGGTCTCCCGCGTGCAAGCCCTTGCCTGTAACCACTTCACTATCTACTTCAACAGGAAGTTGAGGTTTGCAGGTAAACTTAGAGTTTATAGGCCTGAACGTCATATTCACGAAATTTCTGTTAGCTAACAAACTGACGGTTGTATGTGTTCACTGAGCAAAGATTATGAAAATAAAACACAACTTTTCCATCTCAACTTTAATTTGAACAGATATTAGTGCTGAAACCGTTCAGAATTCTTCACTTTCTGCTGACGAAAAAACGAATGTCGGCCATGTTTTTTGGGCACGCGAGCAACATGTTTTTGTTGTTATGTAACAGGGTGTGAATAGCCCAGTTGTGTGGCCAAGGCTATTCGTACCAGGGGTACGAATAGACACTCCGTAATATAAAACGTCCCACAACTTCAAAATGTTACTACATATCATGAATGGTAGGCCTACTCCCAATAGGGGTTATTTTAGATAGATTGTTGCAGGGCTATAGCCTCTTCGTGCATGTCTGATAATCAATTGCCATCATCGTGAAGCGTACGTGTAGCCTATGAAGCGGTTTTTGAAATATCATGCCCTGTGGATGATTCTGCGATGTTTATAGCTAGAACGGTAAGCTTTCCCATTTATATCATGTTTATATTGTTGGAAATGTCGTTTCACTAGGTTTTTACGTGGGTTAGGCCACGGCACATCCAAATAAGTAGGCCTAGGCTTAACGACCCACCGGCCGTCAGTCTCCATGGATAACATGGGAAAACTCGACCCCCTACCTGGGCCCAAATGCATTTTCATCTTCCTAAAACTGTTTTTCCATGTCTCACCTCCGTAAATGATTGTTTAAACACAGATATTTGTGCATTTAATTAAAATACATGGAGTTACTAGCCTGGCGGGGCCATCCTATATCATTGAGATGTATAGTCTGGCATCGAATCATTCACCTCGCTTAATCCAAGGGGCGGGCAGAGAATTGTCTTTCAAACTGCCTAGGCATGCAATAGGCCAGCGCTACGACCATATCCGTATCCGGTAGGCAAAACGGCAAACACATCCTTCTTAGAAAGGAAAGACTTAAGTGCATTGTGTTGCTCAACTTTCAAAGAAAAGCACAAGTCAAACTCCTCCAAAGTTGACGCCAACGCCGATTCAAACAACCGATCTTCGTTCGCCATAGCCACCTTCCATGTTGTTCACCGTCACAGTACTGTCGTTATCCTGTTAAGCCCGCCTTAAGACTCTCTAACGAAATAGAGCGCTGTGATTGGAGAACATCCACGGTGTTAAGCCAATAGAAATTCCTATGGTTCGATACTAGACGTACAGGCTGAGCAAATTAATTTGCCGCCGCTAGGGTGCGTCTAGATTTCTAGGCTATTGAGTTACAGCCTGGTCGGGACGATTGAAGATTGAACATAGCCTAGGCCTAGCTTGTTTTGCTTTCCATGTAAACAAGCATGCGATATGAAAGTCTGGGATTGTGGAGAACTAAATGGTCTACTGAATAAGCATGAAGTCGAACCTTTAAATGAAAGATACTCATTAGGCTAACAATCAAAAAATAACCTCTAATGAAGTTTACTTTTGCGCATCAAAACTCGTTTATCGCCTGTAACTCCGTGATACAATGACATAGCAGGAAGATATTTGGCTGATAGACGGATGTTAACATGCTCTTGACCGAAGGACGTTTGTCTATCATCATTAGCCTACACTCGGAGAAAACTGGAATGTTTCATTCGTCCCGTGTTTCAATCGTCCCAGCTCTCCTATACTCTTGAATGCCCTCCACTGTAGCCTACGGGGAGGGGTTATGAACAAGGTATGTAGCCTACTGTATATATCGCGGAAAGCCAATTGGACAAGCCTGGGGCAGATAATAAGGGACAAAATAAATCTGGGGGTAACAAATAAGGATCGGAGCCTAAAATTCAAATTTTCTCCACATATCTCTCTCTCTCACACATTCAAATGTGCAGTGTGGGCGGCCATACTGGGCGAGATCGGTCGTAAATATGGCGGCGTTCTATTTGATAGTGACGTAGATGGCACTTATGAATACCTACGCAACACTTGAGGTTTTCAGAACACATACATACATGTTCACCAAAAAATGCGGAGAACATGTCACACACACACACACACACACACACACACACACACACACATACACACACACACACACTTACAGTATATATACACCCTTGTAAAAACACATGCTCTATAAACAATGCCCCCTGGCAAACTTAATTCACACACAGCACATGCACATACACATGACTGCACATACAGTATGCAGACAAAAACATACATCATGTACAATTCTAAATAAGAAAATAAACACACACATACACCTCACACACACACACGCACACACACACACACATACACATACACACACACACACACAAACACACAAATGCAAACACCAATACATTTAATGCATGTTCATCATACTGTATATTTTTATCCCTCTCTCTCACTTTCTGCATTTGTATTGATTTTATTCCACTGCTTGGCGGAATTTCCCACTGTCCTTCTTTAGAATGTGTATTAACCTTATGTTATTTGCACACCTATGAAGTAGATCCATTTTTTTGGCCGTATTACACTAGTATATTAATTCGCCAAACTCATTGTGAAGTTTAAATGAACTGTCAAGATGCATCCGAGCTGTAAATTGCAGACATTCAGAACAGCAACAATAGTATATGACGGAGGTGGCTTTTAGCTAGTTGAATGGCATGTAGGCTAAGTAAAATAGCAATGTTTAAAAGATAAGGTTCTTCAGAATCCTGGGAAATGCCTGCTTGACAACGGGAGAGATGGAATGACTGGCCTTTGGCCACACACACACACACACACACACACACACACACACACAGACACACCTTAATGCAAAAGCAAGTGTGAGTGTGCCTGAGTGTGAGCATGACTCCACCTGACACAGCAGTCCATTTCATTACCCGGACAGCAACCTACACAGGTCGCACCTGTTCACTTTTGACCTAGAATCTCTCTCTCTCTCTCTCTCTCTCTCTCTCTCTCTCTCTCACACACACACACACACACACACACACAGACACACACACACACACACACACACACACACACACACACACACACACATACACACACACACACACACATACACAGACACACACACACACACACACACACACACACACACAAACAGAGCATGAGAGAGAGAGAGGAAATGAAGATAAATTCTTATTCCTCCTGTGGTCTAACCTTCTAGTCAGGGTGAAACAGTCACCTCATACTGAGAATGACTCACTCAGACAAAGACACACACACACACACACACACACACACACACACACACACACCTGCTAGTCACATTCAAACAAAAACAACCTATAAATCCATACAAAAACACATACACTAACACACCAACACAGCATACGTATAGACACAGACATACACACAAAGACACACTACTGGCTAAGTTTGAAATGCGGCAGCAATGAGTAAAAAAGGCTCAGAGAAAATGAGAGAGGGAAAGAGAAAGACATGGAGAAAATGAGAGAGGGAAAGATAAAGACACAGAGAAAAGGACAATGGAAACAAGAAAGACATGATGAAAGGAGAGACAGGGAGAAAGAGGGAGAGAGAGAGCAAACATCTGAAGAGACCTACAGGATGAAGGTGGCACGTGCATGCATATGTGGGGTGTGTGCTGAAGACATATGCATACGTGGAGGACAAAGTCTGTGTACATGTGGGAATTTGTAATCATGACAGTGTTGACCACAGCCTTGAATGTCTCTTCACAAAGAACCATGTTAGAGCAGCAACCCTACATGCACAACAGAAAGTAATCACAGAGACATAAAGAAACTCACGTAAAGAAATCAAATGGAGATATAAAGAAACTGATGTAAAGAACCTACACGGAGAAAAGGGAGAGGTCATTTGAGACCACAACAATAACTCAATAGCAGGGGACGCTCCCAGAGATGGCCCAGCCTCTGTGTAGCTATCCCACACGAGTTCAGTTTCAGCACCATGGACAGCACCACTGCATGGAGCACCCTGGACAGCTCCACCAGCTCAGCAGTGCAACACACATTTTCCAGTTGCTTGTAAATAACTCTCACACTCTCACTCATTCTCTCACACTGATACAGATCTGGGCCACATTTGACCACCATATTGATCTCTTTTGTGTGTGTGTGTGTGTGTGTGTGTGTGTGTGTGTGTGTGTGTGTGTGTGTGTGTGTGTGTGTGTGTGTGTGTGTGTGCTTGATGCATTAGTCTGAGAGACGCCGAGAGAAGAGGAAGTGGAAGTGGAAATAGATCGGAGAGCTGATGAGAAATGACACACTGACGTGGGGAGGAGATGAAGAGCGGCAGTCACCCTGCCAGCACACTACAGCAAGCACAGAGGAGCAAACACGGAGGAGGAGGAGGAGGAGTGGAGGAGAGGAGGAGGAGGAGTGGAGGAGAGGAGGATGAGGAGTGGAGGAGAGGAAAAGGGGGAGAGGAGGAGGAGTGGTAAAGGGGAGGTGAGGGAAGATGAGGAAAGTAGTGTGTAGAAAGAGAGAGAAGAAGAAATGAGGAGAGTCTTCAATGTGTCGTGAATCATTCTGGGTTGGTGTGTGTGTGTGTGTGTGTGTGTGTGTGCTTGGTCCTCTGTAATAATGAGAGTCAATTAGTGAATAATGCTCTATCACAAAACACTGATTAGACTCCATCCATCTCCCCCAGTGCTACAACAAGGACAGGCAGAGGACAAGCTCTCTCATCTCCTCCACTCTCCTCTCCTCTCCTGACCACCTTGGTGTTCTCCTCAAAGGCGCAGACAAACAGAGGTGTGCATGCACACACACACACACACACACGCCCATACACACAGACACAGACACACGCGCACACACACAGACACACGCCCATACACACAGACACACACACACAGACACACGCCCATACACACAGACACACACACACACACACACACACACACAGACAGACACACACACACACACACATGTACACACTAAAAGAAAAAGAGAAACAGAAGAAAGGAGGAAACACAAGCTATCTCTCTCCCTCTCACACACAAACACAGATGTACACATTCACTCTGTCACACATAATACAAATAATGTGCACACAGACACACACACACACACACACACACACACACACACTTCATCGTCATCATTATCATCATCATATCATCTCCATGCTATGTTGCAGCACCACTGGAGTGCAGAATAGAACATGCTCTAGTGGAAATCCATCATTCACAGCTGAATAGACTGATGACAGAAGAATGAGCACCTGGATGCAAATAAACTCCTTTCATCCCACGGTATCCAGGCGTTACATCACAGCTCATCATCCGTTGGACTGTATCAGGCTAAATATCAAATATCATCCTCACTCCTCACCTCACACACACACACACACACACACAGTCAGAACACAGACGGAGAAATGAATGACAGCGAGCAAACTTTAACCTTGCAGTTCTTCCTATATAAATACTCATAGTAGAACATAATGTATTGGGCACACATGTCCATTGGCATGTACATGTTGGTGCCTAAACTCTTTGTGTGATGAAGGCCCTGGAGAGTACTACTCTGCTGTACTGGCCTGAGTCTACCCCGCCCCTCTAGGGTCGAATGTTGCAAACTAGCAAACTAGCTATTTATCTTATTCCACACGCAAACATGGGGGGCGCCATCTTTGTCCACTTTGTGCTTGAACTTCCCATTGAGCAGTATATCCATTGCGATACATTGAGATAGTAGAGTTCTATTTTTTTTTTTTATTATTGAGGGCAACTAAGGGTAGTAAGACCAAAATCACACTGATCCTCATGATATGCTTATTAAAAAGGATAAGTAAAGGTTAAGGTAAATAGGTATTTGTTAGCATACACTGGACAGTTATGGAAACACAATTCCTTCAAACCATTGTGTTCAGAAACAATCGGAACCCCATCTAAATTTAAAACGAATGTATAAAGTGTAACTGCTAGCGAGTTCGTCCATTGATTCCCATTGTGTGATGTTAGCATGCCTTCCCCTGTGTGGGGGGCGGTAGCCTTTCCGAACCTTTCTGCCGATTGTATCTACAACTTTACCTTAAACGTTTTTTTTTTTTTGTAATGTTGATTGTTGTCATTGTATTTTTCTTTTGACAAAAGTGTCTGCTAATAACTATAAACATAAACACAAAAATAAACAACAACAAAAAAACGGTGCTACCTAGCTCAAGTTGCTGCAGCTAACAGGCTAGAGCAGCCAGGCAGCTACAGTGCTACACTCTGGGCAGGGTTGGGTAGTAACGGATTACATGTAATCTGGATTACGTAATCAGATTACAAAAATCAAGTAACTATAATCAGCCCAGATTACAATCAAAAAATTGTGTAATCAGATTACAGTTACATTGTTGGGGATTACCTGATTACATTTTATCATGCAAACAATGCAACTTTTTTTATGATAGCCTAGCTATCTTTTAATTTGACAAGCAGTTCATTCGGATGTTCACTTTTTAGACTTTTTTGAGCTATAGTTAAGAACAAAATTATTCATACCCCTGGCAAATATTGATTTTCTCTTGACCAATATGTTTGTTCTTACTTAAAATGACACTTGCACATGCCAAAAGGTTGCAAGACAATGTGGTAAAAACATAGCCTGGCTAACGTCAGACCTCATCTCATTGAGATGGGGTCTGGGAACTAGACATTCATTTTCTCGTATTTGAAACGTGGTTTACTAATGCCCAGAACCGTTTATTGGGCGCTACGAATGTCTATCAAATGCGTCTGTACACAGCTCATAACGGCTTCGGCGTGTCGTCATCGTCTTGCTGCCCTCCCTCCGTTTTGTGATTGGTTCCTTTGTTGAGGTGAAAACGAAGTCCATAGAATCCAGGCTGCCTAGTAGCGTGAATAAAATTGCGCGCGTAAGGCAGCATGGGAAAACCCAGGCTAGTAAAAACATGGAATCAAAAAAAAGTGTTTTTGTCTTTTTTAACATTTTTATAAAAAATTGCATTCAAAATTCAAATTGCGTTCAAAATTATTCATACCCTTTTTAACCTTCTAACACTGTTCTGGTCAAAAATGACCGATTTACACATTCCCTCTACCATAAATATGACATTTTTCATCAGATTGCCTCAAGATCGTATGATATCCTTCTCAAAAGGCTTTTGAACACAGAATTTATTTTGACTACTTTCTTTGAATTTTGAGTGGTTTATTCAACGTAGAAACACTTCTTTTGTTTACGATCAAAAATGACCGCCATAGGAAATGAATGGGAAAGAGTATCATTTTCATCCAGGAAGCAAAAGACATCTCCTTACACACACTCCTACAACTTACCACCAATGTTCCCACACACATGCATGCATGCACACACAGAAGCACACACACCCACACACACACACAAACAGACACACATAAAGTACACACACATACACCCACTCACAGAGACACACACTCACAGACACACACACACACACACACACACACACACACACAGTATACACACGTACACCCACTCACAGACACACACACTCACAGACACACACACACACACACACACACGCACACAGTATATGTTGTCAGTTCATGTTGTCATGTTGCCACTTGCACGTTTGAACCACCAATGTTCGCACACATAGGCATTCACACACATACAGAAACACACCCACACACACACACACACAAACAGACACACACACACATGTACACCCACTCTCTCTCTCTCTCTCTCTCTCTCTCTCTCTCTCTCTCTCACACACACACACACAATACACACACACACACACAAACACACAGTTCATGTTGTCAGTTCATGTTGTCATGTTGCCACTTGTGCATGTGAACCACCAATGTTCGCACACACAGGCATGCACGCACACACAGAAACACCCCCCCCACACACACACCCACAAACAGACACATACACACACATGTACACACACACACACACAAACAGTTCCTGTTGTCAGTTCATGTTGTCATGTTGCTACATGTGCAGGAAAACAACAAATGTTTGCACACACATGCATGTACAGTACACACACAGAAACACTCACACCCACCCACACATGCACACGCACAAACACACGCACAAACACACACACACACACACACACACACACATTTACACCCACTTTCTCACTCACACACACACACACACACACACACACACATACAGTTCATGTTCTCAGTTTATGTTGTCATGCACTGTGCATGTGAACCACCAGTGTTCGCACACATTCACACACATACAGAAACACACACACCCACACACACAAACACACATGATGTAGATATTAATGTTCTCATAAGGGTCTGTTTACAATAATGTTCTATTGAATAATACTTTTGGTCATGGTATTGGTATTTAAGAGCAGTTAAAACTGTCTGGTCAAATTTGACCGCGAAGAGTACATTAAGGGGGGTAGCAACGAACAGTGTTTAAAGGTTAAACAATCACTGGAAACATCTTTATTTACCACCACAGCTCTCAAAATGGTTCATATAATACCACCAAGCCTCTTCATGTCTCCACAATGATTGTAGACTGCACCTTTTTAGCAGCAATCTGGGGTTTGAGGCAGGAACGATTATTTGCCATCACTTTGGCCTTGTGCTCACTTTTATGACGGATTGAGGTCCACTCTAAAATATTGATATTGTTCTCTGTTAAGCATTTCTTGCCTTGTTTGGCTGTATGTTTTGGATCATTGTGTGGTTTAATGTTCAAATGCTGCCTTTTGGGGCAGCCATGGCCTACTGGTTAGGCCTTTGGGCTTGCCGGTTCGGCTTCACTAATTCACGGATTGGGATAAATGCAGAGACCAAATGTCCCTCACGGGATCAAAAGATATACTTACTTACTAATTTGCATACTATTGGGGCAGGTCTCTCAGCACAATGCCTGATCTTTTCCTCCTAATCTTAATGTAGCCTCTTGGTTTAGTGTTACCGTTTACTTTGAGAAAGTCACCAGGTCCCCCTGGTTGAAAAACATCCCAAAATAATAATTTTCTCACCCCCACAATTGAAATGGACATGGTGTCATTTGGGTTTAATGCTTCCCTTTTTTATGCCAATCTCAGGCCATGTCCCTGGGTCATAAAAATCCAGCGAAAGCTTAATTCTTTGTCTAGCTGTGCCCTTATAAAGGTTAAGCTGAGTTGTGCATGTTTGGAGAAGAGTGGAGAAAAATAGAATGAGAATTCTTTCATCAATTCTGTGGTTGTGTCTTTTGGGCATATTTATTGAAGTAATCCTAAAGTAATCAGATTACGTTACATGTTTTTGGTAATTCAACTGATTACGTTACTGATTACAAAAATTGCCATGTAATTTGTAGTCAGTAATGGATTACATTTCAAAGTAATCTGACCCAACCCTGACTCTGGGGACATTTTTAAAATCATGCCCCAGAGTGTAGCAACAATTTTTTCTCTCTTACCAACAGCTGTGATCTCGAGAAACAGAGATCTATGTGAATTTTTTTTTCCTTTAAACTGTCCCCCACCCTCTCTTTAACCTGCTGACCCCAAACTCAGAAAGTCCAGTTATGGGCTGTCACTTTCTGCCCCGCTCGCTGTCTAATCACTGCACAGCCTGCATTTGCTGTCGTGGGAGCTCATCTTCGTTCTCCCTCTGCTCCAGAATGATGTGCAGGTAACCAGGGTAACAGGGTAATCAATAAGCTATCTGAGCTCTTAGACACAAGGTCAAGCCTGTTCTTGGACGGAGCTGGTAGCCGAGGAGGTGTGTTCAAATTCCTCATGTAGAGTTTGCTTTGTCAGGATATCTGTCAGGATATCTTTTTTTACATGCCTGGTGTTTTTATATTGGATTCTTTCTGTCAAAGGTGTTCAGTACAGTATGTACACAATGTTTTTAAGCCTTTGTAGGTCCCACCCAGAAAGACTTTTCTTGCTTTTCCAGATCTACTTAGCTGTAATAACATAAATAAATGTTTTTTTTCAAATGACCTGCCCATTTTTATTTTATGACCCTCTACCAAACGGTTGAGCTGACCGATAAGGGTAACAGAATTTAGCATTGGATTATCTTACTTACTAAATACTATATCTCAATAATGCCTTAAGGCACATGCTTCAAATTTAGTAGCCTACTAATGTTTACTTGGACTTAATGTAGGACTGATGTGATTTTGGAAGTCAAAGGTCAAAATTCAAGGAATGAGATACCTCATGAGCGCCTCAAGGTAGGCTATATGCTTTAAATTTAGTATGTTGTTGAATGTTCAAGCACTGTAGACTCAAAGATGATCTGATAGGTTTCTAGTGGTAAAAATCAAGGTCCAAGGTCACTGTAACCATGAAAGGCCCATTCTTGTGAATGCTATAGGTCTACCTTAAGAATGGATATACTATATACCAGGGGTCGGCAATTACGTTTGGACCCGGGCCAATTTTTTTTCAGACAATGGCATCGCGGGCCATAGCTTTTGTAATGGGGGGGGGGGGGGGGGTTATAGGCCTACTATTTAAATTATTAATTATTATATTATATTAAAATAAACATCATCTAACTTTTAAAATGCATTTAATTTAATTCCATTAAAAACGTTTATTTGCTTATGTGCGCTGTTTTTATGCCGCCTGCTGCATCTCCTGTCGTCTCTCATGAAACAGGCGACTTGCCTAGCAACTTGCCGTAACTAATGTGTAGGCTACAAATATTATTCTTTTGGATGACGTGTAAATGATTAGCTGAACATTGCTATATGCTAGTTATCGATGCAAAATGTCGTTGTCAAAAGCCTTGAAAAGAAAAATTGATTCAGAATGCAGGACCTACAAAGAAGAATGGAAGCAGAGGTATGTGTTGAGCCTGCCTGCATTTCTTAATGCCAAGCCTATTAATTTAACGTAACATAGGCTATTTTTGACCTTGCCCACTGGAAGAGGGAGACAGGACACTGTTGTTGTTTTTTTGCACAAGATTACGCGCACTCGCGTGCCAATACCGTTCCGACCTGTGCGTCATGGATAACTGCAAGGATGTTCCACCTGTTTTGTCACTTTAGTAGGACTATCATCTATACCTCAATAAATGTTTTGAAATTGATGGGATTGCTGTAGGCCTTTTTTTCTTTTTAAAAACATGGGGTTAAAAAAAAAATTCATTCAACAGCAAATTAACGTCATCTCGCGGGCCAGATAGAATAGATGGCGGGCCAAAATTGGCCCGCGGGCCACTATTTGCCGACCCCTGCTATATACTATACGTATGTTTTTATGCGCTATTCATTTTTTGGAATTGCATTTAGTTGCTTAAATTAGCATTTTTGGGAAATTACACAGACAACTGAAGTTAATCTCAAATTTCTATAATTGTACAATGTTTGAATTTACAGTTCATTCATGCAGTAGTGACCCTTATCGGTCAGCTCAACCGTTTGGTTGAGCATGTTTTTAAAAAATTATTAGACCATCAAAATATGTAGATTTTTTATGGAAATTAATATGTGTGTTCTATGACCTCTTTTCAAAAATATTGTGCGGGAAAATATTGCTGTACTTTGAAAACATTGTGTTACAAATGTGATTACTGAATTCATGAACGCTTATGTCTTTTAACCATGCATACTGAAATGATGTGGCCTAAAACATTGAGTTGTAGAAATGGCTGCATGAGGTTAGATTATAGTCAGATTTGTAACAGAATAGGATGGGTCAAAATGTGCTCTACCAAATGGTTGAGCTGACCTAAAAAGGGTTCAGTATATTTTCTGGGCTTTTTATGCCTTTAATCAGACAGACAGTGAGAGGGTGACAGGAAGCCAGTGGGAGAGAGAGAAGAGAGAGAGAGGGTGGGATGGAGAAATGACCTGAGTAAGAAATTACCTGTGCTTTGTGCACACGCTACATTATGGCCAAGCAGGCTTACCATCAGACAACTCAACAACGAGAGACAATTTCCTCTATATGTGTATTTACACCATTAACCTACTATAACTTCCCAACTCTGCACAGTATCCCATTAACTGCATGACAGTAGGCTATTGTGTTTCTACTGTTTCTTTTGGGGGGCCAAGCAGCGAAGCTGCGAGGCAACCCATAGTGATTCTATGTGTTCTTATTATTATAACGAAGCACTAATTTGCCATTGAACCATACAGTAAAAAGTTGAGAAATTTGGCACATTGATTCAGTACAGTCATATGTTTAATTTATCAAAGTCTCAAGTCTGCACTTCGAGTGCTCTAGCGCCACCAACGTTTCAAATTTTGTATTACATCTATGCACTTAACGTTTAAACGGTACACCACATTTTGAACATTAAGGTATATTTGGAATCCTCGGATGAGACCGAACTCGACGCAGATGTCATTTATGATTTATGATGTCAATGTAATTGATCAGGCTGCCATATTGGATTTAATCAAAAACACCTAAAAGTTTTCAAAGGTCACAAAGTTTATCCGATTTTCACGAAACTTGACGCAGATGATCTTCAGACCATGACTCATAAATGCATTGCTTTTTGGAGCCATATTGAAAACCTGTCGCCCGTGGAGACCAATCAAACAGGAAGTAAAGTGATCTCAGCAACACTTTCACGTATCAACACCAAACTCAGTACATTGTCTCAGGACCCAATAAGGAGGAGGCTCAATAAATTTGATGACTTTTGACCTATAGGTGGCGCTATAATTAGCAAAATTAGGTTTTAGCCTGTAACGGGTGATGTGTTTGGAATTAAAACTTACCAGTGGTTTCTGTTAATACTGTGGAAGGTCCTAAGTCCGACAGATGTGAATTTGTGGCGTCAACGTAATTGATCTGACTGACATATTGGATTTAATCAAAAACACCTAAAAGTTTTCACAGGTCACAAAGTTTATCTGATTTTCATGAAACTTGACGTAGATGATCGTCAGACCATGACTCATAAATGTATTGCTCTTCGGAGCCATATATGAAACCTGTTGCCCGTGACAACCAATCAAGTTTGGCGGCGAAGCCGCCAAACAGGAAGTGAAGTGATATCTCAGCATTGCTTTCACATATCAAAACCAAACTAGGTATATGGGCTCATAACCCAATCAGGAGGACGCTCAAGAAATGTGGTAAATTTTGACCACTATGTGGCGCTATAATCACAGGAAGTGGGCTCATATTTCTGCAATGCTTTCACGTATCAAAACCAAACTTGGCTCATTGACTCGGGAGCACATCCTGAGGACATACAATAATTTTAGCGACCTTTGACCACTAGGGGTGCTATAATTTGCAACACTTTCTCGTATCGACACCAAACTTGGTACATGGACTCGGGAACACATCCTGAAGATGCACAATATATTTAGTGACCTTTGATCACTAGAGGCGCTATAATTATCAACACTTTCTTGTATTGACACCAAACTTGATATGTGGACTCGTGACTACAACCTGAGGACGCACAATACATTTGGTGATGTTTGAGGTGAGCGTATCTGTGGGGAGCCATTGGGGTGTGTGGTGGAGGAAGTTTATCTGTGTATATGTGTGTGTGTGGGACGGGGGGGGGGGGGTTAATTGGGTGTGTGTATAATGTAGCAACATTGGGTTGCCATGACAACTCCTGCTCAACTGCTTGGCCCCCACATTGCTGCTTGCAGCTATTATTCCTCTGCCTTTGAAGTCTATGGCAGCCCATAGAACCGTCTGGTGAAAAGTTGTGAAATTTGGCACACTAATTAGGCTGAGTCCTATGATTAATGTCACCAAGTTTCATGTCGGCAACTTAAGCGCTCTAGCGCCACCAACAGGCCAAATTTGGATGTGCGTTCACGCACGTAACTTCTGACCCGTTGGCTCGATTTTGAAAAATGAGTTATCCTTGTGATCCTTGGACCAAGCCGAGTTCAACTATGACGTCATTTTCCGCCATGATGGATTTTCCGCCATTTTGGATTTCATCAAAATCACTTAAAACGTATCACAGGTCACAAATTTTGTCCGATCGACACCAAACTTCACAGATATCATTTACAGACGATGCCTCATTAATGCTTTGCTTTTTGTCTTCGGAACTAAAACCGTTTGCGCGTAACAACCAATCGAAATTTGTGGCGAAGTCGCCATACAGGAAGTGAGCTCATATCTCAGCAACCCATTCATCTATCATAACCAAACTTAGTCCATGGACTCAGGACCCAATCAGGGGGACGCTCAAGAAATCTGGTGACCTTTGACCTCTAGGGGGCGCTGTAATTAAGAAACATGCCTTTTGGCCTGTAGCAGCAGTTGTGCTTAGAATTAAAACGCACTAGTGGTATCTGGTACTACTGTTGAAGGTCCTTAGGCCGACCCAAGCCAACTTGTGATGTCATCGTAATTGATTCAGCCGCCATATTGGATTTAATCAAAAACACGTACAAGTTTTCGCAGGTCACAAATTTCAGCGGATCCTCACCAAAATTGGCAGAGACCATCTTCAGACCATGCCTTATCAGTGCATTGCTTTCTGGAACAATTCACAGAAGCATTCGGCTGTAACAGCCAATCGAAATTTGCGGCCAAACTGGGTGCATGGACTCAGGACCCAATTAGGGGGACACTCAATAAATCTGGTGACCTTTGACCTCTAGGGGGCGCTGTAATTAAGAAACATGCCTTTTGGCCTGTAGCTGCTGTTGTGTTTGGAATTAAAATGTACTAGTGGTGTCTGGTAATACTGTTGGAGATCCTTAGGCCGACCCAGGCCAACTTGTGATGTCATCGTAATTGATTCGGCCGCCATGTTAGATTTAATCAAAAACATCAAAACGTTTTCACAGGTCGCAAATTTTATCTGATCTTCACCAACATTGGCACAGACCATCTTCAGACCATAACCTATCAATATATTGCTCTCTGGAACAATTGACAAAAGCATTCGCCCATAACAGCCAATCGAAATTGGTGGTGAAGCCGCCAAACAGGAAGTGAGCTCATATCTCAGCAACCCTGCCATGTATCATAAGCAAACTTACTACATATATTCATGACCCCATTAGGAGGACACTCATAAAATGTGGTGACCTTTGACCTGTAGGGGGTGCTGCAATTAGCAATATTGCATTTTGATGTGTAGTTACTGATGTGTTTTATCAATCTTTTGATACACGCACACACACACACTCTCTCTCTCTCTCTCTCTCTCTCTCTCTCTCTCACACACACACACACACACACACACACACATTCCTCCTCAGACAGGTTCCTGATGTATTTGAACCTTGTTAAATTCAGTATGTCAGGTAGTCTTAACTTCGAAAACAGGGTGAGAAGAGGCTTTTCTTATTATTATATCATGCGCACGCACACACACACACACACACACACACACACACACACACACACACACACACATACACAAAGAATTTCTAAATGTAAATCTGGCAGGGTCTTGGTTAGAGGGCATGTGAAATTAAGTCCTGAGAGGGAAATGTGCAAGATGAAATTGCTGTGGCTTTGCAGCCCAATACAAGCCGAATATTAACAAGAAAGAAGAACGAACACACACACACACACACACACACACACAAAATAGCATGAATAGCACATCTAACGAAACCGGTAGAGTAAACTATTCCACTTGAATCATTTTCAACAACAGTTTTTACATTGACGCAAACTACTATCCATTTATACAACTGTCAGATTCTGTGTGTGCACACATAAATAGGAATTTGAGTGTATCCTTTTTGTGAGCTACAATATCACAAAGTCCCTATCTCCCCTGAATAATCAAACTGACATGCCGTGTGTGTATGTGTATTTTTGTGTGTTTGTCTGGTCCATGTTCCATATGCATTGGCCATCTATCATAGTTTGTCAGGTGTATGCATGGCCTACCATTAGTGTATGGTACCCCAACATACTGAATGTACATACAATGAACATACTGTGTGTTTGTAAATATACAAGCACTTATGTGTACACACTAATGGCAGTGGTATGGTCATAATGGAGTTAACCATCCATCACAATTTGTCAGCTTTACATGTAAGACTTACTACGAGAATGTGCACGTACACCAACATAATACTGAATGTGTGTTCTGTCTATGTGTTTGTGTTAGATAGATAGATAGATAGATAGAGAGAGAGAGAGAGAGAGAGAGAGAGAGAGAGAGAGAGAGATAGTAGATGTAGACCCAGGGCAGAAACAGTATTTAATGATCAATTTTAGATTCACTGATAAGTAACTTAATGGTGTTTGACAGTGTGTGTGTGTGTGTGTGTGTGTGTGTGTGTGTGTGTGTGCGCGCGCATGTGTGTGTGTGTGTGTTTCAACACTTTTTCACGCAATCTGATTGGAAGCCACTCACTGGCCAGATAGGGATTAAAGAGCCAATTTCACATGTTCGCTGTAACAGCAAGAGAAATGGAGAGAGCAAGAAGAGACAGTTAGGGAGAGGAGAGGGAGAGCGAGGAAAGATAGAGTGATTAAAGGGAGGAGAGGGGAGGAGAGGAAAAGAGAGAGAGCAAGCCAAGACAGTCAGAAAGAGGAGAGGGAGAGCGAGGAAAGATAGAGTGATGAAAGGGAGCAGAGGGGAGGAGAGGAAATAAAAGAGATATGATTAGATAGCGTCTTCTATTAATAACACAATCAGAGGGAAGGACCCCCCTACTCCCCTTCATCTTGTCCATTCATCTGAGCTGCTGTAGACTTTCTCTCTCTCTCTCTCTCTTTCTCTGTATCTATACTCCGCTTGTCTCTCTCTCCGTCCTCTTCTCTCTCCATCTCTCATCTTTTCTCCATCTTTCTTGCCATTCTTTCTCCCTCCATCCTGTCTGACGTGTCCAGCTAATGCTAGCCAGTTAAGTGATTTGTGAGGGTAATTTGCAGCCCATAGAGAGAGAGAAAGAGAGAGAGAGGGATGAGGGAAAGAGAGAGATGGGAGAGGATCAGTACAGATGAAAGGAAAGAAAGGAGAGAGGGAAGAGGAGTGAGTGATGAGTGAGGGGAATATGGGGCCACATGAACAGTGCTGA